>NC_143401.1:6282812-6607500 GCF_052110815.1 Crocodylus siamensis | reverse complement strand
AGCCATGGGGGCCCGATGACATGGTGCCACAGGCTGGGTCTGGCCTGCAGGCTGGGGGTTGAGCACCCCTGTTATCAGTCCATCCTGTGACAGGTTAGGAGTATATGATATGTAGTAGATTACTGATCCATCTGGTCCAGCCCCTTCCCATCCCTAATGCTTCTGGCAGAGGACAAGCTCTCTTTTCAGCCCCTCCACTCCCAAGGGAATCACAGGGGCCCCTAGCTGCCGAAATGCTGAGTGCCCAGCACTTCAATGGCAGCCAGACAGCTGCTTCCCCTGGCTTATTGTGCAGCAACAGACATGGGAAGGCAAACTTCCTTCCTCCCTCCAGCTGACATTAGGCCCTGAAGCATGAGCCTGAGCCATACCCCAGCAACAGCTGGCCCAGCTGTAAAATCCCGCTCGTTGCCAAGCCCTGCAGGAAAAGCCATTTCTAAAGTAAACCCCGCTTTTTCTTTTAAGCAACATCAAACAATAATCCGAGGATAAAAATAAGCCTGTTTTATGGCATCTCTGATAATTAACTTAGTTCTTAGCCATTAATTGACGTACCCAGAGTCCTCTGTTTAATATTCTAATTTGTGGTTAATCATCTATCAAGAGAGAACAAATGGTGATGAGTTGGTTTTTACCTCCTCGAGGGTTAGGGAGGCAATTTGATCTAATCAATGCATTAGCGTGCACAAGGAAACTTTCTCTCAGCCCCTTGAATTATTCATGTCACCATGGTATGCATCTTGCCATGTGTGCCCATGTTCCAGCCTCCTGTGTTCTCCATTCCCAACACACCTCACACTTTAGCCCCCTGCCCGCTCAGGGCCACAGACAGCTCTGGTACTGCCAAGCTCTTCAGCAGGAGCGGCTTAGGCCAGGCCCTACAGTCAGAGCCCTCAGGACACTGCGATGCTCTGGACTGAACTGTTCCCCGAAAAGTGCTACTGCCAAAGGGAACATGGAAGATTTTTGCAAAAGGAGTTTGCTTCCTTGCAGGAAGGGACCTGCTGCAAGACGCACTCAAATGACACCATCCAGCAGTTTGCACAGAACCAGTCTTTGAATAGTTGGCCCTAAAACCATCTCAATGCCACAAGTGTTGGGTCACATTAGCAGAACACCAGGACTGTGCATCAAGGCATCGGCTCCTCCTTAAAATCAGTATCATTAACGCCCTCCCCCTCCCCCTATGGCCTACAGTCATCTCTGTTCAGGGCACAGCACCCTTCTTCCCTTGAAAGGTGCTAAAGGTGGCACTACATGTTATGGCATCGAAATCCATGCTGCGCGGCAGCACTAGGTGGTGGGGGGCTGCTACATCTGATCTCTACGGCTAGGGGCAGACATGCCAAAGTCTGAGCCTGAATTGATTCGATTTTTGCAGGTTAGTCCAACCTGACTGAGCTGAACTGGTTTGAAACTGGACAGACTTCCCCTCTGGACTGAGGAAGGGATCTCTGCTTAAGCAGCAAGTGGGGTGGGGGGAGAAAGATGGGGGCATGGGCAAGCCAACAGACCCTGCTGTGCCTGCAAGTCTGTGCCGAGCTCCAGCCAGGGAGCAGAGGGGACGGGCCAGCACTGCTGTGGAGCAGAGAGCCCTGCCCAGCCCAGAGACCATGCTGGCATGCTGGGGGACTCTGGTTTAACTTAAACCTACCAGCAAGGGGTCTGGGGCAGACATTGCATAAACTGGTATGAGATAAATCAGTTAAGTCCAATACTACATTCAACCAGGTTGATCTCAAACTGGTTTCAGCCATTTTCAAACTGGTTTATGTGCATTGAACATCTGTTCCATAACAGGTTTAAACCAGTTTCTGAGCACTTAAACCAGTTTGTGTAATGTCTGTCCGTAGCCTATGAGATCAGTAGCTTGCAAACAGCTTATAGACCACCAACACGACACAAAGCATCTTGTGGTCCATCCTCCAGCTACCAGCAAGAAGCATGCCGAGCCTAGAGGAGTTCAGGGACCACTGACCATAAAGTCACATAAAGAGACCACTGCTTTAAAAGAGATGCAAAGCCAATATCCCAATTCCCGATGAATCATGCATAAAAAAAAACAAACCCCAGTAGCAACTCTCCAGAGGGCAGGTGGTGAAGGCGGGCATCCTAGCCACGTTTCTACCAGGGCACATTTTGCTTTGCTTGGTTCCTCTCCACAGCTCAGTTCTGATATGATATTCTGCCCCATGCTTCCCATTCAGAGCTGTGGCACAGCATTAGTTTGTGCAGTTAGCAGCTACCCCACACTGGAAGTGGCTGCAATTGTGTGAGTGTTGAAGTAATCTGTAATCCTCTCCATACGTGACTCCAGGTGGGGTTTTGGCAGTACTAGCTGCTATTTATAGGATATTTGGGGTTTGCAAGGCCAAATGTCACACTTGTGACATCCTGACTCTGTACTTGAGGCTTCCGGGAAGGAAAGAGGCCCACAGTGTGCACCTGGCTATTTCAGCCATGTCGTGCTTGGGGAGCATCTACACTGCAGTGCGGTACTAAAAACTGTTTGGGAAAACAGCTTGAGCACCTCCGGTACCCAGAACAGTCTGATCAGTGACAGCAGGCTAGAGAGGCTCACAGGGAGCTCCAGGCTACTGTGGCAAGACCCATCCGAGATGCAAGATTGCTCAGGTATCTCTATGATGCACCGTGCCATCTTTGATACTAGGACGATGGTTTCCACTAGCAGAGATGCCAACTGGGAGAAGGAGGAGGGGAAAGGGCTACTGTCATGAAACACGACAGCCCTTCTAGCTCCATGGCAGAAGAGTTGGACTTCCGTGTGTTACTCCACACAGGAGGGAAGAGCTGGTGTCCCCTCATTTCCTGCTGGGGACATGCTTTAGTAAGGCTGCCAGCTCAGTCAGACAGAACAACAGTGCACCTGGCCTGCAAGTCCAACATGGGTCCAAGTGATACTTGTCCAAATGCAATCACTGCTGCAGTCCTCACCCGCCTTGACTGCCAGTGAGCAGAAGACCCTTATTACTGGGGTTCCAGAAATGGGACTTCAAAGCTTCCAAGAAAAAGAAGAAAACCAGCAACTTCTGCAGGAGACGTTAGACAGGCCTGGAAGGCAGCCGGCTAGAGTGAGTGAGATGCAGAGGACCCACCACAGCTGACCTGCCTTTTTTTTCTCTGGTTTTCCTTTTCCAACCAGCTTCCCTTCCTCCCGAGACAACAAAATAAGACCCTTCCAGCAAGCAGATAGGAGAAGTGGCATTTTCCCATCCAGCTGGCTGGTTCCTGCCCAGGTTTGGCAAAGGCTAGGGGGCATTTTCCCCCAGGGACAATGCAGTGGCCCCTGTGACGTGAGCTTGTGGCTCTCTTGCTGGGGAGTTACATTCAAACGGAGAGTCCTGTAACAAAGCCTGGCCTCGTCTCCCAAGAAGCAAACGAACACCACAGAGCTTCCAGGTGGGATGTTATTCCTCTCTGCTGAAGCTGTGGTGCCCATTTCCAGGTGGCCTCCACTTCCACAAGGCAGCCCATTGCCCTAATTTACACAGTTGGTGTTTTTTAAACAGGTACATTCAGAACATCTCTACAGCTACTGGACATTTCCACTGCAAATACGAATGGATGGGCTGTAGTGCATCGTGGGATTAAGCAGGGCAGGTTGAGCTACCAGCAGAGATACTTGGTCCCAATTCAATACCGAATGCCGAGAAGAGTGAAGGTACCCAACTATCCACCCCAGTGCTTCTTGTTGGTGCCCAGCATCACAGCAACCAAGTATTTAGAAGATACAGCACTAGGCAAAGATGACCTGGGGGTTGGACCTGATGATTTGGGAGTCAGACCTGATGATCTGTTCAGGTCCCTTCTGACCCTAAGTACTATGATACTATGACCAAGCAGGGAGGATAGATGCACAGATAGTTGCTACCTCGTGCAATTTTATTCCTGAAGTTCTAGCTTATGGAGCGATGCAGGCTTGCAGGGATTGCCAGTTTAAGCACCTAGCCCTCAGGGCTGCAGAGAATAGTGGAAAGGAAAAAAATCATCATCATCAATGCTCAAAAGCTTCAAAATAAATCTGAAGACTCAACATTTACAACAAAAAAAATCCCTTGTGATGTCATGGTTCAACTCCGCATTGTCTGAATGCCTGGGGTTAGCACCACAGATGGTCAAACAACACTTTGCAATCAACTACAGCTGTATCCTAACTTCTTAGTCCTCAGGCACACTCTGTGCAGTAGATGGAAACACCACGCACACCGCTTGAGAGCAAGAGAAAGCAAAGGAAAGCATGTGTGGGGAGGACTGTGCTAAGGTGAAAGAGCACACATTTTCTACCTTTTATTGTAGTTGATGAAAAGCCTTTATCCAGGCTCTTGGGGTGTGGGGTAGAGGGGTTAATGAACTAATGTCTACCTTAGCATCCAAGTAGGTTCAGGAACATCTTGATGCCACATTTTGCAACTACAAATCATCAAAAGGCATAAGCCACGAGAAGATGGGAGGAGGGTCAGAGCCACCAGCAGGTGGACAAGTCAGCCCCGTAGGTTCTTAAAGGTCTTATCTGGGCTAAGAACGACCCCCTTTAATACATTAACTGATCTCCATCCTCAGTTCATGTCCTCTTCCTTACCTTTTGCCTTTCCTCAGCTCGGAGAGCCAGTCTACACATTTTGCTGACCCATCTGCAGCTGATGCTCTGTTTACAGTTACAAACAGCAGGAAGAACCAAAATTCAAAGTTGTTTTTCTGAATTGTATTCTTAAAATAGTATTTAACATCACATTGCAAATGCACAAAAACCCAGTCTTCAGTCCGCAAAGGGAGGGTACCGGGACTGGGGAGTCAGCTCTCCCGAGGTCTTGCTACTTGCACTGACCAACTGTGTAAGTAGTTAGATCTCAATTAACACATCATTAAAAGGAAAGCTAATAAAGGACACCCACTTCAGTAAAGTGCTTTGAGACCATCTGATAAAAAGCACTGGGGGTATTTTAATCTTCCCCCTCAATGCCAACTCCCCTGCCAGACTAAACATGTCCATGTGCATTTCCTTGATGGTATTCTTGGAACTGAATTATCAGTTACTGCGCCCCTCAACCCACAAGGTAGCACAGGGATCGGCACTGGGACAAAGTTCCCACTGAGCTTGCCCAGGGAACAAGCACAGACACCACTGTCCGTGAGGAAAGCCCCCTCCATTAGCAGTCCTTATAACAAACTGCTCAGACTGGCTCCAGCCCCTTCCCTCTGGAGCCCACCCTTCATTTCAGCATTAACAGAAGCATTGCTTGAAAGAAAGCACAGCGTTCAGCGAGCAGGGCCTGTCATGCCACGTGGTAGCACCATAAGCCACTGCAGATCACAGCCTCCCAAGGGAAACGAGGCGTCTCTCTTTAATTAACAGCCCGGTGGAACTGGCAGCAAAGCCTTCAGCTGCTTACCCGGGTGGAGAGTCCCCGTGTCTGTGGCTACCTGAGATTTGCTCTGGTGCAAAGCGGTACTTGCAGCATCCTCATGTCTGGGAGCCTATAGCGACATCACAAGAGGCAGAGGCTTCGGGGGCAGGCAGGTTAGCTTGGGGCTGATGCACGTACTGCTCACAGCTCTTTGCTGGCAGACGGTCAGCTGCCTTCACAGGATGAATGGCCAGGGTGGCTAGCAACTCCAACTGGTGGTTTAGGGAAAGAGGTGAGAAGTAGGAAGTTGAGTGTGCAGAAGCAGAGAGGAAAGGCTGAGCTGGTACCTTGGAGCAAGTGACCTGCTTCAGCAAATCAGGGGAACTCAATGAACTGTTGTTAGCCAGGTGGGGTGCTCCTGGAAGATGCCATCCACTTTCATATATGCCAGTAGAGCAGGGATGGTCAAAATACAGCCCACAGACCAGATCCAGCTCACTAAACGGTTCCAGCCACCCTCCACTCCAGCCAGGAGCCACATGCCAACAAAGCCCTGGCTGGGAGGATGCGGCTGGGGACGGTCCTGCTTTGAGCAGGGGGTTGAACTAGGTGACACACCACCTCCTGGCACTCCAGCGGGGAGCCGTGTGCCATTGAGCCAGATCAGCTCCGTGCCGCCACACGGGACGTCCGGCAAGCCAGTTGGGAGCTGCAGAAACCACGTATGATCGAGCCAGGCTGGCTCCGTGAGGCTCCTGATGCTCCAGCCAGGAGCTGTGCACCACCAGGCTGGGCTGGGCCAGCTCCATGCTGCTGTGTGCGGCTCCCGGCACTGCAGCCAGCAGCCACAGGAGTTGCGTGCGATGTAGCCAGCCTGGGTGGGATCTGTGCCTCCACGTGGGGCTCCCTCCAGCCAAAATAATTGTCCACCCCCAAGGTAGATTCTCACTGGGATCTGAGCAAGGAGTCACCCCATACCTTCCCACAGGGAAAAGTCATCATTGAATGCAGGTTTCCTATGATTAACACCAGTCTGCCACCCCACCTAGCCCCTAAAGCCAACTAGGCCTCTCCCAGCCCACTTCACTGACAGCCACAAACACAGGCCACTATTAGAATTGGTTTTGCAGGCTCAAAGCCAAGATCAGGAACTGGTTTGAACATGTACCTTCATGCACAAGAGGAGCCAGAGACGCACAGAAAAATACTAGTCACTTTATTGCGGCTCTTTTGAGCTCCAAGTGTGGGCCAGGACATCTTTGGGCTAGGGACTGTATACTGGGAGAATGACTGGGATACAGAAGGCAGCTCAGAATAGCTCTTCACCTTGTCCCTCAATAGAAGAAGTGAGCATTGAATGAGACCAGAAAGCAACGCATCTAGAATGGGTCAAAGGAAAGCCCCTTCCAGCTTGTGGGACTGACCGCCACGTGATACCTTCAAGGTGGAGTTCACCAGGGTTTAGGAAGGAAGCAGGCATAACAAGGAGAAGTTAAAAGTTGATGGGCATTAGATGCCCAGTACTTCAGAGGAGCTGAGCCCTCAAGGGCTTGGGAAAGGACACAAAACTCTATTTTCAGCGTGTAGATGAGGACAACTGATCTTCACTGGAAGTTTTTAAGAAGAGGTTGGATAAGCGTTGGCCTTGCAGTTCTCTAAAGGACTTTCCTAGGGGACAGGGGGGTTTCCTCACCAGCACTGCACAAGCCAGGACTGTGAACAAGCTGGAGCTTGGGTCCAAGACAGGAGGGATCCAAAATGTGAGCACACCAGCTAGAGCTGGCTCCTCTGGGCTCTCTTTACCAAGCCCAACGCAGATCTAAAATGTGAAACACAAGCACAAGACCAGGAGAGGAAGAAGAGAGACTGCTCCAGGCAGCCACTTTCTAGGAGCTTTAATTAAAGTCAAATTCTTCCTAATCTTCACAGGCATTAGCCTCTCCAGCCTCAGACTTGGAAGGTTGTTCTAAAAACAGCTTTAATTGTGGCTGCCCTGTAGCATTTTGCTGGCTGCTGCTCCAGCACAGATTAACCACTGAAGGTCAAGCCTTGCTTTGCTCAACTACCTACTCAGCTAGCACCCCTGCAGTTAACACCTTTTGGGAGGCCACTGGCAGCTCTGCCAAGACCAGCAGTTTGGTATCACCAATGCCGGCAAAAGGCTGCGTTCCCCATTGCCCTGTCCTCCAGCACAGCACTGAAAGAAGATGGCAACCCATAAAACAACCTTTCCTCTATAGGGCCTTTAACAGCTTCCCAGACCAGCTGCTTTCTACCAACTGACCAGTGGGGCATGTGCAATGCCAAAATGGAAGGAATTTTACCCTCCTGGATCCAACAGGCAGGGATCTGGCTATGATGAGTTTCCACCTTCCCCCTGTGGCATGGAGCACAATCTTTGTCCTAGGACCTTCTAGACTAAGTACCTATTAACTACCTGCTGTTGCAGTGCAGTGACAGCTGTGCCCTCGCCTCCCCTGCTGCTACCTGTGGCATATTAAAGGGTGTCCCCGGCGTTTCAGGTACTGTGGTTAAGTGTGTAAAGTGGCAATTTTGGGAATTCCCCATTGGTGTCTGCAACAGGAAACCCTAGCCCTGTCACCAGAAGACAGGTTGGCCCCTTTAAGGCCAAAACTTTCTGGCCACAGAGTGCCGGTAAGGAGGGGGTTAAATGCTAAGTCTGGCCAGCTAGTCAGCTGACCGGAAGGGGCAGGCCAGGACTATAAAAACCCTGAGCAGAGCATTAGTAGGGGTCAGTAGTCAAAGGGGAGGGAGTGTGTCCCAGAGCTCCATGGAGAGGCTTGGTGAGTGGTCCAAAGGCTGGAGGAGGGGAACTATGGAGGACCCTGGAGAGATGGCAGTGACCCCAGAAGAAAGACTATAGAAATGTAAGCCTTCTTTACAGGACTGTTCATATTTCTATTTGTCACTGAACAACACTGGTGGTTTGAGTGAGGCTATCTGGGGAAGGAGGAGGCCTCATCGGGACCCCATGACAATGTGGGGACCTGGTGCCAGTGTGGGTGCAGGATTTGGGGTGCATTGACACCATTGCCAAAGAAGGTGCAGTGTTGGGGGTACATAGGCCTTCAGCACCAGTGTGGGCACAAGATTGTGGGGTGCACTTGCCCTGGCACCAGAGGGCACAATCTTAAAAGGCCAGGGTGGTCTGGTGCACCTGAGGTGCAATTTTATCTTTTATTCTCTTTGACTAAGATGAGTGACCCCCTGGCTATGGGACCAGTGGCCAGGCCTCCAGGCCAGGGAGGCCAGGCTCCAGAAAAGAGGGCCACGAGCCTCAAGATGGCGAAAAAGTCTAGAGCCTTGGAGTCTAACCCTGTCTGGGTTTAGATGGGGAGGCCTAGCTACAGAAAGACCAGGGTCAAGGCCTGTGGAGGCAAAAGACCCCAACATATGAAATATAATAGGCAGTCTCCCACTTACAAGAACATCAGCATAACAATTTGCATTAAGACATGGCAGGCAAGTAGACAGCAGGACATAAGAACCTTAAAGGGAACTCCAAGGGCTCCCCATGTAAGGTGTGAATTAATGGGAAAGATGGCACTGGGGTGGGTGACCTGTTACAGTGACCACTAGCCAGCTAATGATGGCCCCTCCTGGGCCATAGACACTGATTCTGTGTTCCTATGATAGGACCAGTAGAAGGGGTGAGTGATGGGGACAGCGTCTCTTCACTCTGGCTGAGACTCTCTCCAGGGATGTCCTCTCTGATTTACCCATGCCACCCAGCTGGGAACCCCGCTCCCCACAAATGATGCTGCAGCATATTTTCTTGCATCTGCTATACATGAGCTGCCATTGCCCTGGTGGCCTGTGTATAGGGAAAGGAGGCAGAAACTAGGTTTTTAATTCCAGCTCATTGCTACCTGTTACAGATCCCAGGGCAAATAATGACTTTGCCACAACCCCCTTACATGCATCTTGGACCAGGGCCCCAGCCAGTCCATAGTGCCACTCAGGGAACCAACCCTGCAGATGTGCAGAGTTGGCTGAAAAGTTTTCCAGAGGAACAAAGACGTGACATTTCTGAGGCTTTTCCCTAACAGCACAGGAAGACGCTGGACCTCAACCTGTGCTGTACAAGGCCCAGCAAAGTAAGGGGGTGGGGGAGGGAGAATAGGGGCCATTAATACCCCTTTGAAACAAAACTAAGCTTGTGTGTATGGGTCCAAAAGGAACTTGTATTTTAAATGGAGGGGTAGGAAGGAAAGCATCATAACCCCACTAGGATGACTTGGACTGTTTCCTAGTGGTAGAAAGAAAATACCTTGGATCAGTAATCTGAGCTACAGACTACTCAGACTCCGTGTCCGATTACTCTCCATCCAGGGGTACCATAAACCCCACTTCATCCCACACTATGCCCAGAGCTCCTTTAAGACCCAGCACAATTATTTCCAGAGATCAAGCCATGGATTAACCCACCCCACCCCCAGCACACTTGCAAGACAGTTCTGCTGCAGTCTGATTTCTAAGGCTAACTGCTCAAAATGATTTGAGTATAAATATGGTTTTCCCTTCCCCCTAGGCTACAGCTAAATAATTAAGCAGGCCCTGTCCCTCATTGCCTGCTCAGTTCCCAGTTTCGAAATCCTTGCTTGTAATTAAGTGAGGATTCTTCCCCCTCCCCAGCACTGGCTAGGCTTTTTTGAGGCATCTGGGCACCTCTTGCCTTGGCTTTGACTAGGAAGGGAGCAGGCGATGAGCATTTCACTAATAATTGTTGCCCAAGATTTAAAGGGTGAACAAGCACAAGACTGCGTGGGGGCTTGCTCAGCAGCAGAAACCCAGATCAAATACTGCAGTAATGTCTCTTTACGGCACATGGTGTCCATGATGAATTGGGCACGCTGTTATTCATGCATGAGTCCAGAAAGTTTCCCCACCTATACTGTATAATACATGGATTGTCTAAAAGAGTGCCCTGAAAAATACTGGGGTTGTGGCAACGCCACAGACCAACCCCAATCCTGATCAACCCTATGTAGCAACCTTCATCTCTCCTACCCCTTGCTGAGCCCTTCTCTCAGGTATTGTTTTGGGATTCATCCTTTCAGGCAAGCTTGGAAAGCCACACTTTCACATCAGATGTTTCCCAAAACCCATCAAAGGCCAACCGCTTTCTCGGTGGCATAGATTATCGTATTAAAAGATGCCACTCATGTATGGATCAGGCCATGCATTGACCGCTAACATAGCTGGCCAGTTCATGAATCCTTATAGTTCTACTGGAAGAAACTGGAGAAGGGTCTTCCTCTTAAGGAAAGGTGTGCACACCAAACTACCCTGACACTATGTCCCTGGTCACTGGGAGTCCCTGGGATGAGAACAAAGAGACGAAGCGGTCACTGTAACATCTGCTCTGTTGAAGTCAATGTGATGCAGCAAAATAAGCAATGGGAGTTTAATCTTGGCATGCTCCGAGCTCTGGAAATAAACCAGGATTACTACTTGCCCCTTTTTGGTGAGTTAAGCCCAAATTAGGACCTAAACCTGGATTCCCCTTCTGCAATGCTTTGGTGGACGCTTAAGAGGTGACCCCAAAAGCAGATTTCTTTTAGAGGAATAGAGAAGCCAAATAGAGCAAGAGGCAGTGTGGGCATGTAGGAAAAGGGTTTAAGAAGAATGGCTCCAAAACAAAAGCCCACATGCAAACATTTCCCGCACCTGGCGAAGATGGGATCCAACAACCTGAGACCTAAATCTGGTGTCGGGCAGTTCCTGGGTCATTCACATCAGAGCAGGTGCAGGTGGTTCCTCTGGCATCTCTACACCAATAATGGTGGATGCTAGAGAGGGAAATGAATAAGGGAGAGATCACTCCCGATAGATCTAGAGTGCAAGGTGTGTCGTTCTGCTCTGACAGTGTGGCCCGTGCTTTGCACACCGCTATCAGTGCTGGCAAATCGGGTCTAGGTGCTTCCAAACATCACGCTTTAAGAATTGAAGCCCTATGTTCAGACAACTATCCTTCTTTGGTTTGCCCAGCCTTTCCACGTACTCCCATGCCTCATCACCTCCTGACACGAGGATTAATATGCATAACAATTTATTCCCACTGTCCATTATTAAATCCCAGGCTGAAAAAATTAGGATAAATCTTTTGACTCATCCAAAACGCAAGACAAGGACTCAACAGATCTATTTCTTCACCTCCACATAACAATGATTTATTAATATTTAGGGCATATCTTGGAGGCAATCCAAACTTTTCATTTCCCCGCATATTCCGATTTCAATCTCTCTCGTCTCTTTAATGGCATCCAATCTTCTATTTATGTGATGAATATTTATGAGGACTCTGATGAAGAAGACCGATTCTGATCGTATTTGTCATTCATTGGATGCATACTGAGCCTGGACTCTAATTAGTATGCAACCTGCTTAATTTCTTGATTAAGTTTTGCCTTACAAATAAAATATTTGAGATTAGCTTCTACTTTGGGAGGGGGGTGTTGGAAAGAGTCCTATTGAAGTTGGCTGAGTGGAAATAAGGGAGAGGGGGTGGCTTGTAAAGAGCTCCTGGAAGCCAGTCAGCAATTTCAAATTGAAATTGAAAAATTAGTTTGCAAGAAATCTATGCACAGCCTGGGGAAACCAATCTAAGAGGACTAAAGAGAACTAGAGTCAAAAAAAATTGCATGGGGAACACAACGTGCATTGAAATGCAGCAAAATGAGTGAACCCCAATGTTTCCCTGGGCACTCGCACACCTTTGTCCTTTCCTCTCCCCAGCATCAGCAGTTCTGATGAGCAATGCTTTGTGGAAGGGCCTGCAACTTCCAGCTGAGATGTGCGGTCCTTCACAAGCAATCGGTCATCCAGCGAAATGGAACAGGAGTTTTCCAGCTTTTTTGCTGTTTCTGCATACCCCCTTACTTGCGCGTACCCCCAACTCCCTCCAAGGCGTCTCTGCACATTCACTCCTTAGGAAGTGTCAATGCCAACATCGATACCATGACTCCTTGCGCATTGACCAATCAAAAACTCCATTGTCGTGATTTAAAAATTAGGCATGTACTTCTTGACAAAGCACCACATACCCCAGGGGTAAGTGGTATCCCCACCTGAAAGCCACTGAAAGAAACTAAACATTTAGTTTCTAGATGGAAGCCCGCTCTGGGCAGGCCCTTCATCCACAGTCATTCTGCCAGGCATCTTAGAAAGCAACCAACCCATAACTAAACTGGTCCTGTACTCCAACTCCCCTGTCCTGTGTGGACTAGCCAGTAAGAAGAGATGAGATGCATGCATTTCATATAAAAGCTTCTGGTTTAGTACCCGACTGGAAAATGAGAATCACTTAGACGGATGAATACTGCATGGCCCTGCCCAAACGCCACATGGGGCCAGACCAGTTTAATTATTTTTAAAAAAGGGACCATGCAGCGCACACCACTTCAGGAGTGCCCTCCATCACTGGATTTGTTACCCTGCTGAGCTTAACATGCTTTACTAATAAACAAAAATCCATTTGCAGTTATCTTCCAAAGCCCAGCTCCAGCCCCTCTCCGGCAGAGCTGTAATCCTTTACATTGTCAGTGTCTGTAATGAGAAAGACACCTGTAGGTCTGGACACAGCCACAGGCTTCTTTTTTTAGCCTATTAAGAGATCAATACCATTCCCAGCCTTGTTAATAGATTTCTCACATGGCCGACTGCAGGAGGACGGAGCTGAATGCTGCATTATTTTTGAGGTGCCTGGCCACTTTCCTACCAAAGTTCAGCCTTCTTCCCCCAGCTGCTCCTCGGGGAACACGGCAGGCCTCAGACAGCCAAGAAATTAAGACCTTGAGTCTTTTATATCAACACCATTTTGTGCTACTCTGGGCAGGAAATTATTTCACCACCTCCGTGCACTTGCCCAGGGGTCTGAGCCCCCAAGAACCAAACTAACTTGCTGTGATTGCAACTCCCTGGAGCTTCCACTCCCAAATTTCTATGCAAATTGAAACACCAGCACATGAAGTAGCATCCAGCAGCTCTAAAGCAGCTGCTTCTTACCTCTCCTGCCAGCCAGGTGTCCTGCTGCTAGGAGTCAAGCGTGCCTCAGTTTCCCTGTAAAGGAGCTTGGTCCTTAAGCCAGCCATGCCTGAGGGAAGTCGAGCAGTCCAGACCGGACCCAGCTCTAGCAGCGGCTCTCCCCCGAGCAGCACAGCTCTTCCAGGCGGTTGGCACAAGGCGCTCGACATCGCAGTCCCTTCCCCAGGGGGAGGCAGTCTCTTATCCCAGCCAGCAAGGGGATGAATGGGACTTCTTCCTGCCTTTGAAGGCAGTGGACCTGACCAAAGACAGAAGGAACAATTGCAAAAAAAAAATGCCAATAGAAAATGAAACCCCTCACAAATTCAGTGGAAACAGTTTACAAGAGCACCTGCCTTGCCTCTAGCCAGAAGGGCCAGGCCCTAAACTCATGCAGGAGTCTGTGTGCAGGTCTCCCTCTCAACCCAGCTCTCATCGTAGCCGGTGTTTGGCCTCACCCCCTGTCCCCGGGGACTCCTGCTGCCTGGTAAGAATTTCAGCTTCAGCTGTGAAGGAAAGGCAAGTTTGGGAACTTCACTTGCAGCTGCACAAAGGGAGCTGAAGGCATGAACCAAGCACCATCAAAAGCCCACAAACCAGGAGGAAGCAACAAGAAGCAAGTAATCTATCTTTTCTTTTCTTTTTTCCTTAAATAAAAGCCTCCTTTTTTTTGTTGTTGGCTTGTTTTGTATTCAGCTCCAGCTACTCTCCCAGCCCAGGGAAGGGCCTCAAAAGCTTGTCTAGCATCTACCCAGCTGAGCCAATACAAGACTTCGCCAAACCGTCCTGGCTACCCATTATTTTGAGCATTGGGGTGATCAAAGCTGCACCTTTATGCTGCCCAGACCCTTCTCTAGGGGCTCATTGCTTACCTTCTGCCATGCATTTCCCCTTTCCAGGAGGCTCTTCTCAAGGACTTCAGCTGCCCCACCTGTTTCCCTCTCCACTCCCCCGCTCCCACCACCTTCATCTAATTACAACTGTTATCACCTGGTCTGAGCCTGCACTTCCCAAGGGCTTCTGTCTAAAACTACATCTCCCAGAATTTATTGGGCTTTTTATAGGATGAGTTCAAGGCAGGCTGGATGTAAAGATGTGGGGAGAAGTGGGCACACTGGAGGAGAGGAACAGAATCCAGCTAGATCTAGACAGGTTGCAGAGGTGAGCAGATGAGAACAGGATGGAGTTGAATGCAGACAAGTGCAAGGTGCTGCATCTAGGGAGAAGGAACCTGCAACACACCTATGGGCTGGGGAAAACCCTCCTCGTCGACACAGTGGCTGAAAGGGATCTTGGAGTCATTGTTGACTCCAGGATGGACGTGAGCCACCAATGTGAGGAAGCAGTCAGGAAGGCTAACTGCACCTTGTCATGCATCTACAGATGCATTGCAAGCAGGTGCAAGGAGGTGATGCTCCCCCTCTATGCGGTGCTGGTCAGGCCGCAGTTGGAGTACTGCGTCCAGTTCTGGGCACCGCACTTCAAGAGGGATGTGGCTACCCTTGAGAGGGTCCAGAGGAGGGCCACTCGCACAGTCAAGGGGCAGCGGGCCAGGTCCTATGAAGATAGACTAAAGGGCCTGAGTCTATTCAGCCTCCACAAGAGAAGACCAAGAGGGGATCTGGTGGCCATCTATAAACTCACTGGGGGGACCAGTGGAAATTGGGTGAGGCTCTGTTCCCCCGGGCACCACCTGGGATAACAAGGAATAACAGCCACACATGGATTGAGAGCAGGTTCAGGCTGGATATCAGGAGGCATTACTTTATGGTTAGGGCTGCCAGGCTCTGGAATGGGCTCCTAAGGGAGGGGCTGCTCTGCCCTACCTTGGGGTCTTCAAAAGGAGGTTGGATAGATATCTGGCTGGGGTATTATGATCCCAGCACTCGTTCCTGCCCAGGGCGGGGGTCGGACTTGATGATCTGTTCAGGTCCCTTCCGACCCTAGAAACTATGAAACTATAAACCCAGTGACTATAATCATCAGTGCACAGACCTTGACCTCTGCTTGTACATCCCTCACTCAGTATCAAGTACTTGACTCCTGTCAAGGACCATCCTTTATATTCTGTGTTCATAAAACACAGGACACACACTCCCAGTCTGTGGCTGGGACTCCTTGATGCTATGTTAGTATTGGAGAGATAAGGACCTGTCATAGGCATGTCATGCCCCTGTGTCTCAGTCTCAGCCATTACCAGTAGGTCATTCTCACCAAAGAGCTTTCAGCTTCAGAGCTCAGCTGTGCCCACTTTCTTCCCTGGGGATGTGATGCTTCTGTGTGCTGTGGGTCCAGCAACACCCAGTGCTAGAGGATAAACCTGGGATCTGTAATACAGCAAACCAGAGGCCTCAAAATCTACGATGTGCCCCAGGAAGAGAGCAGGCAAAACTGAGGGCACTGCCATTGGATTGGGCCTCTGCCATGGCAGAGAGTTTGCTGGGTAAAACATGCCCAGATGAAGGAAAATTCTTTCTTGACCCCAGTGCTCAGTAGTTGGTCATTGGGCTATACACAGAGACATAGATATGAATTGCCAATAGCTGGTCATTGGGCTTTACGTAGAGGTATAGATATGAATTGCCAATAGCTGGTCATTGGGCTATACACAGAGATATAGATACGAATTGCTAATAGCTGGTCATTAGGCTATATGTAGAGGTATAGATATGAATTGTCAACAGACGGTCATTGGGCTACATATAGCGATATAGATATGAGTTGTAGATAGACCTGCATTGGAAATGCAGCCTCTACCACCTGCCGACACCGGTATGTGTCTCCCATGTACAGTCCTAGAGGGAAATTCTCCCTGACCTTTGTAAGAGTATATTGATGTAGAGCATGTTGAAAAGTTGCTTGTTGACAGATATTAGGCCCTGCCTCTTGAGCAGGCTGACCCACTGCCAACGGGGAGCTCCATCCACCATGGAGTGGGAACAGAGGCCAGTCTCCAGGGTTCATTCAGTCCCTGAAATCTGCTTAGACTGACAGCACATGTGAGGGAAGGGCAATCAGAAGCAATTGCAATGGATGCTCTGTGCAACACGGACAGCATCCAGTAGGAGCAAGCACGAGTCCCAAGGAACTCGTCTCATTTGGCGTTTGAGATGTAGTACGTGACCTTCCACTTCTATCATGAGTTAGATTTGCCCCATAAATAAGAAGCCACAGTCTACTGAGCTAAACCCGCTCCTCCTCACTGTGCTCCTGCTCTGGGTTGATAAACAAGGCAGTTAAAAGATGAGGCAGAGAGTTTCTCAGCAATGAAAGATCACCATGCTGGTGGCTGAGCTGGGGAAGCCAGCCCAAAGATGTTGTCCTGATTGTCAGCCCAGGAGCTCTGTGAGGCCCGGCGGTTGAGCTGGTTTCAATGCTGGGATGCCCCCAGGGACTGGAAGCAAAATGCTGGGATGTAATAATCACTCTGCCCTTCCCTGACACGAGACCGAACCACCAGGTGTCACTCCCCTTGCACACTTGCTGCCTCATATTATCCCCCCACCCAGCAGCCCTACTTAACTGACTCTGACTGTCAGTGATTTGCAGCCCGATCCTTCAAAGGGGCCTCAGAAATGCTGTTAACATGCTATAAAGCAACTGCTTAGAAGCCAGCATGCCTGTAACAATCTCCAAGCCTTGGGAAAAGCCTAAATTTGAACTGTGTGTGTGGGTTCATTTCTAACAAAAACAAAGCAAAATAAATTATAGATACATGAATTGCATGGACGTTTGCACAGAAACATGAATTGCATTGCTCCAGTCTTTGCAAGCTGGACCTCCCTTGATGCTCTAGAGAGCTGAATAATGGCAGACAGGCAGCGAGAGGCAGAGCATGCAACTGCTCCAGTGTAAATTGATGAGGCTACTCCAGTTACCTGCAACAGCTTATTTTACTTTCAGTTTGGATCAAATGTTTCCCAGAGCTGGAAAAAAGAGATTGTGTTTATACAGCACTGGCCTGGATGCACAGGGCGAGCCCCTGGATTTGCCAAAGACTGTGTGCGTGTAACCTCAGGCACCTTCTGTGCCTAAAGGCTAGCTAGGCATTCATCTCCAAGGGACTTTCAGCAGCAAAGGAACCATAATTTTTTGTTAGAAGGGAACGAAAAAAAAAAAATCAAGAATAGAAATAAGACCAAAAATTCTGCCCATTTAAGTCCAACCAAGAAATAATTCCACCACTTTCCTTTGGTTTGTGGGTAGCTGTGCAAATTTTATTAGAGTCTAACACACAGGGCATCAGGAGTAAAGATGTTCCAGTTGCAACTCCAGGCTTCCTGGGTCATCACCGAGGATGGCTCCGGAAACAGCCCCTTTTCCTTTGAGATGCTTTTCCTTTGAGACTGGGCACATGCAGAATAAATTATTCCTGTTAATGAAGTTAATCCAGAGCCTGGATTCAGTTTTGTTTTCCACTGGGGAAGTAGTGAACCCCTCCGACTCCTCACCGAAATAAATGAAAACGTTCTCTTAAAAAACAAAACTTGCAAGGCAACAAATTCCTATTCTGTTCAAATAAATCTCAACGCGTTAATTAAGTTAATTAACCTCCCATCTCAATTTTATTGTCCATTTTGTTAAAAAGTGGATGAATGCGTTCATTCTTAATTATAAAATAATCCTATGTTACACAGATTTACAGCTTGGGAAGTGTCCAACGTTAAAGGCGGCTGGAGCAGGAGACTTCATTAAATAGGCAACCATCATTTTTTTTTTCTTCTTGGAAAACAACTAGGACAGAAAGGGGGACAGACAACAATAAGCTTTTGCCTACACACAAAATAGAACATAGAAGAATAAAAGAATATGTAGAAAAAGGCAATTTATTTCTTTTGGGGAGAATGACAGTTGGGCATGGGCAGTCAGACTGAGGTAACTAATGAGCCCTAATGAAGAGGACACAATATTGGAGCCAAAGGAGTCTTATTCTTCTGGCTTTCACCCCCACCGTGATTTTTTTTTAAAGTGTTTGAGGGTTTTTTATATGTCAAATTCAGTCCCCAATGATGTCTTTTCCCTTTAGTTGTACGTCCCCTGGTAACCATTTGTCTCCCTCCTACCAGAAGAGAGCAGGTGGTTTTGATGCCCGGGCATGTAGGTAGAGGTTCCCCATCTATATTGCTTTACACAAGTTGGGAGTGTCCCATCTCTTTGGTTTCCAGCCCCAGACCAGCTGTGTCTTGGTGGTGCTCGGCCAGCTTGGTCGATAAAAGTTCCCATTTAATTTCTCCCAGGATGCCAGCATGCATCACTCAGTACATAGGTCCTTTGACAGCTCCTGGCTCAGTCAGACGTGCCGAGGCATAAGCAGAGGCTCCTAGGCAGGCAGCGGGCTCGCAGAATCCGGGGAGACCAACCGGCCCAGGTAACCCAGGTCGTCCTGGTTGCCCAGAGGATCCAGGAGGGCCTCGCTCTCCATCTTTGCCACTGAGGGCATGGCCAGGGATGCCAGGAAGACCTAGAATGAGAGAGAAATACTCAAGGTCTAGGTGTCTGTTTTCTAAGATGCAGTCCTCTCACTATGAGCCTGATCCAAGGTTCACTGAACTCAATGGAAAGATGTCTACTGGTCTTTGGATTGGGACCTCTCTAGGGAACAGGCCTAATTCTTCCCGGTCGGGGTACAAGCAACTCCCATGGAAGTTAATGAACTATTGGCATTGCAGTAGGCTATTCTCTGACCGGCCAAAACATCTTTATACTTAAACATCAAGTACCCAGGTATCTAGGCCCCCTTGCATGAGAGGTCTCATGGGTTCCTTTGACAGCCATAATTCTGAGTCTTGGATTCAGCTCCTGTGTTGCGTGAGAAGACAACACCTGCTGAGCTCAGCAGACAGCATCAGGAGGGGGATTAAGGAGAGCCGGGTATTGGCAAAACAGTACGAGAGGAGTCCAGGAGTGGAGCATCAAGGGGTGCCATGGAGCAGGCTGGAGAGTTGTCCTCTGCTAGAAGGAATCGGAGTCAGAGCTGTTCTCAAGTGTCTACAGCCCGGCTCCTTCCCAATAGCAGGTCCAAACAGACGATCAGGAGCTCTTGCACCACTCCCAGCCTCGTGCTCCAGCACTTCTAGGATGTCAGTCTTGGGGAAGGCACAGGAGGTCCCATTAGCTATGCGACTTAAAGCTAGATTGGACAGAGCACCAGAAAGTGGGTCCATCGTTCACTAGTTGGGGGACTAGGTGATCTACCGGCGCTTTTTCCATCTTCATGATCTGTACTACAGTAATCTTGACCTTCCGGTTCTGTGTAGCGGTCAGGTTTCCACAGAGGGCTCACCTGGGATTCCCGGAGGTCCCGGCATGCCCTGATGTCCACGTCCAGCATCTCCACGCTCTCCTTTCTCTCCTCGCTTCCCTGTGTGAAACAAGAGAGGTGGCTGGTGTGAACACACCATAGAAGCAATAGCTTCAGGTCTCTTGAAGGGGTGCAAGGGGCAGCAGGTTGTGCTGCCTGGCTGCTGTGGTACAGGATGCGGAGGGCTGAAAGTTCGTGGTGGGCCGAATGAGGAAAAGGAAGAGGAGGAGGAGGAAGATGCAGCCCCTGATTCCACACAGAGACAAAACAAGGCGCTGGATGCGGGGTTGAGGCTGTTATAATCCACAGGGACATTGCATTTGTTAGGAGGAGGGGGGAAGAGACCAATTGCATCTCATGACAAAGCTGACCAATCAACATTGAAAATAGTGGGGACCATTAAAAATAATTAAATTTAAAAAAAATTAGCAAAAATAAAATCCAAAAATAGCTTAGGGAAGAAATCCCAGTTTGGGGCAGTGGCACTTACCTTTGGGCCCAGTGTTGCCAATCTGCCCCATGGCTCCTAAAATGCCCGGGATGCCACGTGGTCCAGGGGATCCATGCAGGCCTTGCTCACCAGGCGGCCCAGGGGGCCCTGGGGGGCCAGGCAGTCCCATCACACCAGCTTCACCTAAAGCTGCTCTCTTGGCACTCACTGCCACCTCTGCCAGCTGTTCTGTAAGGCAGACACAAGGCAAGGGGGGTTGGTGCCTGCAGAGCCACAGGGAGCGTCACCCAGCAGGGGCAGTGCTTCTACTCACCTTGCAACATCTTCAAGACTACATCAACAATGTGCTGGTCCCCAGCATCCCGGCCCTGGGAGCAGAAGGGAGGAGAGAAGCTCAGAGATGCAGCTGCCCGACAAACAGAGACCAATACCACTCCCCAGCTATTCCGTTCAGGGTCACTCCCGCCACAACCCACGGGCAGGCTGGGCAATGGCATCCCATCAGCTGTGCTGCCCCCCACTAAGGGGATCAAGAGCAACTGCTACTTTCTGGAGCATGGAAATCCAGCAGCTTGCTCCTTTGACTGATCTTTGTGTAACACAGGGCTGGCGATTGTCTTAAACCCCACCTACGAATGACTTGCTACCAGGTAGGACAGTCAGAAATAGATATTGGGGTCATAACCACGCTATCCTCTTTGTGCAGCTGCATGGGAAGGAATGCTAGGGTCCTGGCAGGGAAAACGTGAAGTCCTAAGATAAAAGGTATGCTGTGCCCTCTAGTGCTGATCCCGGATTTGGCAGCCCAGGCAGACCTGAGGGTTGAAGATTTGTTGTAGATTTTTCTTCTTGAGATCTGTAAATTTAAGGCAAAATCCAAGCCCTACTTTGAGCCCCTTGATAGTGTCTCACCTCAGCGATTTTGCGCAGGGTAAAATACCCATAATGAAAAAACACATGCACGGCAAAAACAGCCCTTCCTCAGGTACATGCCCATGGAGGGCAGGAATGCATCCTTGTTCAGCCTCCCCAGCTTCACCTGTGCATTGGAAAGCACCTTGAGGTTGTACTAATATTAGCAATTATTAATTGCCAGTTGCAAGTTTTAACATGCTGCATGTGGAAGTGCAGAGATTCCAGTCCATCTACAGCTAAGCGTTCGCCGTGTGCATGAAAACCATCCACAGCCCATGCGTTGCTTAAGAAATAAGCACCCACATTGGAAGCATTTGCCCAATGGAAATAAAAAGAGGCCCAACCTCCAGAGAGCAGAGCTGCAGCAAAGCAGTTATGCAGCCCTGTGCCTGCCTTTGCACTGCTATTATTGGGCACAAGAGGGTACTCTTGTATCACGCCTACTAAATCAGCAAGAGCCAGGGAGCTCACTTAGGAGTGTCCAGCCTGTGCTGTCTATCTCCAGACGGCATCTGTCCTTGCTCCCACTGAAATCAATGGAGTTTTGTCTTGTGACATCAGTGGAGCAGGGCCTGGCACACTGTATCTGCCTGCCCGTGTCCCTTCTCTGGCTCCACCCGCATCGTGGGCTGGATTCCTCCTTTCATGTGGATCAAAGTCGCACTTCACCTGGAACATGTGCTCCCTACCCTGCAGAGCAGGGGTCAGTGACGTTTTTGGGCAGAGCACCGAAAACACCCATAACTTCAACTTGTAAGATGTTGGTGTGCCAGGGGTGGATGACAGGGGAGCCACGAGGGGCCCGATCCTTGCTGTTGGCATATAGCCCTGGCCCCTTCTCCACCACCACAGGCATGTGTGCCAAGGAAAATGCCTTCGAGTGCCATGCTCTGGCATCCATGCTGGGGGTTGCCTACCCCTGCTGTAGAGGGTACAAACCACATATGAAGGGGTCACTCACCGGCATGCCTTGCCGCCCAGGCATTCCTGGCACGCCGCGCTCTCCACTGAGCCCACGAGGGCCTGGTGGGCCTGGGTAACCTCTCACGCCAGGTGAGCCAGCATCACCAGAAGGACCAGCAAAGCCAGGCTCACCACGGATGCCTTGCTGCAATGTAGAAGGAGAGAGGAATCAGCAATTGGAGGATCTCAAGCTAGTCTTGCACTGTAGGCTCTGGACCCTGTGGGTGGACCCAGGCCAGAATCCATGTAGGAGGAGGGCACTTCAAGATACCAAAATCCATCTATGCTCCTGGCTGAGGCTCCCAAATAACAGGCTTATTAGCAGCAGCTGCATTTATCAGCATCTTCTCAATGGGAACTGGGCACCGATTTCCAGTGCCCTTGGAACAGCATTCGATTCACAGCCCACCATTTCGGATAAAGCCCTAGACTGAGATTGTGCAGAGCAACATGGAAGCTTGGCCATGGGACCCTGTGGCAGAAGGCCACCTCTGTCTCTCCCCAAAAACTCTGCCCTGTGATAGTTTGGTTAAAATGGACCCCGCAGACGTCCCATCTCTTTAGGTAACCTGAACTGGCTACATTCCTGGGGGAGGGGGAAACCTGCTCTCTCTGCCTACATGACTGGCATCACATACCTGGGTTGGGGGCTTAGGCTCCCTATTGTTTGAAGCAATGCCAGTCTGCCCAGCAACCAGTGATACATTTCAAATTGGTTGGCTGGCAGCCAACAGGTGCTGGCCTCCATTGGACCAGGTAAATGAGGTCACAAGGTCTATATAAATTAAGGGCTGCCCAGGAAGAGAGTCAGTAGTCATGATGAAAATTCAGAGGGAGAAGAGCTGGACCATCTGAAGCTTGCTCTCTCTCCCTCTCTTGATCAGTGAACGGCCTGCCTCTGGATGATACTTGTGAGTAAGCTACCTGAGATCTAACTAGATATAGAGCTTGCAGTAACTCAGATGCGTGATTAAAGACTACCCAGCCATGCCAGTTTGCTCTGTGGGACTTCTCTGATATTGCTCTACCCTGTACCCTATTCCAAACCTACTCTTTTTAACCAGTAAAGTTCTCCTTTGTACCCAGTGTGGGAGAGTTATTGGGAATGGATCTAGATTATGCCTTGGGATCCCCTTGGTTTGGCTGAATAAGGGAGACCACTGTCTGTGCTTAAGACTGAGAGAAGCACCCCAAGTTCATGAAGCGGGTCGAGTACCCTCAAGGGCTACTAGGCCTGTGTTTCCCAGGGGGCACAGAGCCAGGATCACTCCAGACCCTGGGTGATGGCAACATTACCCTCAGACTAGTGAGTGTGCTCCAGGAAGGGACTCGGCTAGATACAAGGCATCCCCAGGGAGGCACTCAAAGCCTGGAAGGTGGTCGGGCACAGTGAGATGGGTGGCTCAGGCGCAGCAGCCCCCACTACTGGCCCGCCACAGACCCCAGTGGGATCACCCCAAGGTAGAGCCTTACTGTCCCCTCTGAAAGCAACTAACAGACAAAGGCTAGTTCCCTCCCATCCCACCAGCCCTCCACAAAACCCCAGTAGCAAACCCCACTGGTCCCTTGGACACCCAAGAGCCAACAGGTGGTGGAGGGTTATCACAGAAAGAAAGTTCACATGGAAAGGTGCAGGAAGCTGTTAATTCCTAGATTTATAGGCACTCACCTGCCCTTTTGGTCCTGGCTCACCTGATTCACCCTAGACATAAAATAAAGAGGGAACATGGGTGTGAAGTACTGCCACAAGCTCTTGGATTACTGCTGAGCACCGTCTGCTGGGAGACTGTGCAGCAGAGGGTCAGCACCCACCCCTATTCTTGGTGGATCATCTGGGCACATCGGCATGCCCTTAAGCCATCAGTAGGGTCCATGCAACCTTCAGACATTGAATAGCACTGTGGTGTAGCGACACTGTCCTCTGGGGGCATTCTTGTCATGCACGTGTCTCTCTCAAACCAGGAGCAAAACCTGTCTGAAGGGCTCCTTACCTTCTCCCCCTTCTCCCCGGGAAGACCTTCCACGCCAGGGTCTCCCTACATGGGAGGAAAAGAGTCAGTCAATACAATTAATCTCATGCCCTCACCATGGAGAAGACAAACGCAGGCACACACAGAGCCATATTTTTGCTTGGCTGAGCCTCTTATCTGGAGGCTGTAATCTCACATGCTCAGTTACTTGCAAATGCAGTTTAAGACGGTGAGATGTCCAAGCACCTGATTTGCAGCTGCAATTACGTGGATAGAGATTTGTGACTTTGCACCCAATCGTTTGCAGCGCCCATAAGAAAGCAAACAAGCCAGATACCTTTGTTTAAATGTTCTTTGTGCAAAGTTCTTGCAGCAGGAATGGAAAATTACAGTGCAAATTGTTTCTCTTTCAATAAATTGGCATTTTTCTGATGAAAAGCTGTTTCATTAAAACATTTCTGACTTATTCTAGGGGTTTGTTCTTTGCTTTGCTGTCAAGTGTAGGGTAATAAAGGCTCTGCGGACACTAGCAGTTAAGACCTATGTTTCTAGGATGTGAATAACCACTTGGCATTTGATACAGAATGACAGGACCAGGGAAGCCAAGCCATTGACCCATGAAGCTTTTGGGTTAGTCATTGAAAGCAAGTTCCCCATTCAGTAAACAGAAGCCAGTACTGTTAAACCTTACAGACTTCAAGCCCGAGAAAAGCAGCTTACAAGAGCAGCAAGAAGCTCAGAGACTTACCACGCCACCTTTGGAACCAATTTTTCCTGGAAAGCCCTGGACAAAGAGAGAAGAGAGTGATCAGGATCCAGGTCTTTGTGCCTTGGCACGAGACGACAAAGGCAGCTGCATCGCGAGTGTTTTACAAAAGTGGCTAAGCAGGGGCTCGTGACACACCGTGAGACTTCAGAGACCAGTACCTACCCTAAAATCCCCATCCCAGGTTTTACATCAGCCTAACTGTATCAGTCAGTTCCATCCATCTACCCAGCCTTGTTAGAGGTAGGCATTAAAGCCATCAGTGCACTGCTTTAAATCCAAGCCCCAAGGCCAAATTGTCATCTGGGTAATAAGTGGTGCAGAAAACCTAGCTTCAGCTGCACATCAGCATTTATTTGCACTCTTGCTAAGCTGTCTCTGGTCTGATCCTTTCCATGCCCAGAGAGGTCTGCGGGAAGCTTTCCAGAGGCCTTGGATCAAGTCTCCACATCCCTGATTAGGCGCATGAATCAGAGGCTAATTGAGCGCAAATGTGATTGTAAACAACTGCCTGTGCAGATGAATTGCCACTCCACTTTTTGCGGCAAGCCTCCCACCGATGAAGCTCAGCAGAAAGCAGGCAGCTAAGCAGGCAAAGCCCCTGTGAGCTGAAATCAGAGCCTGGGGCTTTCTGTCCCACCAGGTCCTGGGATAGTCCTCTAGGCCATTCTGTCCCAGGGGACAGCCGGACCCTGATCCAGAAGAGTCAAGAGTTATTTAACCCACAGATGAAGTGGGAACAACAGCACAATATAAAACCTGTTTCTCAGGGTTTAATTAATGTCAAGAGCATGTCACCAGGGAAATACATGCTGCCCACCCACTCCCATTCAGCTGGTGCCCATGGGCTGGGAGTGGGCCCTGAGAAGCACCCATGGCACCAAGACCTAGGTTTCCAGCAACCTTAAGTGCAGCTGCTTGGGGCCGATCCAGGCCACCCTCACTTTGGGGTTGGTGCACAGTGAACAGGAGGAGGTGAGTGAGGCTCGTTTCTTTAGTAGCAAGAGTAAGCACCCTGTTGCTGTGACAGGTTAGATATCAGGAGGCGCTACTTCACGGTCAGGGCAGCTAGGATCTGGAACCAACTTCCAAGAGAGGTGGTGCTGGCTCCTACCCTGGGGGTGTTTAAGGGGAGGCTGGATGTACACCTTGCTGGGATCGTTTGACCCCAGTACTCTTTCCTGCCATGGCAGGGGGTCGGACTAGATGATCTGCTCAGGTCCCTTCTGACCCTGGAAACTATGAAACATGGACCCAAAGTCCCAAGCACAGGGGTGGCCCCTGCTTTGGTTTGCAGAGCTTCTTGGATCTGAGCAGCCTGCACAGCTCTCGTTCCCTTCTCTTTCCCAAGGAAGCCTCTGAAGCTAATCCCCATCTGCCCTTCTCCAGCCAAGGCTCTTTCTGCTGCAGCCCAGCATGCAGCATCTATCACGGTGCAGGGAGGTCTTTCGAGGAGCTTGGTAGGAAGGCATGGAGAAAGAAAAGACTTCACCAGACTCAACCACTGCCACCTTCTCTTCCATCATGCTGCTTCTGCTCTTCTCCAGGCAGTTTTCCCTTTCCCTGGGACTCTCAGCCCTAACATGCAGGCATGAAAGGAGCCCTCAAAGAGCACTGAGTCCCATTTCCCTCCTGCTTTGCACTGGAAGCTGCCATTTACGCTTGTACTCAAGGAGAGATCAATGTTTCCAGACCACACCGGGTGCCGTCAACAGGCATTTCTCACTTAGCAGTGGTGCAAACTCTCTGTGCAGCAGCCCCCTGCGATGCCCTGAGAAAACTGAACCTAGGCCAAACAGATTCTCACAACAGCCTCAGGAAAGGTCTCTCCCACTTCTGGTGCTAGCTTTGGTGAAGACCATGTCCTGCAGCAAGTTTTTAAAAGAGCCACCGGTATCAGTAAAAATCAATGCAAAAAGAATTGGCTACTTCTGTATCTCACACGCTGTCATCTGACCAAGCATGTTCAGTGCTATTTATCCATCCATCCACCCCTTCCAGTCATTCACTTGTAACACCTACCCTTATCAATCCATCCACTCTCTGTATCCATCCATCCACCATCATATATCGCCCAACTATGATGTCTGCTCATCTGCCCCTCACTGTATCCACTAGTAAGTATGCAACCATCCATCCAGATCTGCTGTCATCAATTCTATCCTGTTAGCTATCTGTTCTTCCACTTTATGAACCAAACAGGCACATACTATCTCCATCCCCCAACATCTCTGCCATCCATGAATCTGTCTACCATATATCCACCCATCCACTGACCACACACATTGTGTCCAATGTCCATCTATCATAACCAGGGTATATATTTATGGGGCAACCATTCTTCTCTGTAGTATATCAGCTCTTTGCAAACTGTGCCCCTGTAAACCTCTTTTCCCTTCTGCTCTTGCCCTTGGCCCTCTCGATCTCCCTCCCTTCAGTCAAGTATTTCAAGACCTTACCTTGTCTCCTTTGACACCTGGCAGGCCTTGGGATCCTGGGATGCCGGGAGGACCCTGCTCCCCTTTAGATCCCTGGAAATCCAAACAACATGAGAAAGAAAGAATTAATGTTGGAGGGGAAGAAACAGACCTTCAGTGAGGAAGACTCGCTGACAACTGAGCACAGACAGGCAGCTGGGAATGCAAAAACTAAATTTAATACAGTCATGTTCAGAGCCCACAGTGGTGGCTAATGAAAAAACAACGAAGCGTATTCAAGACTGCTGGGGTACTGAACCCATAAGATTAGGAAACTAGACAGGAACAGTAGCTGGGGGCTTCTGTACCTATGTATTCCAGATGCTGCCCTAAGGTAGGCAATGAAATGGTCTGCGCTGCAATGGGCTTGCAAAGAAGTCTGAGACAAAACTCCCATTAGCAGAGCACCGTGCGCTGCAGGATCCAGGCAAGCATCATCCCCACCAAATGGGTCATCCCTCTGGTGTCCTAGCTTTAGTCTCAGTGCCATGAGTACCATATTTTCCTGCATACAACATGCCCTGGAATATAATATGTACATTGCTTTTGAAAGGCAGAATAAAATTAAAAAGCTCTTTCTTGTAGGAAGGAACTGAGTACCAGCAGCTGGGGAGACAAGTCTGCTCGCTGTTCTTTTCCCTGTGAGTTACAAGCAGATTTTACTTTTGCCCTTAAGGACAGAAACTGCTCTTCCCATATTTCTCACAAAAAATGCACACTCCAATTCCCAGCAGCTCGTTTTGAGGGAAAACTGTGTGTTATTTGAGAGAAAATACAGTACCTCTATGGCAGAGAAGATGAATCGTTCTCAACTTTGGCATGTGCTGGCAAGCAGAATACATGCCCAGGGTCTCAGGCAGGTGGGCACAGTCTACATGCATGGTCATGTCACCACATCTTCTGTGTAAGGACCTGGACTTCATTTAAGGAGACTTTTTTTTTATTCACTCAACTTGCTAGATACTGAGAGAACTTCTCTCTCAGTCTCTCTTGTCTACAAGGCCACCCACAGGAGACAGGACAGCCCTCCCCCTGCCAAACAGCCTTACAGCCTCCATTGCACCCTGCAGAGAGACCAGCAGAAAAATCTGCAAAGGCAAAACCCCCCCTCCCAGCAGCACACCCCTCTCCCAGGAGACTCCACTCCCAGCTCCGGCTGCAAACACATAACTGGCATTTCAGGACTGTTAATCCCCAAGCAATTCAGTCCTGCTGGCTAATCCTCTGGCTGTCTGGCCACTCGCAGCAGGCACCAGGCTGGTTCTGTTCCCCTTTCAGGTTCAATTGCTTGGAGGAGGCTCCTGGGGCCGGAACACAATTAATGCCGGCGTTCCTATTAGCGCACCAGTTGGCTCGGTTAAAATGCACCAGGGCTCCCAAAGGGCCAACCTCCCCAGGCCTGAGCCTCAGTGGCACAGTCACGATTCCTGAGTGCAGAGGGAACCGAACGGCGTGGTGCCTTCCGGCCCCACCATGAGAAGAGTCCACACAGCAGCATCACTGTGGCTATTTATGCAAGTCCCCGCATGGAGCTGGAGGCAGTCTCGAGTGCACTGCATGCCCAGCCTTTGGCTTTCAGGTGCAGAGGGTACATAATGCATGTAATACTTCCCAGATTTTCTCCTCTGTGCTTTACAAAAGGAGGGGCATGGGATTTTGCGGGTGATATCTTTTTTCCTACCTCTATAAAGGAGATCAGCATGGCTATTCCCACTTCATAGAATGGGGAAACTGAGGCAAGCAGACGGAAAGAAACTTGCCCAAAGTCGCACAATGGAAGAGCAGGGACTAGAAGACAAGGATCCTGAATCCCAGGCCAGTGCTCAGACACCCTGGCAGGAGCATGAGGTCGATCCCACTTTGCTAATGAGGCACTGACACACTAGTTCCCCTCAAAAGGCTTGCCCTGTCCAGGCACATGGATGTGCAGGCTATGGGATCCCACTAACACTGCATCTACCCCCAACTCTAACCCCAGCCTCATGCAGTACCCATAGGGAACTGAGGGCGTTGCCCTTGCAGTGCAGTAGGACTGTGGCCAACAACTGCCTTGGCAAGCAAGCTCGGATGGTTATTTCAATGTCCATCCATGGGCTGAAATGCACTGTGGCCATGCTGGTTTGGGCTAGGGGGGCGGTTATTCCTCCTCAGAACAATGCACATGAAACAGATGCAGTTTCCCAAGTGCAGACAGATATCTGAGTGTCCCGCCCCACCTGGGAACTTCAAACCAAGCTGCGTTCTTCCTGCTTTGTTGGTGTCCTCTGGCCAGGATGGCTCTGGACCAGAAGACAGGCAGTAACTTTGCAAGGGACTCAGAGTAGCTGGTCTGTCTGCAGAGACACTGGCTTTGCCGGGAGTGGTGACAAGCTGCACCAAGCTGATATGCTTAGGGAGAGGTGCGATACACATGGACCACTAGTGCATGCTCCACAGAGACCCTTCTCTAGCTACAGACCTGATCCAGCCCAGCCTGATCGAGCCATTTGAGCCCTGTGGGCACTGGGCTTTGTCTGAGGAGGAGGAAAAGGTGAAATTCCACGTCCACGTCCTTGCCAAGGCTTTGGTGCCGGAGTTGCTGTATGCACATGCACCTATGCATGCGTGCATGCACTCATGCACGTGCACACACACATGCACATGCGCACATGGGTATGCATGCAAGCAATGCCATACTCACCACTTTCCCCTGAACACCTTGGGGACCCACAGGGCCACGCTCACCCCGATCGCCCTGCAGAGAGGAAAGAGCAGTGGGTCCTGAGCAGATTATGCCTGGTAGCACTCTCCCCATTATTTCACTGCCACCTTCCAGCCTCTGCACAGCCTCTATGGCTGTGCCCCTTCCTCCCACCCCACTACCTACAGTCCCCACGAGCCCCTCTCCTAAATACCAGTGAGGGAGTGCAAGGGTGCTACCTGGTTTCCCATGAATGAGAGGTTAACCCCAGCTTGCCCGTCCTCTCTTCCCATGCCAGGTACTCAGGTGTGTAGCAATAGCTGCCTGGGAGGCAGAGCTGGGTAGGGTGGGATCCAGGCCCCCTGTGCTTGCAGCTCCCTCCCCATGTATGCCAAGCTCCTGCTTTATCACCACTCAGTGGTTGTGTATCCACTCTCCCCAACAGCAACAGGTCTCAGCCACAGGAGTGTGGGAGCTCCCTTGAGCAAATGGCAGTGTCTGCCCTTCCTGGGATGCATTTCAGCCAGAGCAATCTGCAAATGGATTAAACCCCCCACACCCCACATTGCACAGGGAAGGATTACACCCAGTCTGCAGACAGGGAAAACAGAGGAGTGGAGAGGGGCAGGGTCTTGCCAAGGGTCCTGTGGCAACTTAAAGCCAGAACAGAGAGTCCTGATTCCCAATACATCACATCCAAGCAGTGCAACATGTTCCCATCCAGATGAGGAATTCAACCCCGCACTCCCGTTGTCTTGCTCCAGCAATTACTGAAGCACAATACCTGAGTGCGCTCAAGAGCACGCTCCTTCCCAGATCTCAGAAAGAAGTCAGGAGTCCTAGCTCTAGACCCCCAGTGCTAACTTTCAAACCAGGTCCCCTCCTAGAGCCTGGAGAGGGTCCAGGAGGTCTGGATCCCATTGCCTTGCCCCAACCACTAGCTAGTGCTCCAGCGTGTTTTCTGGACTCACCTTCAGCCCAGGAACACCTTGCGGCCCTTGCTCACCTAGAGGTCCGGGCTCACCCTGTGGAAAAGAAATCCTTATTAGGATGGGCTAGTGCTGCAGCACCTCTTGCTGCTCGTCCAGGGCTCTGCAAGCATCCTCCAGGAACACCCACCATCTCCCACCTCTCAGTATTCCCATGCACTCCTTTGCCCTTTGGGGCCTTCCACAGGCAACTTGCACATGGGGGTGATTTCTGCGTGGCGCCTCCTTCCCAGCCATGCCCATGTGAAGGGCTGCAACAAAGTCAGACCCCCCCCAGCTAGTTAGGACTCTAGACTGGACTTACTCAGGGGTCTGGGCAGGGATCCTGGAGCTTCTGGGTACCAGGGGATAGGGCACAAAGTCTTAGCAGGAGTTGTGGAGGTTGTGGATAAGTGAGAATGTGACAACGGGCTGAGCCCAGTGGAGTATGCGTGAGATGCAATGTGGGGCTGGGGCTGGGTTCAGCATCCTTTTGAAAATATCCCTATGCTTCCTCCCACCTCCCGGGTGACTTCGTGCCCCAGCCCTGCAAGCAGGGCTTGGAGCTCCTGCTCTCTGCAGCAGAGACTGCACAAACAGTGGGAGGGGGGAAATGGGGCAAGGGGAAGGGGCCGGTGTTGTTTTCTAATCCACGGGGAAGCTCCAAGAAGAAAGAAAAGCTAACACAGGCAGGAATGGAAGAGCCGGCCCTCTTGCATAGATGGGAAAGGAGCCAGGGGGGCCCAGTAACACACACAGACGGCGTCGCTTTACTTACCGTTTGCCCCGGAGGTCCGGTAACTCCTGCCAGCCCGCGGGGACCTGGCTCACCCTGTGAATGATGCAGAGGCAAAATTGATGGCATGTAGTATGGAGGCCTAGTCACATGCTAGTGCCTAGGATCCCTGGGCATGGACCGTGGTCCTGCTGGGCATGACACTGTGCAAACATAGCACAGAAAAACATACCTTCTACTTTCAAAAAAAGAGGCAGAGGAGAGAGTAAAAAGAAAGCCTCAAAGCCAACCTGAGAAGTAGTGTCCTCAACAAATCCCCAGCTTTGTCCCTGTAAAGATTTTTGTAGGCATCCTGGCAATGGGGAGTTTCCAGGGAGGAGGAGGACAATGAGGAAGTGCTGTGGATGTTTTCAAGGGGCTTTGCCCACCTAGGAGGGGCAGCACATGAGAAGACACAGAGAGGCGTGTTTGACCACTTAACCAGCGGGCAAGGGAAGTTTGCACTGGTGGCCCAACAGAAACAAAGCTGATCTCTCAGTATCCTACAAGAGGTGTCAGGCCGGGAGGGGAGGTGGGGGGCAGCCTTGACCATGAAGACTAGCAACTTAGGGTTCCTGTGATGGAGAAAGGGAAGAGCATGGAGGGATGGAAAGAGAGCAGTGCCATGGTCAAAAGAGCCAGCAAGGAAAATGATAAATAAAAGGTCATAAAGCTGTTTCCATCCATTGACAGATTTGGTCTTCCTGTGCACCAAGCATGCCCATCACAGCCTCCAGCTGCAGGGCTGGGAGTTAGAGAAAACCCACAGGCCAACCCCACCTTCAAAGAGGTTATTCGTTCCAAGAAGCACCCAAAGGCTCTTCTCACCCACCTTTGTTCCTGGGCCACCTTTGGTGCCAGACTGGCCTGGTAAACCCTGCCGAAACAAACCCAGGTTAGTTAGTGTGTGGAAAGTGTTGGGTATTACTGCCCTCCTCGTGCATTTTGGATGGGTGACCGAGGGGGTCAGGGATGGATCTGGGGTGGGTGCAGAGGGGTAGCTGCACCCCCTTTAAATTCCTGGGTTTTAAACCCCAAGTTTAAAAGTAAGTGCATGGCAGTGGCAGCATAGGCATAGGCAGATAAGGCTCTTTGGGTAAATGTGAGATCTTGCATTAGACCAACTCAAACAGTTGGAAAAATTCTTCTTTGCAAGTTTTCAGGCACCTGATTTGTACCCGAAAGTTTGCAAAGAAGAATTTTTCCAACTATTTGAGTTGGTCTAATAAAAGATCTCAGGTTTACCCAAAGAGCCGTGTCTGGCAGCAGAAGCATCATTTTTATTCAAGCAGCAGTGAGGGGGTCACTAGACTTCATGGCTCATTACAATTAACCTGATTCCTCTCATACTCTTCATTGCACAGGTGTTAACGACCAGCTCTCCTTTTTAATGGTCTGAATGTTCCTCTAATGAAACTCTTCTTCCTTCTGCAATTCTGCTGTCTGTCAGCTCTCTCCAGTCATTTCACAGCCCTGCAGCCTGTTTTTAAGTTTAGCCAAAACTTTAACTCAGGTGTGAAAATAACTTTCAATGAAACTCAAGAAGGCTAGATTTTGTTTTATGAATCTAAAAGAGATGTACATTTAATTCAAGTGACTACAGGACAAAAGAACCACCTGATTGTATTTGCCTAGTTCATTGTGTCTTTATAGGTATGATATAGCAAATTCATGCATGTTCCACTAAAGTTGTATTTGCTTGTGCTTTGATCTTAAACTGCATATCATAGCCTTAGGCCCCTAGTATATTAGCAAAGCTTCTAATTTCCTTTTTCCTGGACAAAAATACGTTGTGTTATATGTGGTGATGCACCACCCCATCTGCACCCCACTTTTCAAAATCCTAAACCTGCCCATGGAGGGGGTCCCCATCCTGAGATGCAGTCCCAGGTGTTTTGAGATTCCCCTTGTAGGGAGGGAGAGGTCTTTGCCAGAAGAACATGGTGCTGCTGGGATGGAGCTCTACAGACTGGGAATAAATAGAAAAAGCCAAGATGTAGGGTGGGACACGTCTCAGAAAGTTGGGGTTGAATGAAGGAAGAAGTTCAGAGTCTTCTCCCAACTGCTTGGGCCACAATCCCAAGACTTGCCTGTCCTGGGAGATTGTCTGGACTATGAATCCTGCCTTAGACCATTGCTCAAAGGGCCACCAGGTCACAGGTAGCCTTCTAATAGCAAAGCAGCTGAATGGTCCTAAGGAGCATGAAGGCCTCTTCTCCTTTTCACATCAGAGAATAATAAGCTTTTGTGCTTTATAAGTTTCCACTCTACTTCCTCTCTTCAGATGGCCCAATGACACCGCAAGGAAGGTTGTGACAGCCTGGTTGGGGATGGCTTCTAGGCTCCCATACTTACAGCCATTCCTCGGTGCCCCGGTGGTCCTGGGCGGCCCGGTTGCCCTGCGTTCCCCTGCAAGGGAGATGATAAGCTGTTACTGGGTAGCAGCCAAGAGCAAAGCAAATCACAGAATGGGGTCGAGGCCCTCTGGGCTGAAGGAGCACAGCGCAGATGGGATAAGCGTTCAAGAGCTTTGGGCAATCTGAGCTGGAGGAGGCCAGAGCACTTCCACATGCAACCGTCGCAATGTAAAGGGGAGAACCATGCAACAGCCCCATTGGTAGCCCCTTGTTCTAGAAGGGGGTCCCACCTGGGCATTCCCAATATCCCAGAATACCCAGCCTGAGCTACAAGGATCCCAGTGGGAGGCTGGGTGCTAGTGGTCATGCACAGCATCAGCCTCCATGTCAGGGACACTGAACCCTTTGGTGCTCATCACAGATCCCAGGTCAGAGACCCCTTCTCTTCCAGGCCCGAACACCAGCAACCTGAAGGCTGGCGACTCAGGGTCTGCAAAGGAGCAACTCTAGCTGGGGGAATCTGACTAACAGGAGGCGGAGGAAGAAACTTTCTAATCTGTAAAGGGACAAAGAGACACTGAGACAGACGGATGCCGGGGAGAATGCGGGAACATCTAGAGACATCTGAAACCCCCTTCTGGCATCTTACCTTCACACCAGGGATGCCGGGGGTGCCATCTTTACCATCAATGCCAGGGAGACCCTGCAACAAAGGAAGAGGAACCATCACTGCATAATAATGTCGTCGAAGGGGGTCAGGACTCTCAAAAAAGCATGGAGCCTCCCAGGGGAAAGAGGAGGACCTGCTCCAGGTCCAGGGACATGGGGAGCTGGGAAAAATGGAAGTCCTTGGCTGGTAGAGCAGGATGCATCACCTTGCAGCCTCCTCTCTGGAGGTCTCATGGAGCTGCTCATGGAGCAGGGAGCTCCTGGGTGTAAAGGCAAGTGGTAGTGGGGATGGGATGGCACACAAAGGGCAGCCCCAAACACAGAGAAGATGATGTGAGTAAGGAGCTGGGGAGAGGAAGACCCTCCAACCCCAAAGGCAGCAGGAACACCAGGTGTAAATGATGGGTTTCACCCTTCAATCCAGAGCAGCTGGTGCAGGCACGGGGAACAGCAGCCCCTCTGAGGATGCTCTGGCCCACCACGGAGCAGAGCACAAGTGACAGAGACTGGCTGCGGAGAGGTTTTAGGATGATCCATGAAGAGGGAGGGGAGAAGCAGGTGAGACACACGTGTTCCCCCTGGCACGGGACCTAGGCGGATGAGCTGGATAGGCACAGCATTGAGTGAGCCTTTGCCTAGGGGTAGGACAAGACGGGCTCTGATGGGTGCAGAGGTGGGCACAGAGGAGGTAATAGTGAAATGTCCATTCCCTTCCCTGGGTTTCAGTCCCATCCAAGAGCCACTTCCCTGACTCCCCACCCTGCAACCTCCTCCCCTGCAGCTGCACCAAAGCCAGTAGCTTGAATCCAGACAGGGTCTGTACTTACATTCTCCCCCTTGGGGCCCAGGTCCCCCTGGGGTCCCCTGATGCCACGGCCACCCTGCAGGAAACAAGCCAGACCAGAACAAGCATTACTTTGATAGCTCAGCAGCTCAAGAGACATTAACCAAACCCCAGTGGTTCAGTGCAGGGATCTGCAGCCTGCCTGCAGGGGAAGAGCTTCCTTGCATGGGATACAGGGCAGATTTCAGCTCTGCATCGTGAGTGGGGAGGTGGGAGGGGGTTGGAGGAGAGCAGAGAAAGGCCCTAATCCAGGGTTGGACAGGTACAGGTTTGCCCAGCTCCCCTGCTGCTTGTACACATATCTTCACACTCATGCACGCACAGGAGGCCTGGAGGTCCTATAAGTGCAAGAAGAGCAGACCCCCGGGAGCTCCAGTCCACAGCATTCAGAGGTACCTGTGCTGACCAGAATATGGGGTAGGGGCGAAGGGAGCTGGTGGCAGGGGAGTGGGCACAGACCAGCGTGAAGCTACTTCCTGGACACCAGGAGTAGGATTCCTCCCTTTACCCAGGCACTGCTCCAGGTGGGGGGGTCTCTAATCCCTTAATCCTGTTTGCATGGGAAGTGAGTTGATGGCATTTCCAGCTATGGAAAAACGGGGAAAGCTGAGGATACCAGGACCAGAATAGCAGGCAATTGCTGGGAATCCATCCACAGCGAAGTGCATAAACACCGTGTCTGCAGCACAAGGGCTTGAGGCGCCTCTGCCCCAGAGATACACCTCATGTCACACGTGTGAGGTTGAAAACACCCATTCCTATATATGAGATGGCACCTGGCAGGATACCTCTGGAGGTAACACATCCCAAGTACACAGACACTTGTGCATGAGTGCAAACCAGTGGAAAATATGCCTGCAGGGATAATGGACATAGGCATATCTTGGACACAGCCCAACACGGCTACAACCTATACTGGTAGAATGGACAGGAGCTTGAGGCATTGTAGTGCCCAGGAAAACACAGCTCAGGCACTAACCCAGGAGGCCCCTTAGCACATTTCAAGGGAACCCTTCACTTACAAAATCTCCCTTCTCGCCGGCTCCCCCGGGTGGCCCTTTGGGTCCCTCCTCACCCTATAAAAGAAAGGAAATATAGAAGGGTTTAATTCCAAGGCTCCCAACATCCATCACCCTGTCCAGATGGCAGTAGTGAACAGGATCAGTCTGACGGGGAGGGATGAACACTATGCACAGATCCGGGCCAGCTCTGTACATCTGCTAAGGATCCCTGAGCGTTACTATAGGCACTTTTCACCAGTAGATCTACAAAGGAGATCACCATCCTCATCCTCATCATACAGAAGGAGAAACCAAAGTGCAAGGCAGACACGAAACTTGCCCAGGGTCAGGCAGCAGAGCTGGGAACGCATCTGCCGAGTCCAAGCCTGGGGCCCATTCCAGTGGGCCACATTACCACCCATTTAAAGCCATTTGCTTTGGGATCCTTCACAGAGACAGAGATGTTGCTTCCACTCATGTCTGTGGCTTCCCAGGGTTTGCAAAGGTGCTTTGACCCAGAGATTTCTCAGGGGGTTGGAGACTGTGGCTGCCCTGGGAGGAAGTGGTGCTCCAGGGGGAGTTGATGAGTTTGGGAAATGTCCTGGCTCTTGCATATCTAGGCTGGGGGTCTCGCTTTAATTCTACAAGGGTGTCTTTTAGACCAACGGCCTTCCCTTCTGGAGTTAGTAGGGGACTTTCTCCTTACTCCACCTGGGCTGCACAGATGTTCCCAGGAGCAGGGACTAATGTAGGGGTAGTAGTGATGTAGGATGTGGTGGCCTACGATAGCAAGTCCCTTACAGCCCCGCCGGTCCTCCGTTCACAGCAGCAACCCCGAGAGAGGGAGGGGAAAGGACTTACCGGCTTTCCAGCAGCTCCAATAGAGCCAATCATTCCTTTATAACCACTGGGTCCCTGCAAACAGAGCACAAGGAGGAGGGGTGTGGGTCAGGGTGTGGATGGGAGGCTGTTCAGTGACAGCCACAATGCTGTCCAGACGATGACAATGACAACTGTGCTGCATTCAGATGATGATGACAGTTATGCTGCATCATGCTCTCTGCCATGGATCAATGCCATGGCCCCCATTTTACAGGTGGTAAAACTGAGGCACAGCACGGGGAAGGGAGCTGCCTATGGCAGGGCTGCGTCAGAGAATTCAGCCCCCCCTATCTGCTTGCTCTAAACCAGTGGGTCTCAACCTTTTCAGACTGAAGGCACCCCTTGGGAAATGCCAAGTTTTAGCTTTCCCTCATTTTTTGACTACAGAGAAATAAAAAAGCAATTTTTCTCTTACAAAGAACTCAGAAAAACCACAACAGGGCAAGAGGTTTTTCTCACACTGCATTCCTGCCTGAAATCTCCAGGTTCTCTTGTGACTCATGCTTGCACACCCAACAGTGCTAACACTGTACGCACCCTGTGGCACCCTTGAAAGGATCTCAAGGCACCCCAAGGTACCGTGGCAGCCTGGCTGAGAATCGGTGCTCTAGACGCTAGATTTCATTCTCTTCTGAGAGCTGAAGGAGGCTTGACTCCAGCACCCACCCAGCGTCCACCCACCCCTGCTCGATCTCTCAGGCCCTCCCTCGGCATCAATGCCTTTTCCCTACCCAGAGGAAGCCTGCTGGAGCAGGGCATAATGCAGGCAAGCAGAGCTGTGGTCCCAGTGCCCCCTGGGTGCTTACCGTCTCGCCTTTCGGACCCTCCATGCCAGGGTAACCCCTGGGTCCCAGAGGACCCTGTGCCAAAGAGAAAACACACAGGATTAATTTGGCGCCTCTCTGCATCAGACCACGTGCCAGGAGCAATGGGACTGTGACAATACCACCCCCGTCCTCCCACCAACAAGACGATGATTACTAAAACTGATTGGAAACTCGTCCTTCCTGCCAAATCCCAAACATTTGCAGATCCTGCTGCTCCCCCCAAACTCTGCCAGCCATTGGCAATGCCCTTTCCCAGCTGTCGATGTAACAGCATCCGTGAGTCAGAGCTTGTCATCCTTGCTCATGTGAAACTCCCACCAGCTCCAAAGGGATTTGGGCCTGTTAATTGCTTTTCATCATCAAACCACTTGATAATCACAAAGGCATTAATCCTTCCTGGAAGGTAGGCAGGATAAGCCCCATTTTGTATGTAGGGAAACCGAGGCAGGAAGGAACTTGAGGACTGCGTGCCTGAAGTCAGAGAGAGAGCTGATGTCAGGAGCAAGACGCCCTGGCTCCCAGGTCAGGGCTCTCCTCTCGGGGGTTAATCACTGATTCCAAGCAATTTCTTGGCAACTTAACAGAATCCCACCCCGTAGAAATGGAAAAATAGAGCCTTTCTTGATGCTCACTCATTTGTCATATAAATTCCAACCTATCGGTGCCGTATGCCCACACATCTCTGCCCCAGGCAGGAAGGCTTGGTTATTATAACCATAACCCAGATCATACCTTTGCCTCCCCTCAAGGCAGGTAAAGGGATGAACTTGGGGAACTAAGGAAAGATTTGGGGCAATAAACTCCAGATAAAGGATTTTCCGATGCTATTTTTGAGTCATTCCAGTACAGACCAAAGCACTTGAAGTAAATAAATCCCTATTGCCACGTACTGGTAGGGGACCATGTCACAGCCCCTTTCCTGCAGAGCTTCCTCCTTAATCTAAGGAGCAGGGCTTTGTGCCTTTGTGGCCAGAGAGTTTGGCTGGGAAGACCTGAAATGCTGCAGTGTGCAGACAGCTGAGGACACCGAGCAACCTCCCGTCAGCTGCCTTGGAAACCCATTTCGCTTTTAGCTCCCCTTGTGATGAGAGGGGGAAGGCAGAGACCTCCCATGAAAAAACACACTGCATTCATGTGCTAGAAGGCAACAGCTGAACTCCTTCCATGTATTGTACCAGCCTTTCAGCTCATTTGAAGAAGTATCCCAAGAAGAGGCCTTCCATGAAGCCCACTACCACCTCGAGCACGCACAGCCACCTGTGTTACCGATGCAGATCTGTTATGCTGGCCGCATCCCAGAGAACAGAGGCACACCAACCCATGCGAGCTCTGAACTGGACCCACAGCCTTTTAAAGGGACTCTTGATTTTTAATAAGGGAGAAGACAACCAGATGGCCTGGGGGATGATGAGTTGGCTTCAGAGCCTTTCGCTGCCGAGGCTGGGAGTGAACAGAAGGCATCGCCGTGCAGCAGCTGTTCAGGAATCTGCCTCCTTGTGGGACACTGGAGGACTAGCAATGACACTTGGCTCTTATCTAGCATGCCTCATCTCTGTATCCCAATGGAAAGCCAGCATGACAGTGGATGGGCGGGGGGAGTAAGGCCAAGAGAGGGACAAGGCATGTCTGGCCCAATAAAGCATGTGAGTAGGAGTCCTGAGCGACTCCCCACCCAGCGCTGTACTCCTCAGTCTCTCATCCCTTCCTATAGCAGCAGGCCCAGCAAGGAAATCAAGGCCGGAGAGACAAAATCCTTCAATTCCCATAGGGTTGAGCTGTTTGGATGGCATTATGGGAGGTAAACTCCCTTGTTCATACTGCATTCAGTATAAGCAGAAGACTTCAGACTCCAGGGCTGTTGGAGATCCCCTTGTCACCCTCCTCCTGTCAGTGGCCAAGATGGCCAAGCATCGCTTGAGATCTCATCCTCTGTCAATGGCCAAGACAGCTGTCCATTGCTTGAGATTTTCTCCTCCTGCCATAGCTAAAGCAACTGGCCACCAGGAACAAGGATACTCTTTCTTGTTTCCAAGCCCCTGGCCTGAACCACGCCCCTAATGAGGAGGTGGATCAGGTTGTGGGGATGCTGGGCCCTTCGGGGAGACCCAGTGGAGCCCACTCCCTAAACATCCAGGAGGAAGAATAAGTGGCAGTGACCCTTCCCCACAAGAAGTCCATGTGAAAAGCACCAAGCGGTGACAACAATCAATGGAAATAAATACGTTACTGGAGGGCCGGGGATGCCTTGTTCGCCGGAAACACCCACGTCGCCTTTGGGACCCTGAGAGAAAGCAGGAGGGAGGAGAGATGTCAGTGCAGGGAGGTCTTTGGAGCAGGTGGCAGAGACCGGAGACCCAAGGGCCTCTCTTCCCCACCACAGCACAGGACCTTCCTGGGATGCCAGGGGGGCTCTGGCGCTGGTGTGGAGCAGCCCAGGCCCAACCAACCACACCGTGATGGGAAGAGCAGGAGACCCAAAGCAGACTGTGGGAACTGTCAGCTCCATTAACCTCCTCTCCAGCTTGCCAGCCCCAGGGCGGGCGCCCCTGTCTCCCATCACTGTCTCTACTCATCATCTCCCTCTTCCCCTGCGCTCCTGGTATTTCCCAAACCCCAACTTGTTTCCCACCTGGCATTTTCCCTCCATACCTTGTCCCCTCCTCCATCCCTTTCCTTTGGTCTCCCTTCCTCTCTGTCCCCGGTCTCATGTCCACACGGGGCCCCCCACACTCCTCTCCATCTGCCTGTGACACCTGGTTCATAGGCAGCACTAATCTCTAACTCAAAAGGCCCCGAAGAGCTGGTCAGAGGAGCTGTACTCACCGGCCTGCCCTGTCTGCCCGGCTCCCCGAGGGCACCAGGACGGCCTCTGTGTCCCTATAGGAAAAAAGAGACAATGATTAAAGCACTCCGACATTCAGTGCCACTTCTCTAGTGCTGCAGCTGCAAGGGACATCCGTGGCCTGCCAGTGGGAACATACCCACCCAGGCATGGACCACATGTCATCTGCACATGCACACACAAGTGAAGAGAGGGGGGAAGCACTTTCCTGCAGCTGCAGTTAAGAGATGCCTGTGTTCGCACGGTGCTGCAGCCCAGAGGCAGCAAGGCTGACGGCACATGGTTTGCCCTTTGCTCATAGCTTAGCTCTAGCTGCTTTTACATAGAGAGCTGGCCAAAGGCAGCAGGAAGCCTCCCAGCCCTTTAGACACTGCAGCTATCCTTCAATGTGGATTTGAAGGCTAGTAAAAGTGGGAAGGGCAAGTCACCCCTGTGTCCACAGCAGCTCCCTCCATGGACCCCACGGAAGGGCACGGGCAGGAGTTACTAGTGTGACCCATTGGGACAGAGTTTCCCTTTTCCCTGCTAGTGGCTGGATTGTGTAGAGCAGTTTTCGAGTCTGCCCCATCAGCAGCAACTGATGCTTCCTAGATGCAAAAGTCCCCAGCTGGAGCTGTCACCTTACCTTCAGGCCCTGCAGTCCCTGGGGGCCTTTGGGTCCTGGCGGGCAGTTGGTTGGACACTGGTGGGGAAAGAGAAGTGCACGTGCGAATTAGGAAACAATGTCAGACTGCAGAGTAGCAGCAGAAGGGTCACGTCCAGGCACAGGGCTTGGTGTGAGCGGAGCAGGGATTTGGAACTGGCACTGGGCATCTGAGCCAGGCTGGTATGAGATCTGGGCTGGCATTCAAGGGGCTCAGACTGCCTTGGGGAAAGCCACCAAGGAGGCCAGGCTCTGCCCAGTCTCTCTCAACAGCTCATTAGCAGCGTCATTTCATGTCACCCCAACCCCTGCAGCATTAGCACGACGGAAGGAGAGCGCTGACACCTCCTCCCTCCCCAGCACCCAAGCCTGTCTGATGCTCTGGGGAAAGCCCGCGGGCCTGCCTCTTGCCGAGGCTGCTTTCCTGGGGCCTGTCCTTCACCATGAACTCACTGCTTGGGGCCTGAAGAAAAGGGGAGAAGCAGTGACTCTTGGCAGGGATGGAGATGGCTATTCAGGCTATGCCAAGGCAGATCCAGATCTGCCATCACACACACTGTGCTCAGCTGATGGCTGCATCAGCCTTTCCCCTCTCCCATGGACCCCAGCATCTCTTGGACTGGGCCCTTTGGAGACCTCTAGCCGGGAGGTGCCCTGCAGGGAATAAGCGCTCTTCGTGCATCGACCTGCACCCCTCCGCGATGAAGCCCCCGCAGTGCTAGGCTTCCCTGGAGAAGGGGGAGAGAAGCAGGCAGGCTGTTTATGATGCCCAACCTGTGAACCTAGCAGCTGCTGGGCAGCAAAGAGCCAGGGACACCCACAGAGCCCGGGCAATTGTGAGCTGGTTCAGCGGGAACCCACAGGGGTTTAGGTGCCCATTCAAGGGCTCAAACTGCCTCAGGAAACCCACCCAAGGAGGCCAGGATCTGCCAGGCTCTCTCAGCAGCCCGAAGCAAACCTAGTTGGACTTATGATGCTGCCCTTAGGGGATGTGCTGGCCTCAGAGGCTGAGTGATCATCCTAATGGGGTGGATCAGACTAGCCAGCATTGAGGGCACATGAACTAGAGCCCCCTGGGAGGGAGCTGCTAGCACTGGTTCATAGAGGGAAAGGCAAGAGCTGGCAGATGAAACAAACCCCCAGGGGAGAGCAGGGTGAGGTGCAAAGTCTGCAAGCTGTTCAAGCCCCACAGAGATCACGATTCCCAGCAGCACAGGGATTGGGAGTGGGGGGGGAAGGGGTCTGAGCTCTTCAGCAGCTACAGATCGCTGACTGACCCCTCCCCAGTGACATCCCAATGAGAAGTGGCAGCAGATCTCCAGCTCTGGCCCTACATGTGCTCCCTGCTGCTGCTCGGTTGTGAGGGGCAGTTGGAAGCATCACTGCAGCTCTTACCAAGAAGTCAGCACTGCCTTCTAGGCCTTGGATGTGCCCCGGTGGGCCCTGGAATAAAACAAAACCATCAGGCACCCTAGTGCAGGAAGAACACTACAAGGCATTTTCCTCTCAAAGCACATTGCAAAGGGCGGTGATTATTACACCCTTCTTTAGAGATGGGAAAACTGAGGCACAAGAGTGGGGGGAAGTGACCTAACCAAGGTCGTACAGTGAGTCAGTGGCAGGGTCAGAAAAGAGACCAGGGTCCACTCCTTTCCCTGCGCTAGCCAACAGGCCTTACTCTCTTATCTGAGATACTGGGGGTCCAGACTCCCAGTTCTTCTCCAGAGAGCCAGGAGATATCACCATCTGCAAGCAGTGCCCTGGGAAACCAAGCAGCTCAAAGCAACACTGCGGTCCATGCATGAATCCTGATGGTCGGACTGTTAAAGCACAGACCTCTGTGAGCTGCTTCCAGTGTAGGGGTGAGGGCCTATCTGAGCAGCACAAACCACTGGTTCAGCTATTCTCATACTGGATAAAAGAACTGGGGTGCTTGCTCTCAGCGCCCACCTCCTGATCTATCTGCAGGGCCGTGGACTCCTTCCTTCCTGACCTCTGCAGAGACCAGCTTTACACCCGGAAGCATGAGCCTGGCTCAGCTCAGGCCACCCCCATCCCAGGTGGCTGCCGATAGGGTCAGCTGTCCACTATGGGCCTGCTCTGGGGAGGCATTGAGCTCCCTCCACTGAAGGCCCGATCCTGATCCCCTTGATCACCTTGCTGAGTCTGCACCTAAACCCACTGCTCCAAGTCTCACCCACTAGCCCAAGGGCTGGGATCAAGGACTCTATTTTAATTCACACCCATATGCAAGGCCCCCAGCTAAGAAATGCCAGGGGAGATGGGGGTTAATACTCACAGGTCTTCCTGGGGGTCCTGGGGGGCCTCGTGGTCCATCAGGTCCAGGATCCCCCTGAAAAAGAGCAACCCCAATGAGAACCATAGGTGTAGGAAAGGCATGTAGCTACACAAAGGACTGAGGCAGGGGGAGAAATGAAATACCCCTGTACAGACCTCTGTGCTAGCTCAGGCACCATGGCAGACGAGCCCACAGGAATGACCCTGTGAGGTCCAGCACCGAGCACCGGGCTGAAGAAGGAACTGCATAGGTAGCGGGCTGAGACCAGGCATGCAGCAGAGGGGGAGAGGAAAGGAGACTTCACCAGACCTTGGACTCCAAGCCAAAGCCCGCTGGGCGCAACACGAGTCTTTGCATTGGCTTCAGTGAGCTTTGTATCAGGCCTAAACCAGCATATCCAGCTCAAACCAACACAATGCGCATGCCATGTAAGTCCCACCCCCACCCCTGTATGGCTGGTCCGTAGTGGTGTAGGTAGCCTTTCATATTACGGGCATGCTTGGCCACATCCATCGTACCCCTGGTGCCACCTTCTGACCCAGCTCTGCCCCAACATGGGTAGATGGACACCAGCATTTGCAAAGGGCTTAAAAATGAAGGGGTGGAAGGACAAATCCTATGGGATGGCTGGAGAACCAGTAGCCACTGGAGCAGGAGCGGGCAATTATTTTGGGCAGAGGGCTGCCTGCTGAGTTTTGGCAAGCCATCGAGGGCCACATGACAAGCAGCTTAGGGCAGATAAAAATTGATTTTCTAAATTTTTTAGGGGCTCCGCGGGCCGGATAGAATGGGCTGGCGGGCCGCAACCAGCCCCCAGACTGCATTTTGCCCACCCCTGCACTGGAGGCTTATGTTCACTGTTCCACCTTGCCTAATAAAAAGACTTGCAAAACCAGGGGAGAGAATGAGAAAGCCTCCGGGCTGGGGCTGCCTGTCCCTCATTCAAGGGGAAGACTTGGGAGGCACCAGCGCTACAGGTTCCAGTTCAGGAGAAGCACCGTGCTGAAACAAGCTCGCAGGATCCTGCTCACCCGCCACGCAGTCCTGCAGTGACCCGCAGAGGATGCCATCTCCCGCTCTCTGCTACACAGAGGCAGAACGGGAGTCACTCCATTGATGCCAGCACATGCATGCTGGAGTGGAAATGAGACTGCTAAGGGGGCTGAGCCCCTTCACCATGGAGTGCAGGAGAAGGGTGGCTCATTGAAAATCAGGCTCATTCCTACACTGAGTCGCAATGCACCCAGAAAGATCCTTTGTCCAGCTGGATTCCTCACCTTAGGTCCCAAGGCACCGATTTCCCCAGGAAGTCCAACCTGACCTGAAGGCCCCTTAGCAAAGAAAAGAAATATTCCTTGAACACAGTGACAGATTCTGAGAGCTTGAGCAAGCCAAAGAGCGCTACTGGGTGCATCCCAGCTGCATCTGCTCTAAATGTTTTGTGTGTCTGCTCTGTCCCATGGAAAGTGGACCTCATATCCCATGGAAAGGGGATGTTAAACCTCAGTAAACTCCATCTGTTTTATTCATGGGCAAGTCATTGCGATTTGGCTTCACTCACTGTGGGATAAGAGAGCATAAATGAAACAAATATGACAATGCAGCTGATGCAAGCTCACAAGCAGCAAGTTTGTTCCTCTCATATTAGTTGTTCATCTGACCATGCCTTGATCTAGAGGGTTGGCAAATGCTCTAAAACCAGCTCCTCACCATGTTTAATTCAGCTGCCTGCTCCAAGACTTCAGCTTTCTCATGGAGTAATAAAGTGCTAGGGACAGGAATCAATCCCTTTTTTTTCTAGAAATGTACTAGAGAGCAAATGCACTGGCCTTTTTTTCCCAGTGTTGAAAGTCTTAGGCCCATACAAGACAACTCTGTGCATGTAGCAGGCAAACGCCGCCTTTCTGCGTTGAACGGCAGCAATCAGGTAGACTGAACTGTGACAGAAGTGAAGGCAAGTAAAAACTACCAAATGAGACACGTGACGTTATTGAGAGGGACTGTATAACTGTTATGAGGGCTGTAAGACTTTCCTGTGTTAATGTGCTGAGCTAACCTGTGTTGGGATGAGTGGGATGCTTGCTGTACTGCTCTGATGTATGAATTCAAGGGGAACTCTACAGGAAAGCAGCACCGAATTCCCACCCAGCAAGAAACACATGGGTCGGGGTCCACCTGTGGATGACCCTCAGCCCACGATGGGGTGAGGATGCCCTTGGAGTGACCTGGATGCATCTGAGGTCCACTTAGCTCAGGGAGATAGCACCCAGGTGGAGCACAGCTATGGTGCTATTGCATGCACCATCAGGCCTGGGTAGAATGGGTGCAACTGGACTGTTTGTTGAGACACCGAGAAGATACCTCAAGGTGCTGCCTTGAGTAGTGATGGAGAACAGTAGCTCCAAACCAGCTGCAGGAGGGTTAATTCCTTTGCCTGGTTCCTGATCTTCTCCATTCAGCCCTTCCCAGCTCCAGGGTGGGATGCCAGGGGTTACAACAACCTTCCCAGGGCACCTGGAGGATCTGGCCACAGACCTGGTTTGGGTGCTAACAGGGCTAGGGCAGTTTCATCCCCACTCACAAGGGGCTAAATGGGTTCGATTTCTTCACATCCTATCCTGACCCCACCGCTTCCCAGCCAACCAGCCCTCAGCAGCACAGCACTTACAGGCGGTCCTGGCAGCGACGGGCCCTGCAACAAAAAGAGGATTACAATGGATTACTAAAGTCCTCCAACTCCAAATCAGCTTGCGGTGACTCTACTGCCCTTCTGGGTGGTCAGGATACAGCTCTTGCTCTACATGTTTGCATTCTCCTCCCAAGGGTGAATCCAGAGCACTTCCAGGGGCTTCAAGGCCACTTGCCACTGCAGAAGCAGCCCCATGGAAGGGTAAGTGCTATGGAAAGTGCCTAGGCAGTAACATCTCCAGCTTGAACAAGCTTATCCCCAATGAGAATTGAGGCTCAGAGAGGTTAAGGGGCATGCCCAAGGTCACACAGGAGGTCTGTGGCAGGGCAGATCTCCTGAGCCAGGCCCTAGCCACTGGGCCTGCCTTCCTGCCTAAATGAATGTAGCCCAGAACCATGTTTTCCTTTCAGGGACAGAGCAGGGATAATCTATAGCTATTCTTTTGGCTTGCCTGGTCCTTGATCCACCCCACCCCACCCCAGCACCCTCTGATCCCCCTACCTGAGCTACAGGAGGAGAGTCTGCACTGGCAGCATCTTGGAAACCCAGTGGGATCTCCCCCAGGGAGGCATCTGTGTGATGAGGGACAGGGTTTCACAGACAAATCTGGAGGGGATCTGACAGCTTGGGAGGCCTCTGTGACACCCACAGAGCAACAGAGAACTAGTGACCTCAAGGCACGAATCCACAGAGCAGGGCTTCAGACCAGCTCCAGGGAACAAGGTGCTCCCATATATAATCCAGCAATCTCAGCGGCACTAGCCCTGGCCAAGCCACTCAACAAAGGGGCCATGGAGGCTGAAATCCTTTCCCGTTCTTAGCTCCAGGGGAAGCTAATCGGATAGGGAACGTAGGAAGTCTCTGCTGTCCTTGCTGTGTTAGCTGTGGCCCTTCCCAGGGGAGCTGGAGCAGGGTCATTTCCATGTTGCACCTGGGGAAACTGTGGCCCGGAGGGGTTTGTGCACCTGCCCACAGAATGAGTCCATGGCACAAGTGCGGTTACGATCCTGGCTCCCAGGCCATTAGCCATGGCCATCAACCCACTTCCCCAGCAAGCATTTCTGATGGAAACAGATACTTACAGGGAGTCCCGGAGGCCCTGGAAGTCCAGGCTGGCCCTGTTAGTGCAAGAGGAGAGAGTCAGAGCTAGGAAACCAGAAGCAAGGGGAGGAGGGGGCTAGATTTTCTGACTGGGGAAAAAAAATTCTGCTTTTGGTTGGGGAAAAAAGTTAACAAAATCTTTCCGAGCAAGCTCAATCCATGGGCTAGACCAGTGATTCCTGACCTTGTTAGACTCAAGGCACTCGTCAGAAAATGCAGCTCTTCGCTCATTTTTTGACTACAGAAAAACAACCGGGCCGCTCTCCTGTTGCAAAAAGCTCAGGAAGCCCACAACAGGGCAGAAGGTTTTTGGATGCCTGTTTGAAATCTCTGGGTTTCTCTTATAAGTCACATTTGCACACCTAATCGTGCTAACGTTGTGTGGCACCCTGCGGCACCTTTGAAAGCATCTCAGGGTGCCAGAGTGCCCTGGTCTAGACCCACCACTGGGACAGTACTGATTGACCACTGGGTCAATGAGTACAGCTCTGGGGGCTTCAGTCCAGCTGTGCTGGTTCGAAGCTGCTTGGGGCACTTTTTTAATTCCCCCCGTGTTTGGACAGCACCTAACACAACTGCAGTCCCCATCTATAGCTGGCATTGGGGTCCCAACCCCTGTTGCAATAGTGATTTCTACTAGCTGAGGATCTGTCTCATTACAGACCGGACCCCTCTCCCACTGATGTCAGCTTTGTCCACTCTGCCCATGCTAACAAGCCCTTGTATTTTAATAAGCCCCCAGGCCCTTTGTTCCCCACACAGCTGTCCAAGGACAAGCTGACCAAGGCAGCTCTGGCTAAGTGTGTGCACAGTGCTTGGCATACCGAGCAGGCTACCGAAACGCTAAGATGAAAGTTGCTGCCAGTGGCCCCTTCATTCTGGTCTTGGCCTGTTGCAGAGGTACGGTCCATGAAGCCAGGTCCTTAGCTGGCAGCATCTCACCAGAGATTGCACCAGCCCTGTGCTGATTCACAGCGGCTGAGGGGCTCAGCCTGGTTCCTTTGCACGTCTGACTAGATCCGAATCCCTTGAGACGTGGCAGCACCACCCTGTACCTCCCCCATCCATGCCCTTTGCTTCCAGGAGGAGAGGCCATGCTGCTAGACAAAACAGGCACACATGACCCATGCTTACTTTAGGCCCTGGACGTCCGATGGGCCCTGGTTCCCCTTTTGCTCCTGTCAGGCCCTGCAAAGGGAGAAATTGCGGGAGGTTAGTCTCCATCCTAGACCATTTTTCCTTCTCATTTACAATGTAGTTGACTTCTTCCAGCAGCTGATGTTTCTGCAGGGGCTTCTTTAACCACCTGGTGTTCAGGATTATTAACAAGCTGCTAACATCTATCTCCTCAAGCTGTCGGGCAGGTGACACACGGAAAATACTCGTGTGTAACTTGCATTTGGGGTGAAGTCCCAGTGTCACGAGGCACTTGGGAATGCATCGCTCCAACCTCTCAGCAATGTCCTCTCAGGTGTTTTACCACCTACTCATGTCACAAGACTCTGTGTCTCAATGCAGGGGCCTTGCTCCTTGGAGGAGTGCATTCAGAGCAGATAGGGATGTGACTTGGGGTACCGTCAGTGCTGGATATCTGTCCACACTGGAGCACGCTCAGCTGTGTCTGAATAGCACCAGGCAGCAGGCAAGAACCGTGGAGCGCAATGCCAACAGCAGAGTTGGTGGGGAATGGGGAACAGACCCTGGGGGGATGCAGAGGGGGAGAGTGGAAGTGTCCTGGGAGGAGCAGCAGTAGCCTGGCAGAGGTCAGGATGGAGGGGCATTGGCAGAACTGGGGGTGGCTTAGTCTGGATGGCAAGGCAGGGCTGCAGGCTAGGACTGATGTGTCGGTAGGGAGTGTTTGCTGGGAGGAGGGGTGTGCACACAAGCAGCCCAGCACTAGCACAGCAGGTGCTGGAGATCTGGAGAGCAGTGCAGTTGCAGGGCTCCCCCAGGTTTGAGCTACGCTGACAACAGCTTTCCACACTCCACCCTGCTCTCAGGCTAACGCGTCAGGGCGTTTGTACACGCAACGTTTTTTTCCCTTTCCTGTGCTGCAATTGCACGACTGTTTGCACAAACAGGATTTCCAGATGCTCTCTGATCCACAGCCCCTGCCTTCCCTCCTGCTTGGACAGCAAATGAGCTGCAACTGCTGATGGGGTCTTAGTGGTCATTTGCAAATAAAGGGCTTGGTCTCGCAGACCTTGGCTCCATGGACATCCCTGTATGGGCACTGGATGGAGTCTCATCTCACGTACCATTGCTGCTCTGGATTGATACCAGCAGGTCAGAGCTCACAGGAACTTGCTCAGATGACCAAGGGCAGCAGGGCCTGACACAGCATGCACATACCCCGTTACTAGCCACCCTGTCATCTCTGTATTAAGGATGTGGCTCCTACTTGCACACAGATACAGAGAGCCCTGTAATTGTGTGTGTGTGTGCATGGGTGTGTTTGCAACCCCCATCACTGAGAGCAAACAGCCCAATGTCATTCACATCTCCAGGCCAGGAGACAGATTGTTACAAACCAGGGGCCCAATTTTGCAATGGTCATGGGAGTAAATCCTTACCTAGGTGAATGAGGACAGATTGAGGGGTTTTGGGTCAAGTCCTCAAAGTGAAAAAATCAGCCCAGGCTCACAACTCCCCTCTCCTCCATGGAGCACAGACTTGAAATGATGTAAAGAGCTAGAAAAGTGATCAGCTCGTACGTCTGCTGTTGCTGAGGGAATCATTGACTCCAGGCTCAGATGCTGCAGGGAGGTGGGCTGATATACAGCAGAGTCTAATCACAGTCATGCCTAGATCCATCTGAAAGGACTCCATGAACCTCAGCAGAGCGCAGGGGAAAGCTGGGCCTGTCTCACTAAAAAGAGGCTTATGTAGCCACAGCTGGATGCTAAACTATGCGCAGTGTTAGGTCTACTTCCAATTGCTTTGCTAAAACCCATGTGCTCAACCCAGCTCTGCTCTGCGAAGATTTGTTCTTTTGCAAGAGGATGCATTATTATAATAACTTCCGAATACTCCATTTAGTATTATGGAGGGGGTGGGGAACGAATCCAACAGGTGCATGAAGCCACTTTCAAGGGCAAAACATAGGTCCCTGCAGTTTAATTAGGCTTATTTTTGACTCTGAGTTGCACACTTTAATCCCTGGTTAGAGCTACACCCAAGAGGTGTGTCTCCCAGGCACCAGCCATGCTCAAACAGCCCCTGGACACTGCGAGCACACACAATACACCCCACATTCATACTCACATGCACCCACTCTCACTCCCACCACTTTTTTACCCCTGTAGGAATGTAATCCCCTCCCCAAAACGAATCAAACATCCCAGCACGCCCCAGCCAACAGCAAATATTCCAGTGCACACAGACGCACTCTGATAACACATGAAGACGCCCCTCACTCCCCGTCCTCCAGGACAGCACTGAGGTGCAAGGGTATGTCTAGCAGAGGGAGCGGACAGAAAAGCTGGGACTCAGGAAAGGGTTAATATGTATGGACTGTGCATAGCCCAGGGCTGCAATAGTGGAGGGGGAAGAGGCAACAGCACCACATGTCCAGGAAGATAGGGAGCGAGGGCAGGTGTGCAATACTAGGGGACAATGAGAGGGGGGTAGAGCTAAGTCTACGCAGCCAAACCATATGTGGAGGAGTCTGAACACAGAGGCAAAGCCCTGTCACCCAAGGACTGGCTCTCACGGCACGCATACTTACATCAATGCCTGCCTTCCCTGGAGGCCCATCTGGGCCCGGAGGTCCTGGTTCCCCTTTGGAGCCCTAGAAAATAGGCATTTGGACAAATTCAAAGCCACTTTCTGGAAAGGCGTGGACATACAATGGGTTGGGAGCAGATTGGAAGGCTGGCCACATACTCACCGGGGACCCGGCAGCGCCCGGCGGGCCCTTGTCACCCTGCGGGGGGGAAAACAAGAGGATTATCAGCAGAAAGCAACATCGGTTTCTGCAGCATCTCTCGATCTTAAAGGCCATACAGGCCCAGCCAAGATGCTGAGGTGCTGCTGTGCAGAGCCGACACGCATCCAGCCTGACTAAGAACCGACCTCCACACCCTGAGACTAGAGACAGGTCTGTGCTGCTGGAAAACTCCCATCCAGGCCCATGTCCAGCCTCTGAACAGCTCCTTCCCCCTGTGCCAAGTCATTTCTCTGGTGTAAAATTCAGCCAGGCTCCAATGCATTCAGGAATAGCAGCAAGCACATGGCAAGGGGAAGGCCAGGGGAGCAGAGGTGTTGCGGGGAAGGGGCTGCAAGACCGACCCTCCATCCTGTCTGGGTGCTACATGCATGGAGAAGAACCCCTGGGCAGGAACCCAGGGCCCCCCCTGCTCATTCCTGGAAAGCAGATTTATCTCCAGGGCTTCCCTGCATCTCCAGCATGCTGCTCTGATATCGCTGGATTGTGCATTGCAGGGTTTGGGATGGAGCCACCAATTCTGGGAGGGAAGATGCCCAGGACACACTCCCCAGTGGAAGAAGGGGGAGCCGCTCACTTGGAAACCTCTAACATAGAGCGATCCCTCCATGCCCCCGTGCTGTGAAGCCACCCCTGGGGCATGGCGACTGCTAAACACCCATGCCGTGATGGTCCAGAACAGGATGGGGAGAACACTCCAGCCATCAGAAGGAATTTGGGCGAGGGAGAAAGACTCAAGCTGGAAAGTAACCACTGCAACTGGCTCTTACCACCCAGACCTCCCTTGTACCTCATGCCTAGGGGATGGGGTGTTAAGCAGTCGGACACTGCTGGTCTGGCTGGATTTAAGGGCTCTGCCCACACTGGATTCAAGCACAGGTTAGGATACACCCTGACTGTCCTTTTGATCCAGCCTGCAGGGATAGGACTGCAGCAAGCAACCTCTGGCTGCAGGACCTCCCCCTCTCATTCATCTCTCCCTCAGAAAGGGACGATCAGTCTTTGAAGCCTCCAAAGGCCCCTCAGGACACCAGAGCTTCAGTGTTCATAAAGCCGTGCAGCCAGAGAGGCTGCATCACCAGCCACCAGCTGTGCATTGGGGTATGGAGACCTTCCAAGCAGGCACATGGGCAGCGCCGCGCCGGCCCCTTGGAGATGCCACTCACGCCCCAAGCAGCTGGCATCGCTGTCCAGGCTTGGCTTGAATGCATTGCAAACCTTGGAGAGGGACGGCTTGTTAATGCCCACTAACCCCGCCCCGCCGCCCAGCTCCCATGGGGTGGTCTAAAAGGAGAAGGTCACTGCGTCTATAAATAACCCTAGATAATTCTCCAGGGATGGGGCATATGGGGCTGGGCCCAGAGAACAGGTCAGGTCTTGATACCTTAAAGGGTTGGTTAGGTTCCAGGCTCCATCCCACCGAGTCCCAGGCTGGCGGGTATTCGCGCTCAGACGCCACGTGTCCAGCAAAGATCTCCAGTCTGCTCAGCCAGAGATCACCCCATTGCAGGAGCATCCTGGTCCCTCCCACACCCAGGCCCCAACCCCTGCTAAACCCTGTCTGCCCCATTGCAGCTTTTGATCCAGATCCTTTGGGGCCAGAACCATCCTCACCATCCCTTCTTCCTCCCTTAGGACCCAATCTCCGCTTCTCATCTTGGGCCCTGATCCTATAGGACTTTCTCTTGGAAGCTGATGGGAGCAACCTTAGCAGGAGAGGCCCAGGCTGGGGCTCTCTGCTGGGAGCTGGACAGAGGCGGCTTTGCTCTGGACTGATCCTTTTCCAGTGCATTTCAGAGGTTTGCATAGGTCACTACCATCCTGAGCAGATTAGCACAGACTCTAAGGGGCAGAGCCAGGGTGAGTGGGAAAGCAAGTGTTATTTTAATTACTAACCACAAAATTTCCCCCACAAAAGGCATTTTAGGTCCAGTTTTCAAAGGTATTTCAGAGCCCAAGGATGCAAACAGGGATCTCCTAGGATCTTCAGAACCTCTCTAAAGCCGACTTATTAATGCAACCCTGGCACTTTTGCCTATATATGTATATGTATTATGTATGTATATATGTGTCCCAGAAGCAATGGCCTGTACAGTCCCAGCTTCTGGCAGCTTTCCCCCTTGCCTAGGATGTTTGGAAATGGTCCAGGAGGCCTAACCCCACAAGTGTCTTGGCTTCGAGGCCATAACAGTGAATGGTCCATTGTTTGTATTGCAGTGTAAGGCAAAAGCCTCAGTCAGAATCAGAGCCCCACTGTGCTGGGAGAGGCAACAACACAGAGAGAGACCACCACTGCCCTAGAGGAGCCAGGGGAGTCAGCAAGGAGGGGGTTGCAGAGAACTGGGACAATCCCACCTTTTGGGTAAGTGTCCGCTGAGCAGAATTTTACAGGGTTTGTGTCTTGAGACTCACTGATTGCAAGCTCAGCTGTGACCATTAGCATCCTAAGAGTCTGGGTCTGACCAAGACCTTGCCTCTGATTACGGCCAGAAGCAGATGCTTCAGAAGAAGAGCACGAGAACATAGGGCATGTGGGGAGTGATCCATCCCCGCCATCCAAACCCCGTGTAACGCCAGCCTAAGAGCTGTGCTCGATGATTCCCGCATTGAGAGCAGGATGCGCACGGACTCACCCGAGCTTGCATCAGGCCTAACCCTCTTCCCTGACCTGGGAATAAATAGGGCTTTGCAGAAGCAGCCCAGTAAAACCACATGTGCTGAAAGTACGTGCTCCAGTACCCTCTGCCGCCCACAGCTGAGAACTGCAACTCTGAGCCTATACACAATGCCCCGCTTTGTATCTATGCCTGACTCCCTCCCTCCTCCTTCCCACTTTCTCAGCTCAGGCTTCTGGACTGAACTGCATACTCACATCGATGCCATCAGATCCTGGCACTCCTGGAGGACCCGGGGGCCCTGGTGGTCCAGGATCTCCTGGCGGACCTCGCTACAGAAACAGAAAGAGAAGCACATGCCCCCCATCAGAAAGAGGATCACGGTGACGGCTTCCAGACCTGACAACCCTGAGAGGCGGCAGGGCTCATGCAGACTCTAGCAGGACTAGTACCGACAACGTGGGCTCTTAGCGTGGGACAGCCAACTGCTGCCATGGGGTGTCTGTCCCCCTGCGGGCCCATTCCCTAGGGAGCTGGGAACAGTGCCCAGTGAGACGAGATCTGCAGACCAGACAGCTCCGGACGGGGGATGTTTCAGCTGCTTCCCCCTTTCTCCATTTGCCTTTACAAAGGTCCGGTCCTTAAGTCCTCCAGTGCTAGCAGCAGTTTGGAAGCAGCTGGAGTATGTGTCCTTCAGGCAGGGAGTTATGAAGAGCCCCAAGGAAATCCACTATCTGTTCCTGGCTTCCCCTCCTCATTCCCTAACTTTCTGACCAGGGGCTGTGTTTTCCCCTTCTCTGTATAGTAATTCCCAGGGTCTGACTCTGCTCTCAGATGCACCCATGAAAATCAGGAGTATGGAAAGCAGTGAAATTAAAGACCCATAAGTGAGATCAGAATTGGACCCCCTTCCCCCCCAACCCTGAATCTCCAAAAAACATCCCCCACCTTAAGAACAAGATTCAAAGCAAGCTCCCTTTTTGCCACTCAGCTCTGCCTGATCTAGGGTTAAAAGTGAGCCCAAGAGTCCCAAACCCACTGAGATGGATTTAGAGGCCCAACTGCAATTATTTTAATGGGAACTGAGGGTCCAAATCCCTTGGTCAACATTGCAGATCTCATCCTAGCACTCTCCTAGACAGCTCAGTCGTGCCAGCCCCTGCTTACAACGCCCTTTCAGCAACATCCCTGGCTATTTAGCTCAAGCCAAGCGATCTTTGCAAATACAGCCTGGTCCACAACCCTGCTTGCCTACGGGGCCAGGAGAAGGAAAGAGTTTCTAAGAACCTAAATGGCAGTCCAGGGATCCTTGGAAGTAAAAGCAGATGAACTGGGTGCATGGGAGAGGGTCATCGATGGCTTGGAAATGTATTTTCTACTTCTCAGGGCTCACTGATTTGAAAGCACAGAGGACATTTGGTTGTGCAGATTTGTTAGCAAAAAACCCAGACAAACCTTATAAATAAAACACCAGCCTCCCAGCAGGGAAGAGGTCAAGTTTTCCTGGAAGGGCCCCATGAATAGGCACCTTTGTCCCACACAAATGAGTTCCCAATGCTTCTTTGTTTGGAGAGCTCCCTGCCCCGCTCACTGATGTCCACTCAAGCCAGGTTCTCGCAGTGGGTCCAGGGACCTGCAAACCTCTGGGTAGCCCCAAAGTGCCTCCATGCAAGTGAGCAGGGCTCTGGCCAGGCTGCCCTCCTCTCGGCTCTTCCATCTTCTGCTCCGCTTGCGGCTGGGGAAATTTCTTTTAAAATTCATCCTTCCACGCTTTTTAACTGCAGTTGATTTGTGCTGGTGCCCCCATTGGAGGACTGTTGTTCAATTCAGAGGGTTAAAGCCCTGGCTGGAATAAAGCACTCAGACTGGGGCAGGGAGTAGGGGGCATACCCCATCCTACCAGTACTGACTTTGATCCACGACTCTCTAAAACACCTCCAGGACCACATTTTCCTCTGCTGTTGCAATGCTTCTGGCTGCACAAGTTCCTCCAGGGAGGTGAAGAGTCCCCTGAAATCATCCTGCCATGGGCTGTATTCACCTTAGGCCTCTCTGCAAAGATCCCTGGACCCACACAGGCCTTTGGTCCCTCTGCAAAGCCCTGAGGTCAAGCCCGGGCCTGGCCACAGCCCTTCTCCTGCATGCCTGATGGAGCTTGGCACCCAGATACAATACAGAAGTGCCCCTCTAAGGCACTTCCCCAAGGTGATGAAAGGTGAGACCCTCCTTGCTGGATGAAAACCTGTCAACCCCACCCCCCCGGGAGGACTAGGTATTTCAGCTCAAAAGCCCCCTATCAGATGGAGCCAGCGAAGATGGGGGATCCCAGCTAAGTATGGTATTGGAGGGGCCAGGTGGGTTCTCCTGGGTTAGGTGCTGAGTCCGAAAGCTGATCCCTGTGGCCAGGGGTTCGAGAGCCCTTCAAATAGGGGAGAGACTATGCAGAAAGGGGCCCTTTGCCTCGCCCCCCTCCCCGCATCATCCCAACCCGGGTGTGCAAGGAGACAAAGGAGCACACTTACAATCTGGGCCAGGCACAGGCAGACGGCTTGGAAGATGAGGCAGAGCGTCAGGCTACCCCGGGCACCGGCCATGGTCAGGACTTCTGGCTGCCTCTGAAGCAATGTGCGGTCCCTGCTCCTTTCTGCGAGCTAAAGCTCCAGGAACAGCCAGGCAGCCTTCAAATGCACCAGCCCCGGCTCCAACAGCTGGGCAGACTCCAGCTGCAGCCTGGAGGAGGGGAGAAGGTGGGGCAGGCTCATGAATATGGAGCGGCTCAGTAGGTGAGGGCAGAGGGATTGGCTGTGAGGCCCCTTCACTCCCTCCGTCCCATAAGACCAGGGCTGGCCAGCTACGGTTCATGGCTCAGGTGAAGGGAAAGTTATTTCAGGCAGCCCAAGCTGCAGGAAGGAGTCTAGCCTGCAACGGAGGAGAGACACTAACCCGAAAAAGCAGCCGAGCACAGAGCACGCTCAGGGCTAAGGGTGCTGTGCTGGATGCTGCAAGATCCCAGTGATGACTTTACACCAGGCAAGCTCGGCAGGCTGGGCTGCATTTGGCCCTCGAGCGCGAGGCCTCTAAGGAAAGTACCTGTGCCGGGGGGGAGGGAGTGGGGCAGGGGAAGGCAGCTTACGGCCTGCTGAGCAATTTTATCCAAGCCGAGGAGCTCGGATATCGGCAGCAATGTGGCGGCAGGGGGCTTTTGTGGTGTTGTGTGGGGGTCACATGCATGGCAGTGTCATTTCAGCCTGCCTCGTCTAAAGGGAGCTGTCCTCTGACGTAGGGGGTTTATGGCCAGTCCTGCCCCCGCACCAAATACCTGGGGGTAGAGAACTTGGGGGGGAGTGCTCTGCCCCCTCATTTTCTCAGTGCCAACCCTAGCCACCCTGAGGTGGCTTGACCCCAGTTGTCTTACCTGCTTGGTGCAGGGAGCTGGACCCGATGATCTGCTGAGATCCCTTCCAGCTTTACAATCTATGAACCTATGGGTGGAGGTGGTTTTACTTACCCAGCAGGGGAGATCCCCTTCTTCTTGGCCTTGAATGACTTGGTGCAGTTGAAAGTGAAGCACTGCAGGCAGGCTGACCCCTGCGAAAGTCTACTAAAGCCTCCAGATGCGAGGATCTCGGCTACCGTATTTACGGCAATGGGGGATTGCTCTTAAGCTTTCCCTCTAGCTTGCGCTTTCAGCCTTTTGGCTGGGGGCAAGCGAGGCTAGGCAGCATCTGAACTCCAAGGCCTCCAGACTTAGGGCTTGCGCAGGATGCCTGCCTTGCATGTGGGACTATCTGAAGCCCCAGGCTGAAGTCTGGGCGACAGATACTTGCTGGTGGTAGCCCCATACAGACTTGAACAATTGAGCTCTGCTCCATCGATAGAATTCAGAACTGATTTGGCCTGAGACATGAAATTAAACAATAATTTTCAATGTCAACCATAGCCTGGTACCGTGGGGTGCTGCAATACATATGAGCCAGCAAGGTGGGGGTTCCCCTCCATGGGTCAGTGCTGACCCCCGGGCTGGGGGGCTAGAGGCTCTGCATTCGAGATGCAGTGTAACCCCGAGGCCCCGAGAAATCCACTCAGTACAAATCCAGCCCTAGCAAGACATTAGTCAGAGGATTAATTTATTTTTATAATTGCAGCGATGCTTAGACCCAAATGCCTCGACGTTCCTCTCCTTTGGATTCTGTTGTGGCTTGGATCTAACACCGGGAAGGGCCTTTCTGCTTGCTCCTGCTTCCTTTGCGGCTGACACGACATAAGAACTGCAGGTCACTGCTCCAAGTGAGACGCCAGTGCGTAGAGAGGCATTGCCATCACTGCAGCTGCTGTCTCAGGAGGCTTCTACAACATCTCCTCCAAACCCAGCCCCTAGTCCAGATCTCACCTTTAATTTGCACTGCCTCTGAACCCATGGCAGAGCCAAATTCTGCATCTTTGGCCCATCTACCAGATGCATCGAGCTGTTGCCTGGCTAGACCGAGCCAGGCAGAAGGGGAACATTGCGGGCACTAAAGTAGCAGAGGCCTCTGTCATGGGGAGGCTGCCAGACGAGGAGGACAAAACTGCTCACTGGATTCCGGGTGAGGTTGGTAAAAGCAGGGGAGAATTGAAACTAAGAATTCACCCAGCGCTCATACACACCAAGCCTTAATGGAGGGAGGGACAGGCCTGATTTCTGCAGGAAGGAGGAGGATGCACGGGTCACAGACCCTACACGGTACCATAGGGGTTGTTATCAGGCTGAGCTGCCCAGAGCTGCCCTTGTGCTCTGCTTCACCCTGTCGTGCCCAGAGACCGGGAGCCTACCACCAGGGGGTAAAAACAATGGTCTGTCAAGGCTGAAAGCCTTGGGTCTCCATGCAGGAAAACTCAGTGGGTGTCAGCTTCCATCCCAAGTTCTGTGGTGTCCTTCATGAGGCCTCAGCTCCTGGAGCCCTGGGGATCTTTCCTTTCATTTTCTAAGCAAAGGAAACATATCACCTGGAAACGTATCACTAGGGCTGCCAAGAAAAGCTAGATCCCAGATGCCAGCGTGGCTTAAAGGCTCTGAAAGGGGGAAGCAGAGAGGCAGATCCAATGTGAAGGTGAAGCAATCTCATGATTTTCAGGGCTCCACTCATGACTGCTGCAGCCTCGATATCAGCCGGGCTCATTGCTGCTTTGGCTGACACGTGAACCAACCCCTGATGACATTAAAACTGACCCTTTTCACCCAGCACGTAACCTGTCTCCAGCTCTGACCATGAGGCAGCATGTTACGAGTTTGTCACATATACTGTACATCCCTTCCCTGGACCACGAGCACCCTTCCTCTGACAGGGTGGCCTCTTTCACCTCCCTCCAGCGTGGAACCACCCTGGGGCTGGATTGCAGCCTTCGGCACCTGCCCCTCTGGGAACGTGGGGCTATGTCTGCACCGTGCTGGGCAGTGCCATGCAGAAGTGCCCACCCTGGCTCTGAATACGTTAGCTCTGGGGGCAGCAACCTTTCTGCAGGGTGACCTGGCCACGAGCATTTCCATTGCCATCAATGCCACTGATTGCTACCAATTCCTTCTGCCACCAGATCCCTGCTGAGTCCCACCTCTGTCTGGTTACAATCTCTTCGGCCCGCAGACTATAGGTTGCCAGCCTCAGCACTGGCCCCCATGCCAGAAGCAGCATAGCAATGTTTGTCCGGCACTGCACACTAATTAGCCTTGCTGAGAGCCTCGCAGATGTGACTATACTGCGGCTAGGTCAAGTCCAAGCACCTCTCCCCCTTCTATAATTAATTATTACACGTGTACATTTTTTCCAAGCTGTCTCCCACAGTGGTCTGTACAGCACCTAGCACAATGGCTCAGCTGAGGCCTGCAGGTGCTGGGGGGATCTGATAAACAATGACTGTTATTTCCTAGCTTAGATTTGTATGAGAACGATGCCCAGGGTTCCCAACCCAAGGGGCCCAGTGTGATGGCTGCTGAATAAATGCTGGGTGGAGGGATGTACTCTGCCTCAAATGGCTCAAGCCAGGATACAAGAGGCGAGGAGATGAACAAAAGAGGAAAGAGGAGGAGCGGGGGGCAGGAAGGAAGCAAGCAGGGTTTGGCATACAAACTGCAAGAAATTAAACTCAACGTGACATTTTCATCACATGTACGTGTTACTGGCGTCACGTGTACAAGTGCCCGCTGTGTCCTCTAGCATAACTGATCATGCTCTCGGGGGATTTTTGGCATTCCCAATCCAACAAACACCCATCTCAGATCATGAAAGGTTTTCAGTATGTGTGTGGGCAAGTCAGAGATTCGTCCTAGTGATTTCTTTACAGCAAGATGCACATAAAGCCAAGCAGAAACGCAAAACTCTAGGACTCTTGGTCTGGAGATGACATCTTTGATTAGACCAGCTAATAAAGCCAAGCAGTGCCTCTTGGCTTTATGTACAGCAGGGTGTACATACATAAAGCCAAGTGCCAGCCCCCTGCCACAGCCGTCAGCCAGGTTTGGGCATCTCCTTGGCTCCCAGCCGACGGGGCAGAAGAGAGCCTGCAGCCCTGAATCCCAGCACTGCTGGAAAGCTGCCAATCTAAGTTAGCTCTGAATCCAGCTGTTCAGAAAGCAGGACCAGGCGAGGACGGATCTGCGCAGAGGCAGAGGGGGAGAGTGGCAGAGGGCAGCAGAGAGCAGAGGAACCGCGCTGGCTTTCTCCTGATAATCAGCTGCAAGGGTCAGCCCCACTCTGCCCTTGCCCTGCCTGGGAGAAGGAGAAACCATCCCGTCATGCAGCGAGAGATTACGCCTCTGTTACATCTCAGCTTATCTGCTTTCAGCCAAAGCCTCCCGCTGTGTGCAACAAGGCAGTTTCCAGCTAGCGTTTCCCTTTGCAAGCCTCCGCATAGCACTGTCTGCATCCAAACTGGACCCTCAGAGCAGCATCTGCTGTGCCTTAGGGGGCTTGCTGATAGCCCAGGCAAGAGATGTGGATGGAGCAAGAGGTAGAGTCTGCCCTGAAGTTATCTGCCAGTCACCCTGGACTCCTAGCTGAGTTTCCAATGAATTATTCACTCTGAGCGGCAGGGATAGCAGGGGATCATCTTTTAGCTGCTTATTCCTCCAGAGCATCTGAATCAAGGTGGACGGCTGCGTGAGAAAAGCACGAGACTAATGGATCCTTTCAGGGCTCTGCCACAGACTCCTCGTGTTACCATGGGCAAGTCACTTAGTCTCTCTCTGCCTCAGATCCCCATTTATACTAATATACAGGGTGTGTGAGGATAAATATTTGTGAGGCTAGTTGCTCAGCACGGCAATGAGGGATAGTCGTGTCCCCAGGCAAGCAGGTAGAGTAACAGAGAAACCAAAGACCTGTGCATTGAACCATGAGTGTCATGTATGCACTTTGCAGAGAGTTTGCTTCATTTATAAAGAAGTTTCTATAACAGAATAGAGCCCGTTTATGGCCAAGGAATGCCTCCGCGCCCCCGTGCAGCCCAGACTTAAGTCCGCCTGTGAAACCCGCTGGAGTTCAGTGGAACAACTCACCAACTCCTGTCAAGCCCCTTGCTGCTCCAAGAAGCTGAAGGAACAAATGAAATCAAGTGCTCACTGTGTCCTCTAGCATAGCCATGCTCTCGGAGAGGATTTTGGTAGTCCCAGCCCAGCAGCCACCTATCTCAGATCATGAAATGTTTTCAGTATGATTGTGGGAAATTCAGAGATTCGTCCTAGGGATTTTTTCCTCCTCATCACTTTCCCATGGGGGATAAGGAGGGCAACAAAGCGCTTCAAGCCTAGAGCAAGTTAATTCATGGATATTCTGAGTTGCGTTAGCTCGTCTCCCAAAAAGTCCTGTCCCTGGATCACTTTGCATCAAGGTAAATTAGGAGGAAGTTCATGGCCGTCGGTGGATGTACATCAACACAAACTGATGTCACGGAAAGAAGGATGAGATTCTTGCCTGGTGTAAATCTGTGGCCTGCTTGCAGCAGCTGAGAATCTGTTCTCCAATTGACTCTTCAGTATCTCTCCAAAGTTTTTATTTACACTGGGGTTCATACCTTGGGAAGCCAATGTTTTTTGCAGGATTACGTCTACCAATTATGATAGTTCCAAGCAAGCAAGACTCTCAAAGGTATTCACGTTCAAGGCAAGGGCTTTCAAAAGCATGGAGAGCAGTCACAGGTCCAGTTCCCCCTGCAAGTCAGTGCATACTGGGGGCTTCATCCAGAGTCAAAGATGGACTAAATCACCTCTGGGGTCCCTTCCAGCCCAATGCGTAAATGAGCGGTAACTGAAATAAATGACCCGGGGGAGCAAGGAAAACATTTAAGCTGCTTTTTGTTCTTATTGTTGCCAACCTTTTGCATTTCAGCTGGGATAAGGGAATAGGCAAGGGTTTCACTCAATTAGTTGCCAGTCGGGTCTACTCCTGTACTACAAAAAGTAACTCGTGAATTCCAAACACTGCAGGGAAATGCTTACATTCAGACAAAGATACCAACTTGGGGTGTAGTATTTTGTCGAAACCAAAAATGAGAGATCTTTCTCTTGGCTTTAAGCTTAGGAACATCTCGTTTCCACGGCACCTAAGTTTGGCTCCTGTAAAGTTTATTATTGCCGTTGCAATATTTAATTTTTGTGACCAGAATTTCATCCGTATTACTATGCACACGTAAGGATTTGGGATCAGTGTCACTTTTGGAAGCATTAGATCATTTCAGTCATGTCACCTACTGCTGCAAAGTTTTTTTTTTCTTTTTGACACTGTTGCTCTTTTACTTGCTACTTCTTGTGTAGTGCATTTTTTTTTAATTACTCCACTTAGCACCTCACATTGAGACCTCCAGGATTTGGAAAGCTTGTGTTTATAACACACACATTTTTACTAAAAAGAAAACCCTCAGCTACCCTTTTTCTCACTGCTTATTTTTACCTTGGGTTTAAACTAGGACATTTTTTCCCCATTTGATATCTCTCAAGTGCTGCTGGCCATTTGTGTGAGTGGCCAAGCTGCAGCAATGCAGAGAATTTGTGCTGGTGTTGTTCTTGTGTTCCCACATTGCATTTCCACTTTCAGGGGCATTAATCTTCCTTCTCTGCAAGAAATACTCTTCAGGGGATGTATTTAGGCAAAGGCATGCGGCTAAATATTGGTGCCCTTGACATGACCGCAGGGTGCTGGGTTCACACTACAGCTGCTCAGTTGCTGGTGCAGTGAGAAGACTATAGATGTGTCTCAATAAGCAGCTTTTTCTCCAAAAAACACCTAATTTCTTGTCCCTGCTCTTTGCTCTGCCTCCATGTCACAAGGTGCAGCAGAGCCCTTCTGCTGGGGAGGTGGGTGGAACACGAGCCCCAAAGGCCTGCACATGGGAACCTGGCTCTGTGCTTATGTCTGAGTTAGAGACTAAGGATTCAGGGCCAAGTATTAGTGAGGCCAAGAGGGATGTCAGGGATGGATGAGGCAGGCCCCCTGGGCCAAGTACCTCAGCAGCCACCCTGGCAGTAGGCCTCCGCTACCAAACCCAGCCCCAGTTTAGGGGCAGTTCTGCTGCAAATCTCCTGGCTCCTGCACTCTGGGACTCCTGCTTCCTGACCCACACTGTTGGCTTATTTCTGGACTTCAGCTTTGGATTTCCCTGCAGATATGCTTCCTGGCTCCCGACTCTGGTTCCACTCCGTCCTCAGACCTCGCCCTGTGAACCAGCCCCCCAGACTGGCGCTGCGCTGCTGAGCCCGGGGCCTCACCCCGGTCTGCGCTGTGGACTCTGCCCCCAGCTTTCCCTCTGCTTTCGGTAATCGGTCTCCCAGCCTCTGCCCTAGCCCAGGCCCCTGCTGCCTCAGTGCTCTAACCATTAGGCCAGCACCCCTACGAAGAATGAGGGGCAGTGTCGTGGCTCCTCCAGGAAGCTGCATGGCTGCCTGCCTGCCCATGCTCTCCATCCCTCTTTCGTCAGCTATCCATCCATCCCTTGCCTTGCCCATTCCTTCTGTCCCCTCTTCTCGCCAGCCAGCCAGCCATTCCTCCATCCCTTCTTCCCCCGCCTCGCCTCGCCTCGCCTTGTCCATCCCACCCCTCCCCCTCCCCCTCCCCCTCCCCTTCCCCACGTGACCCGCCCCATTCATCCCTTCCCGCAGACACATCCCGCCCTCTCCCCGCCCCCTCTCCCCTGATTGGCCGCGGCGGCGGATCAATGGCGGGGGCGTGGCCTGGCGGCGCCCCGCCCCGCGGCCGGAAGCAGGAAGCGGCGGGCCGTGCCGTGCCGGGCAGCGCCGGGGCGTCCACGCGCGAGCGCGGCCGGGCCATGACGGGCAAGTCGGTGCGCGACGTGGAGCGCTACCAGGCCGTGCTGGGCAGCCTGCTGGGCGAGGACGAGAACAAGTACTGCGCCGACTGCCAGGCCAAAGGTACCGGGCCACGCGTGTCCGCGCCCGGCCCGTGGGGCGCGGAAGGAACCCCCCCACCCGCGTGTGCGGGGGCGGCCCCGGGGGGCCTTTTTGCGGGGCCAGGACCCCCCCTCTGCCAGCCCCTTCCCCCCGGTGAGGGGAAACCCGCAGGTTCATTCCCACATTTTTCTCCTTTTAAAGAAAAATACATTTTTTTTCCAAGTTCCTCTAGTCCCGCAGCCCGCTCCGGGGCTGAGAAACGTCAGGCTGGCCGGGGGAGACACGCTGGGCTCGAGCGGCCCCAGGGTAACAAAATAGTCGATCGTTGGGGGGGGTTGATGCCCTCTCGGGCTGTTTCTGCTTATCGCGAAGCTGCTTAAATCCCTCCTGTTTTGAGCAGAAAAGTAAGCTAAAAATCCTCTTTCCACACCCATCAGACCTCCCGATGAAACCTGAAGGAAGAGGGCTTTGCAGATCAGCCTGGCATGGGACTTTGGTTTTATGCTGAAAATCCTCTTTTTAGCATCAAACCATCCTAAAAAAAGGGGCAGGGCTTCAGAAGCCGGTGCTGTGTGACATTGCGAAGGGCCTACCCCCTCCGTGAAGTAAAACCTTGCACCGGAGGTGTAGCGTGAGCATTGGGTTATGTTTTAGGAGCCTGATAGTACTGAAGGTTTTGAAAGGAGGCTTAGAGCTGTCAAAGGACAAGACTCCCCCCTCCCCCCTCCCAATAGGATCTTCTCTGCTGGTCTTGACATTGAAATTGCTGCTGATTATTGTGTTCAATGTCAGAGGATTTCTGCTAGCTCTTGTAAACCCAACCTACTTCCTTATCCAGGTTTTTTTTTTTTAACTGAAAAGTGGGACTTACGCAATACAGACGTGGTCCAAGGAGCGTGGTCCAGTGATTATTTTAATTAATTTATTGGGAGTTTCGTTTTACTTGTTGCGCAAGGCGTCTCTGAAGAGTGCTTGGAGACCTGGATGGAACGAGTGGCGGGGCAGGCAGGGGTAGGACTTTGGGCTGAAGTTGGATCTTTAACTTCTTAAATGCTCCCTGTGTATTCATGCTGAAAATGTGATGTCGAAGAATGCCAAACCATGCCTTGTGTTTCTGTGACCCGCACGTGTTTCTAGCATCGTGGCGGTTGGGTCTTTCACAGCCGTGTAGGCTGAACATGGCAACTGGAGAGCTAATTCCTGGATGTATGTATTGGCTATCAGGTAACGACTATGCGCTATGGCTATACTCATCTCTTATAAAAACCCATTTTGAGCAATATAAGCTGTTAATTTCTCCACATCACTATACACGAGGAATCCCATTGGAGGAGTCTTCCGGCGAAGCGTGGATTCAGTGTGACTCCTTATCCTGCTTTATAAATATCTGGAATGCAGCAATTCCAGTATGTATTAATATACAGGAAATGGCAATTCCACAGCTGAGGATTATTACCAAAAATGGCAAATGGCTTGTAACACTGAATAATCAGTCATGTGACCCAAGAATACCCTTGTTCTAAAAACTAAAGAAATTAGTCATGAAGAGTGGGCCTGTGTTCTGTGGGACTGACTAGTAGGTTATTTCTGCAAGAGATCTGTTCTCAGATCTAATGAGAGAGTGCTTCGGCTCTGGGGAAGCTACAGATGGAGTTTCTGCAGTTCCTCACAAACGCACTTTGTGACTGTTGTGGTCAGCAGTGTACACAGAGATACCCAAGTAGTCAGTACTAACTTGCTTACAAGATCAGGTAGGTTACATTTCCATTAACATCTTTTTAATTGCAATTATTGTAGCCTTGAGGCATGGAGTGCTCTGTCTTTCCAGTTGCAGCCATTAAGACCTGGGCTTTGCTTGCAGAAACTAGCCAAAGATCTAGCACCTCTGAAGGCAGTTGCAAACTTCCTCTTCCTTGGCATTGAAAATAGGCCTCTAACACAGTGATTCATTGGCTAGATGTACACCTTGCTGGAGTCATTTGACCCCAGTACTCTTTCCTGCCATGGCAGGGGGTTGGACTCCATGATCTGCTCAGGTCCCTTCCAACCCCTGAAACTATGAAACACTTGTGCAGCGTAAAGAACTTCTTTATGGATACGTGCCCCTAAATCTCTCCAAGGAGACTTCCACAAATGAAAAACCATCTGCCACTTCAGTCCCTTTTTAAGGAGCTTTCTCCTTGTAATAATCTTGGTGTTAAAGAGTTAACTGGTCTGATGTACACCCAGTGATTTCCTGCTGCTAATGACATGCAAGCCTACTCCCGTTACATGAATACGTGTGCTGGTACATGGAGCAGCTTGTACCCTGACATTCTGATGCACTTAGAAAGCTTTTGCTCAGAACATGAGGCTCTGGGGCAGCAAGAGATGGTCTAGTTCCTGGCAGCCATATTTCTGTGTCTGAGGCACTGTTCTGTAACTTGAGCAATTCCAGCTGGAAATGACACACTTTTCTGCAAAAGAGCAATCATTCAGCATCCTCATTAGACTAGGTAGTCACTGCCTGTACGTTGAAAATGGTCCTCAGGAGCATTTTATGCTCTTTTTTTCCTCCAGCTGGCTTTACTTTTAAGGTTTTCTATGTAAAACTATATTACATGTGGAGCTGGAAGCCAGGAAGAAAGATGGTCAAGGCTTGGAGGTGAGGGAGAGCAGGACCTGTTTCTAGCCAGATAACCATGGCAAATCTGTCCAACACTGCACCAGCTGACTTCTTAGCTCTTTGCTTTTTATCTCTCTTTACTAGCTTCTGGCAATCTCATGCTGCTCTAGGTTGTAGTGTCTTTTGAAAGCTAGTGTGACACACATGGCTGGGGACTGCTCAGATGCCACCCACACTTCCATTTCTGTGTGCTGTTCCTGATGACCTCACTCCGTTTCTATGTAGCGGGTTTGACAGCTCAACAGTTGAGCTTGCGAGGAAGAGCTGAGTGAAGTCACTGTACCTGTTGGGGTCAGCTGGTGTCCAGCCATATCTTCCTTCACTGCATTCACTAAAAGGAAACTACCCAAGAGATGTGTATAATGGCCTCTTCTGCATGTGCGGGAGGAATGTCAGCTGTCTGGCTTCTTCTGACCACAGTAGTAGGAATGCTATTGTAGCTACGACTTCTTCCTCATTGCTTAACCCTTCTTGGGGCAGGTCTGCGTGACGTGATGGCAGTGACTTGAAGGCCTTGTTCACAATCGTCCCTTGCAAAGAGTCTAGCCTGCCAGCTACACTAGTTTCCAGCCACTGAGTGTGAAGTAAATGGCTTGCCAGTTTAAGTTGGTGAGTACCATTCAATGTGATTTAGGTCCCCTTCCTTCATCCCACACTCTCATTCAGATAAGTTAAGCTCTCTGGGAATAGCTGTTCTCTAGAGCCTTCTGCCAAACAGCTGCTGGAGCAATTATAAGCACCTCCCTTGTGCCTTCTTGCAATAGCTGAAGTCTGCAGGGATGAGAGCACAGGGCTTTCCTAGCTTAATCGAAGTCTGATAGCAGATGTGCTTTTCAAAGGCTGCTGTTTAGTTTCCTTAAGACTAAGCAAGGAGGTCTGCATGACTCCCAGTGTTCAAGTCCCTGGCACTAGAAGGACAGCCTGACGAAACTGTGGGAGCAGCTCTAGCAGCAAAAACCATCTCGCGCTAATAAGCATGATGGGTGGTGGTTGCAAGTTATTTATTTTGCAGGAAGTTGAGCAAGAGCTCTGATGCAGGAAGGAAGAAGATGCACAGCTAAGTATGACTTGCTGTCCAAAAGAAGATTGCTCTGTTTAATCACAGTTACTTCAGTCGAGGCAGGTGGGAAAAGAATAAATGCCCTGGAGTTATAATAAAGTATGGTCCCCTTCTGCCAGCGGACCTTGGGGATCAAAAGTGCCACCTGTATTATGGGCTTCCGGTAACATGAAGGCTCTGATCTCGTGCTTGTAACAGTGATATGAGACCACAGTAGTACAGTGGTGTACTGCAAGTATAATGCAAATCATTAAGAGTAGGCTCTACTTTGCTTTTCCTGGCCCACTGATTTGGGGGTTATGGAGCTGTTCTCCTCTGGCCAGAATGGCATCTTGTACAGGAAGTGCTTTGCAGGTGTAAGTCAGCCATTTAAAAACACCCTGTTTCTGAGGATTCATAGTTGTTGGGGGCTGGAAGGCACCATATCCATAATCTGGTTACACTCAAAGCAACATGGTAGTGCTTATATTGTCCCAAATGAGCTATGATCTGCTGTCGTGTGAAGGAAGAAGTCTTACTCGAAAGCTGCCTGTCTTCTTTCTAGGCTGCCAGGATGCTTCCATAGAAAGAGACTACTCGTATTCAAGCTGAGGGCCTTCTAAGGACATGGTTTTGCTTTAACACAGTTGTATAATATGGTTATCACAAGCAGACTTGACACTCTCCAGCAGAGATAACGGATGCAAAAGCTACACGAACTTGGACTACGGGTAGACTGTCAGGGTCATGATAAAATTGTGGTGTGATATCAGGAGGGATGTCTTGAATTCTGGATAACAATACCACGCCAAGCTGCTTTTTGAACTACTCCCTCTGTGAGCTGCTTGCCAGCGGTGGCACTTTGGTAGATGCCTGGTACTCAACTACCGCTGAATTAACATGGGGGCTTCGGTGTGTTTCTGGCTCTGAACTTTGACGACGTGTAGATGTTGTATTTGACTCTCTTCCCTCTCCCAAACTCCTCCCCTCTATTCTTCCAGTCCCGTCTTTCCCACAGGCTCCTTGGATCCAGTATCACTGATGGCAGAATGGCAGGTTCCTTCTCGGGGGGAGCTCCCCAGCGATGACCCTTCTCCAGCTCTGCTGTGTCCACTCATCAGCTTAAGGTTGCCCCTGTCATCATCGTCCTCCTCCTCCTGGTTTGTCTGAGTACCCCTCTCCTTTGTCTTGTGAGGACTCTACCCTCAGTTCCATTTGAAATCCTGCCCCTCCTGTATGACTCATTGCCAGCTAGATGCAAAACCTTACCTCTGCATTATTGTTCCTTTCTAACATAGCATAGATTGTTTCCAGAGCTGGTCTCAGTTCTCCATTCTGAGTATTTTGCTTGCTGTTGGTACAGTCATTCTCACCCCTCTCTTGGGAGGGTTAGCACATGTTTTAAGCATCTGTAAGTAACTGATTCAATGCACTACACAAATAAGGAGCCCTGTTACTAGTGGCTAGAAGCTGCACTTTCCTTGCAACGCCTATTCTGAAAGATGCTGTGTTTGTCCTTCTGTCATTTAAACCTGAATTTAATTTTTGGAATCCTGTGCATCGGATTTATCTCCTTGCATTGGTGGCCATGCTACTTGGGCAGATGGATGTATCAAGCCTGCTACTATTCTCCTCCCTGCTCCCCTCCCCAAACTTGCTAATAGTTTTACTGTATCAGTGTGTTTCAAAAAAAGTGTGGTTTTTAAGCATACCCTGCAGCATTTGCAATCCAAATGTGCCAGTACATAAGGACCGGAAGGAGAAAACAGTGAGCCATTGTATATATACAGCGCTGCCAAAGCTGGACCGTAGCAAACAAGTTGCAGGTCACTTCCCTAGAAGGATTTCCCTAGAACAGGTTTTGATGCAAGACAGAATAACTGCACACAACTCTACAATTAGTTATAGAAACTGTATGCTTCACTGTGGAAGGAGATGGGAAGACCCTGGTGAAAGCTAGATCAGGGGTGCCCTAGTCGGAAGGTGCCCTAGTAGGAAGGTGAAAAAGCAAGATGGTAAAACAGCCTGGGTGGAACCAGAAGGGCAAGGGGATAGTTTTTAGTGACACAAAGGAGGGAAGCCAGCAAGCACCTTTTTCCTTTAGGTGAAGATGAAATCCGGTTTCCTCTTACTCTGTTCCTTGCCACTCTGACTCCACCTCAGCTTGTCTGACTACCAGGTTGCCTGCCTTATTGACACCAGCATCCTTGGTCTTGGTAGTGCCGCTGACTTAACAAGCAGGTAGGCTTTCTTGACTTTTTGGGGGGGTTGTTTTTTTTTTTCATGCTGGAATAACAGTTAAACTCCCTTTCTCACACAGCAGGAGTGTGTAGAGTCCTCCTATTAACTAGCTCCCTGTAATAGTTTCATGGGATGAAGAGTGAATTCGGCTCTGGTTCCCGTGAACAGCCTCTTGGATGCTACGTGCCTGTATGATGAGGCACAGCAAAGGCCTGCTGAGTTGCCTCTTCTGTTTGAGGCTGACGTCAGCAGCTCTTTACAGAGAATTGAATAGCAGATGCACTTCCTGCTGCCTGCCATGAGTTCAGAGCAGTTTTTGGAAGCCCTGCGATACATTGCCGTCTTTAATGTCACACAAGAATTCAACTGAAGCTGCTTTTAAGTATAACATCCGCAAAGCGGAAAGAGGAAGTGTGGCCTGGTGGGTGGGGAAAAGGGGAGGCAGGACGGGGATGCTTATATTGGTACTCCTTTTAATTCTCCATGGCTTGATCCTGCTTCTTAATTTTTGAAACATCAGCTTAAAATTACTGACATAGCCTAGTGCACATTTTCCTCGCTGCTTCTATGTTGTCAGCAGTTGTCAGAAGCTACAGAGTTAAACTGGAAGGGGAGAGAGATATCGGTTTCCTGTATGGCAAAGGTTAAAACAACACAGAATTGCCTAGTTTGCCTGGCCAACTGAGCACCGAGCAGAATGAAGTCAGTTTAATGCCTCGGTCACAGCAGTGGGGACTTGCATGAACAAACCTCTCTTTTTAAGCTTTACTCTTATCTATTGCAGATTGCCCTACTGGAAGCAAGAGTTATTTTAGAATAAGTGCCACAGCAGTTCGCAGTCATCACTGAACAATAGAGAGTGAGCTCCTGGTGGGATGGGAAGAGGGAACAAGCTAGGCCCTAGCTGCTGCTGTTTATGGTAGGTGGAGGTAACAGATGCAGACCTTGCAACAAGACTTTCACTTCGTAAGGCTAGGGGAAAAGTCTGCATGAGGAAAACAGCTTTGTGCATGGAAGGCATTGCGAGAGCAGGAGCATTTGGGAATGATGTTGCCAAGTACCTGAAACAACCTCTATAAATGCGCTGACTGCAAACCAGCAGAGAGAGCACGTAGTGTGCTAAGCAGAGGATATAGATACAATCCCTCTGCATCATCATCCCAGTGCTGCCAGATGCTGACCTTGGGCTAATCACTTAGGCTGGCTTAGAAACTGTAAAATGTGGCTAACACTGACTTCTGTAGCTAACTCGCAGCTCTACCACCTTTTGCATGTCAAAAGCCATGACAATCCATATTGCAGAACACAACTTAAGGGACCAAATTTATAGAAAATGACTATAGCTGGCCTCTGAGCTATGCATTGTGATTTGAGTAAAAATTGTGGTTGGTTACTATAGTAACTGCCGGATAAATTACTCCAGACGTCAGACACCTTTCACAATCCCATTCCAGCCTATCTTGCAAACGTTTATCATTCTTTTAGAGATAATTCACCTTGGGGAAAATACAAGTAGTTTATCAATGCTAGAGAGTCAAGAATAATTTCCCAGCAAACTTCAGTCTAGAAAGAGGCTGATCGGCTGTAGTGACTTTTGCTTTACAGGCATCCCTTGAAATCTAGGACAGAACATAATTGGACCTCAAATAAAATCTGTCCTCGGAGCACTGGTATCTTCTCTTCTCCTCTAATTTATGGAGACAAGCCTGATCGTGTATCTAGGGCCTCTCAGTCCTTTCCACTATAAGCAGTTGAATACTGGGTTATCTAATGGAACCAGACTTACACCATGTGGGCTGAAACCTTGCATGCCGTGAGATCTGCCTGAGGCTGGGTTACTTTGAGAGAGCTTCAGTTAAAATACTGGCTGTTTCCAGGAATGATAGAGGAATACATTTCTCCTTCTTGAGAAGTTAGGGTCTGTGCGCATATGTGATTCTTTCAGCATGCGTGTGTGATATTATTGCAGTAAGGGCTTGACATTTGTCAGGTTCCTACTATCCAGAATAACCCTGGACAGCCTGGTTCTCCTTTCTGTCTGAATTACACCCCCTCCCTCACCCAAATGGTCTTTAAATATGCCAAATTAAGTCTCTGAAAATCTCCCTGTAGTGCACGCTTAAAGGTTTGGTAGCTAATTCCTGTGCACTGAGCATGTACTATTCCCCTTGCAGTACCTGCACGTTGAGTAACCTGCTCGTGTGCTGCTCCAACATCGCTATCGATGAAAGCAGGACTTGGCTCCAGTCATTCCTCCAGCTCTGTTACCGGGCACCAGATGAGAGAGCAGGGGCTTTCTCCTAGGCCCTTTCAGTGCCTAGCCAGAGGAAGAAGTCTCTTGATCCAGAAAAGGAGGGGGCAAGAGGTTGGGGGTGGCTAGGAGCAAGGAGGAGGTCAGGAAAATAGAAGGGGGTGTGGTCAAGTGGGGTCTGTCCCTAGGCCTGTGATGTGGACGAGACCTGGAACTGCCTTCATGATGAAAGTTAATGGAGATAATGCTTCAAGGTGGATAAGGAAGAAAACTTAATGGCAGTGGTGGATGTGGTTCTGCTCTCCTCCCTCCTTTTGACCCCACAAAGGGATTTGAGTTCAAGGAAAGGGGAGAGGCATGTCTCATGCGAGATACTGTTCAGAATTGGCTGCGTCAGAGCCCTGTCTTGCTCCCTTCAGATAACAGCAGAAGGAAAAACCATTTTACTCAATTTTGCCAACCACCCACGGGAAGTCCCAGCCATGAACTTGCAGACTGCTTTAAAAATGCTTGCCAGGAAGTGGGGTACTTCCAAATACCCCCCCAGCAACCCTAGAGAGGTGCATCAGACAGCTGCGCTAGACAGCAGCATGTAATGTCGAGTGCAAACATATTTAACGAGAAGAAACTTTCCAGCTGGCGAATAAAGGGAAATGCAGGATCTGAAATGCCTGAGCAGAGCTAAATCCAGCTTCACCACTAAATATAGTTTCATAGTTGGTAGGGTTGGAAGGGGCCTGAGCAGACCATCAAGTCCAACCCCCTGCCATGGCAGGAAAGGATGCTGGGGTCAAATGACCTCAGCAAGGTGCTTTTCACCCCCTCGTTCTAGCCTCCTTATGAAGACCCCCAGGGTAGGAGCAAGCACTACTTCCCTTAGAAGTTAGTTCCAGATCCTAGCTGCCCTGACTGTGAAGATCCTAGCCGCCCGACCTGAATCTACTCTCAGTCAACTTGGGTCCATTATTCCTAGTTACTCCCGGTAGTGCTCGAGGGAGCAGGGTCTCTCCCATTCCCCACTGGTCCCCCTGGTAAGTTTATAGATGGCTACCAGGTCCCACCTCCTCCTCCTCTTGTGGAGGCTGACCAGGTTCAGGTCCCGTCGCCTCTCCTCGTAGGGTCTGCACTACTGCCCCCTGACCATGCGAGTGGCCCTCCTCTGCACCCTCTTGATGCTGACCACGTCCCTCCTGAAGTGCGGCGCCCAGACCTGGACGCAGTACTCCAGCTGTGGCCTGACCAGTGTCGCGTAGAGGGGGAGGATCACCCCCTTGGACCTGCTCAAGATGCATCTGTGGATGCACAGCAAGGTACGGTTGGCCTTCCTGACTGCATCCCCACACTGTTCATCTTGGCCCATGTTCATCTTGGCATCAACAATGACTCCAAGATCCTTTTCTGCCTCTACACTGATGAGAAGGGAGTTCCCCAGCCTGTAGTTACGGTACAGGTTGTTCCTTCCTAGTTGCAGCACCTTGCACTTATCTGTATTGAATCCCATCCTATTCTCATCCACCCACCCCGTAACCTGTCCAGATCTAGTTGCAGCCTGTCCCCTCCCTTCTAGCGTGCCCACATCCCCCCACATCTTAGTGTCATCAGCAAATTTGAACAGGGTGCTTTTTACCCCCTCGTCCAAGTTGCTGATGAAGATGTTGAACAGTCCAGGTCCAAGGACCGAGCCCTGGGGGACCCCACTGCCCACATCCCTCCAGGTCGAAAATGACCTGTCCACCACCACTCTCTGGGTGCAGATATATAGCTTCTCTAGGTCTAAAACTTGGAAATCTCTTCTGGTGCATCTGTATTGGAGAGCAACGCATCTCTAGACTCAACTTCTAGTATTTCTTCCCCCTTTCTAGTTGTCGGCCCCTGCGGCTTTCACTGTTAGTGACTGGAATGTGTTTCGTGACTTAACAACAATATCGGTTCTAGATACTTAAGTGGCCCTCGGCTATGCCAAATGATACTTTCTGGCCATGGCTGTGCATAGGCATCTTGAGGAGGGAACTTCCTGGCTGTATTTGCAATTGTCCTTAAGAAACTGTGGAACTATTGCTTGGCATCTCCGCTGTCCGGAGAAGAGAGGAGGTGGGAGCTGAGCTGTACATAAAACGGGAGTGAGTGCAATGAATGAAGGAGGAAAAAGCCAGGAGAAAGGTGTTCTTGCATGTGTTTGTGGCAGAATAATGCCTTGTTACTAAAGGCACAAGAGTGACTTTCAACCAGCTGTTCAGTTTACACCTGCAAACATGATTTAGTGTGGGCTTTTTGGGGTTTTTTTTTTAACTTGGAAAAATATTGCGGCTTCCAGAGGTATGTCTGACCTGGTTTTCTTTGAAGCCCAGAGGCATGCCTGTTTGAAGAAATTACTGTATGTTCTTGCATATTTTTGCATACTTTCCCCCAAAACCCAGCTGCTGGAAATGAGAGAGCATATTATACATGAGGAAATATGTATTCCTTATGTATATGAGGAAACGTGAGCTCCCCAGCTGCTCCTGCTCAGTTACTTACTACAAGGAAACATCATTTTTTTTCTTTATTCTGCCTTTTGGATGCAAGGTGTGTATGTCCTACTGTGGGGCATGTTGTATGCAAGAAAATATGGTGTTTTTCTTCAGGTGCGGGCTTTCTAAGGACTACCACGCTGGAGTGTTTGTCTTTAGCAAGTGATCTCCTTTCCCCCATCCTGCACATACCACAGCCAGAACTCCAGAATAAGACGCACCACTATAGGCTGTTCTCAGTGCCCAACATGTAACTCGTGCTTTAATGGAGAGGTTACTCCTGCTTTATTTTACAGAGCGAGTCATGTTCTGGTAGCAGCACTCGTCTGCAAGAGCAGCCCCTGCGATTTGGTCAGCTTCCGTTGAGTTTGCATCGTGCATTTTTGTAGGGTACATACAGTTAACTCTGTGGGTTGGCATGCAGTTCCTGGTGAAGCGTGAAGTTTCCAGCTTCTCATCTCTTTGTAAGCCAGTGCTCCCAGTTAATCCTAATAATAAGCAATAATTTAATAGCATCTCTGAGCCCAGATGCTCTAGGGTGGGAATAGCAGCAAAATGAATCCATTGTTTTGTATTTGAGCAAATCTTAGGCACCAGGGCATATGACAGATTTTGGAAATAAGATTATATTGGACTCTTATGAACTGTAGATGTTGGACACGCACCTTGCTGGGGTGGTTTGACCGCAGCCGTCTTTCCTGCCCAGAGCAGGGGGGCTGGACCCAATGATCTCACAAGATCCCTTCCAGCCCAAACCATCTGTGAATGCCCCACACACGGGAGATTTTTCCTCGGTGAAACGAGAATTGAGTCCAGACTTCAGGCTTTTGCCCCAGTCAAAACAGCAGCGTGAATCTTGGTTCCAGTCAGTACCACTACAGTCCTGGAATTGGTAACAAGTTCCTGGAAAAGGACCATCGCTGCTTTTGGAGACAAGTCCAAGGGTGCTGTGTTGCAGGCTTGTCCAAAGTAAAGAAGCTATCATTACTACGTTAGCATCGTCTAACATCTTGGTGGCACCGGTCCATGAAGTCGGACAGGCAGCCTCTGGATGTTTCAAGTATCTGGAGCACGTGGCCATCTGTACAGTGGAAAAAGAGCTCCTCGCTGACTTCTAGAGCAAATAACGTATTCTTCGGAGGCATGAGACTTGACCATCCCATTCTAGCTTGCATTGCCACTTGTAATATTGGTAATTTGATCTAGTTGCTTTCCCCCGAATCCCACTGCTGCACCTGCCTTGCAACCTTGGCTTGCATAGGGCTCCTTGTCCTACGCAACACATCTTCGTCTCTTAGTACTCTAAACAGCAAGGAGGCCCCTCTCTGCTCTTCCCAGCCCTTCTTTTCCTTAAAGAAGGACAAGTCTTGGAGCTCCACTCTTAAGGCCAAGTAAAAGTGCCTAGAATGTGGTTTGGTTGCAACATGCTTGCCTGGCATCATTTTAAACACTTCCTTGTCATCTTGTTCCCTAGTTTTGGGGTTGATGGGACAAACAGTGCCTTGGTGTAGCTTCCCCCAAAACTGAGGTTTGCACCAACTGTGCATTTGACTCCTATTTTTTTTCATTGTACTTAAAAGATCAACTAAGCTATTGTAGAAGAGAGAAAATGGGCATTTGCCTTGGACTTCAGATTCAACCTTGTTAGGCACAAAGTCGTGTGCAGAGTGGTGCCTGCTGCATATTTGATCATGAGGGTGGACCACACCAGGAATAACACTCTTTAAATGTAAGCTGCTAATAAAAAGTCATCATTCCTCACTTAGTTGGCTGGTGGCAGAGTTCCCAAATGCTGTGCGCCTGGGCCAATTTCCTCTGGTAGTTGATCAAAATCTCATTAGTTCTTGCTAAGGGTGGGCACAGGCTCCATATGTTATGTTAAATCTTATGGATAGTTTTGCAATTCTAAAGTTCAGCTTCCCTTTTTTTTTCTTTTCTTCCCCTTCCCTTTTATGAAGTTATTTGTAAAAGTTGCCTTTCTAGGTGTCGTGACCAGCTTCCTGTACACTTCTAAGGTAACCTTGGCTTACCCCTCGCTAGCTGTGATTCTTCTGCTTTGGCCTCCCCTTGCAGCAGCTAATTCATACTTCTCTCATAAGAGAGAGGATGGAGCAGCTGGGGTTGTGCTTGCTGCTAAGAATATTTCCAGTTTTCTGGATTTTTATTTTGTATTTCTTGCAGGGGAGGCAGAGGAAGCACTATTGCTTGAACTCACTGCTGTTCACAACATGCCTTGCATCCCCGGTATCCAAAGGGCTACTAGGGACTCCAAACATGTTGGGTCTAATGTTGACAGCTGAGTTTTGAGAGTTGCATTTGGCACATAGCTAACTCTCTCTCACCATGAAGCGTGGAGAACATGACTGTCCTCATAGATCGCTAACAGAATTCAAGGTCCGTGGGGCAAATGCTGAAACCTTCTGCTGCCATATCAGTGTAATGCTGTTTGCGTGACCACGCATGCTGCCCGTGGGACCCGAGAGGAAGCAGTGTTGTGTAACATGTCTTGCCAAACTCACTGGTTCCTATGAAGGGAGGGGATTCCAGTAAGTTATCTTAATATCTGTTTCCAGAACAGACTTCCCTAGTCAAAGGGCAGCATCGGACTCTATTTAGGGATACGTTGCCTCGTTGGCTGGCTGAACAACGGAGCTGTTCAGCTTCGGTTCACTGGAAGTGCTCCAGCTGGCTAGTAGTAACCCTTTATGCTAGGGGATATGGATGTCTTCATGCTGGGACCATCCCATCCCTGCAAAAGTTCCCTCTTCTGCATCCCTCCTCTTACATGCATTAAGGAAATTCTTACAGTATGTCGGACACCAGCACATGCAGTAATGTTGGTATTGATTAATTGGTCCAAGAGGAAACGTGCCTACTGTTCCAGCTGAGCTTTTGCTGAAATAATTACAGGCAGGGAGCCTGCAAGTTGAACAATTGTTTTCACTGAGATTATTTCATTAGGACTTGAATAGCTAAACACTCTCCTTCCTGCCCTAGGAAAGCATCCATAGTCCCATCCCCCTTCTCAAAAAGAAAGAATGAAAAAGGCAGTGGCTTTAGAGCCAATTTCTGCTTATTCATAAAAGCCTTCAGCAGGGTCATTAGAGGGAACTTTGCATTTTGGCTCCAGCTCCTTATGCAAGTGCTGAATGGATGGTGGGGAGTGAATCCTCCTAGGGATTTTTTTTTAAAGGAAACTCCACTCCACATGCAGTTTGCTCTCTGTAGCAAATGATAAAGCAATAGAATGAGATTTAACCAGCTGAGGACATATGTGACTCTTTTCGTATTTTTATCCAGATGGCTTCTAAATGCAGGCAGTTCTTGTTCCTAGTTAGTCTCCTTTTATTGAAGAGACTGAGGACACTTGAAACTGAGATACTAAATCCTTAAACAGGTAAAACCATTAGCTTGCAGCATGGTATTTTGCTGGAGACAAGAGACTGAATAGTTCCAGAACAGAGGTCGGCAGTGTTTTTGGATGGAGTGCTACCAACCCCACAGCCTCACCTCGTAAGATGCTGGCGTGCCAGGGGTGGACGGCAGGGGAGCCGTTCGCCCAGAGGTGCACGTGCGCCTCCTGCCAGCTGTGAGCTGGGCCAGGGCTCTGCAGACCTCAGTGCAGGGGTTTGCAGCCTCCCCACTGCCTGCTGTGAGCAGCCCAGGGGCTGTGGCGGGCAGCAGGGGCCTTCCCAGAGCTTGGGCCAGCCACGGCAGATAGCCTGGGGGCTGCAAGCCCCATACTGAGGATTGCAGAGCCCCAGCCTGGCTCATTGCTAGCAGGTGCACGTGCGCCTCGGGGCGGAAAGCAGAGGAGCCATGGGGGGCCTGATCCTGATTGTAGCGGTGCAGCCCCAGCCCTAGCCCCTTCCCTTCCCAAGCACATGTGCCAAGCTAAATGCCTTCGTGTGCCACACTCTGGCACGCGTGCTGGGGGTTGCTGTCCCCTGTTCTAGAGATTACAGGCTTCATGTTCCCTCCTTACGGATTAAGGGTTCAAATCTGTTCTGATTTGGTAAACTTTAGCTTATTTAGGTCCTTCTCAGCAATTGTCTTTTTTCCACTCATGCTGGCACCAGCTGGGTAGCTAAATAAACTGGAGACATGCCTTTGAGCTCCCTGTTTTTTTGTAGGGACATATCCCCAGGTCAAGAATGTTTCTGGAGATGCTGCACCAAGGAGAAGAGGTTGGATCCAGGCCTCCTGGGCTCTCGGTGTGCATTCGGCTTCCTATCCCTGCTCAACATAACACCATGTTTTCACCCTCTCTGGCCGGGGTGTAGAGAAGACGCGTCTTTGCTGAGATGCGATTAGAGGCAGGTGTAGCAGTGCTGGGCCCTTTGCTTCTGTGAACACTAACTCCACCTCTGATGGCATCAGGCTTGCTTGCCTAATACGAGCAATTGGCGCAGCCAACTTTTTTATTTAGCTCTTGAAGCCTTTGAAGAAGCCCGATGGCTGTGATTCTGCCAACTTGGATGGAGCTATTCTTACAGAGTTGTTAAAGGGTTGGGTTTTTTGACTGTTTTATGGTCTGCTTGAATTATACACGAGAGCTGCTTTTCTTCCTGTTTTGTTTTTTCAATCATTTGAGTCGGACATGTATCACAATCACAGAGCAAAAGGGTTTTGCGGTAAGTCAAACTGCTTCTGGGAGGCCAGGGGTGGCACAGATGTAGGGCCTAAGCCTCCAGCCCATCATCCACTCAGATACTCTGTGCATTGCTGGTGTAATAAGGGCTGCAAGAGAAGGCAGCACTTTGCATCAGTTCTGCAAGCTGTGCTAACCAACCCCCTTAGGGGTAGGATGCTGCTCTTCTCTCCAGCTTTAAAAGCTGTGTCTTGCCACCAAAATAGTGTTCCTTCACAAGGTTGAGTACCTCTTGCCTCTGTTCATAATTCAGCAAATCCTCTGCTTGCCTTGTTCCCCTCTGGCTGTAACTCTGAATTTCAGCATAGTTTTAGCCTCGATTTTCCTTGTATAATTTTCCAAAAGCTTTAAATTTTCTAGATCCTGAATCCTTCCTGCAGTGTTGCCCGTGCCTGCTCACATAGTGAGGATTTTGGTATACCTAATTGAGTGCAGGAAGCAGTATACTTGAAATACAGACTGTGTAGCTTGACTAAAGAGTGGAAGTAACATGGTGCAAGATGATGTTCTGGGTTAGACTTTCAGACAAGTAACTTCCTGTTTTTTGGATCCCATGATTCTGTAAAAGGAAAAAACTGCACTAAAAATTGCACAGGGAAGTACTGCAGCTTGCTCAGATTTACATTAATAGGCTAAACTTGGTCCCCAAGGTCTGCAGGGCTGGGCAGGCACAGAAATTAGAAATGCTAGCAGCACTTCAATAACATTTTAAAGAATAGCTACTGCTGCAGCTGGAGGAGCAGTGAGGAAGGGTGGAGGGCTGATGTTTTGCTGATTTCAAATACCCAGCCTCTGGCCCAGGGTTGCCTGTTCTGAACAGGCAGTCTCCATTTTGCTAACACCAGGGCAGTCCTAAAGAAGTCCTCTACATCCTTCCATGCTCCGTATTGGTTGAGAAGGCCTGTGAGACTCAAATGGACCCTGGCAGCGTAGTAGCTTGCTGCATGGCTTCAGCTGTGCAAGTTTTTAAGCCACCCTCGTGTTGCCATTGACAGGCTGGTACTTGTGTTCTGCCCATCATTAATGCTTTATTTATATAGTTCCTCTATTTCCACTACCTTGACCCTTGCTGTGTCGGCGCATCACTACCCTGTAGGCAGGCAGGTCTTCCAGTGTGCCATTTGTCTCAACACATTTATTTTACCCTCAAGGAGTGTGTCCAGATGAGTGCAGGCGTGCGGTGTGCAGCACCGCATGCTGCACATGCAGACATTCCCCCGTGCTGCTACTTTGCAGCGTGGAGGTGTTGGGGTTTTTTTTTTTTACCCCGGTAGATCCTGGAATTAAAAAAAAAAACATGCCTAAAAGCAGGACAGCACCCGTGGCAGCAGCGTGCATCACCCAAAACTGGAGCCTGGCCGACTGGAGCCATGCTCCGGCTGCCGGCCAGACTTCCTGCTGCAGCTCCTGGACTCCAGGTAAGGCTGCTGGGATCATCACGGTTGCTGGCCCCAGCCTCCCCTACCCCACCCGAGGCAGCGTGCCGCCAGAACGTACGACGTGCTGCTAGAGCGCGCATGGCACAGGCATTCCCTGGAGACAAGTAGCGGCGGCACAAGATGTGCTGCTGCCACTGTTTGTCCCCGGGGAAATGCACATTCCCACTCATGGAGATGCACCCAAGGAGTGCAATGGTATTTTGTTCCTCTTTGAGGAGTTCACATCACCCTGGCTTAGTGCATGAAGTTTTGAGCAGCTACTACTTGACACAATGAAGAATAAGGGTTGGGCTGTGGATCCCGAATGTGCACGCTCCCACAGGATTGCAGTAGAGATGTAATAGGGATTTATGATGCAGTATTTTAGGTACATACTTCTGACTGTCACCACAGTTGGAGTGTCAGTTCTTCCTAATAATGTGTCAATCAAAACATTGGTTTTGTATCTAAAACACAGTCTGGTATTTCTACTTGCCTCCATTTATTTTATTTTATTTTATTTTATTTTATTTTTTTTGTAGCTTGTCCCTTGGGACTCTTGACTTCACGCGCTTCTCTTTACCTCGCTTTCTTCTCGGATCCTCTTCATTGTGGCGAAGATCAGAGAGAACCCTTCTGTTGGCTTGAAGGATAGCATCTGTTGGTGCCAAACCAGCATTGGCAGCTTGCAGGGTTTTGATGGCTTACATATTAATTTTTAGAAGACCTCCATTAGCAGAAAGCATTTTCGGCTAATGCAAAATGAAATCTCAGGGCTGTGGATGTTACAGCCAGGTTTTCCCCAAGCTCAGATTTCCAAAACAGGGTGGCAGACACCTGTCACTTTATTACTTTGTCCTTGCAGCTTCTTGTCCTCCCTTGTAAATGAAATATTAAAATGACAAGAGATGCATGGAGCACTGAAGACATGCTGCCTGTGAAAGTACTCTATTATCATTGTGAGTAGAAAGGTAAATAGTTTTAAATAAGAAATGCAAAACTCTAAAACTCTTGGTTCAGAGATGATCGCTCTTGTTTAGACCACCTAAGAAATCACAAAAAAAAAAAATTCTGCAAGCTTTCTTGCAATGGTTTTAAATAGCACTACACGAACCTGCCTAGCAAGCTGATTACTATGGCTCCTGAAGTAGGGTCTGGTGCACCATTCATTCTTTTGATCCTACAAACACCAAATATAGCCTAAACCTAGCATTGACTTTAACCCTAAATGATTTCTAGGATCTGTTAGGGTTGGGAACATGAAGTCTCCTGCCCTGTAGGTATTGTTGAAAATGAGTAATCTAGACAACTGCCTCTAAGGATTGCTCTGCTTGAAGACTGGAAAGTGGAAGTCAAGGTTTCTCGGTTCTTCCTGGCTTTACCGCAGACTTTGGAAAGCTGCTTACCTCCCTGCTTGTGTTTTGAGACCGAGCGCTTGCCTCCTGCCAAGAGGCTGTGGCCTTTCCTCCGTGAGCTTTGAGGGTGTGTTGTAGGGCATGCTCATGAACTACTAGATGCTGCAAAGCAGGCTTTATCTTCACCAAGGAATACTTCCGTGCCCCTTGTTGTTGGGTTGGGGACAATCCAATAAAGATTCCTGATGCTCAACTACGATCACCAAGACGGTCCATCTCAGAGGCTGCTTCTGGTAGCAAGGAAGCTGAGAGCTGTGGCGATGCTGACTCAACTTCCATCTTGATGTCCTTGAAGCGGGACTAGACTCCATAATGCCGGCAAAGGCACTGCACAGGTGGGGAGAAAAAAAACCCAGTGCCCTCTGACAGATGCAACTCTTAACTACTTGTGATGTCTTTGCTGTCAGCAGTGCATATGCAAAGCTACAGGAAGGCCAGAAAACGGGAATGCTGTGGGCTGTGAACCCCGATTGCCCTTAAAGGGGAGAAGGACCATCTTCTGCATGGTGGGCCTCCTTCTCTGGTTAGCTTCTGGATCCATCACTGAGCTTTCAGGTCCTGGCTTCTGAACTAGAGACAAGGAAGCTGATGACCCCGTCCCTGAACAGATGTCCTATTGAAGCAAAGCCTCTTGCCTAATGGCGTACTGTTTGCTCGACTAAAACTCCTCTTCGGGGCAGGAACTGTGTGTTTGGAAAGCATTGGCCTGTTGTGGGAAGTACTGCAACGTACTTCCCATTGCTGCCTTTCTAATAGGGGTTGACAGCTGGGGGAAGAAGGGTATGGCATTGTGGTGCCCCATGTCTCACTGCTCCAGATACGTTCGCACAAACCCACCCGTTGAAGTTGCAATGGAAAGACTGAGGCTGGTATAGCATACTAGGGCTTGAAGCCGAATGCCAGGGCAGCGTATTCTGGTTGACAGCACAACTTAAAATGGCACTTGATGGAAGGGGTGTTTGCTCATGGAGAACCAAAGAAAGCATCCTCGCTGTCTTATCTGTCTTTAACTCCAAAGAGAAACTGCTTCAAAGAACTAAAGGCAACCTGGTTCTCCAAGTTCGGGAATTGGCTGTGGCTATTTGAAGATTAGCGAGGAGGTATTTTAATACAAAAATCTGTCCTCTGAGCATTCATATAGTCAGGTGCATGGCAAAGCATCTTCCACCCCGTCTTGCACAACAGCTCTGCATCTCGGGGAATAATACTTTTGCAAGCTTCTTAAGCAAGCAACTGCCTTGGCGTAACATGCCCATCATTTTGATGCAGGGCGGCGAGCAAGCTCTCCTGCGACAACTTGCTGCTGCTGAGTAGATGCACGCGCCTTGTGTACATCTGGGACTGTCTTTCAAATGGCCTTGCTTGAAATAAAGAGGAAAAACAAGCAGACGGTGCCATCCTCCAAGGAAAGACTAAGGAACAACAGCATGCCGGCGCGGGGGACAGGTTTTAAATGACAAACCTTTCTGGCCTTGCACACCCGCTGGCAAAATAGATGCTTGCCACAAGGCCACAGCTTCTCTCTTTATTATCTACCTATAGCCTCTGTCTCTCTCAGTAGGCATAATTCAATGTGCTGGTATTTACTTAATCCTTCAACCTACTGCAGCACAGTTCAAAGGCCAGAACAATGACCGCTTAGGCCTGATATTGTGCTACTTATACTTGTTTGCATGCCGTTGCAGTTTGCAAACCAGCTACGTAAAGGCCCAGCCAGGCTAAATATTCAGAGCTTGGACCTTTTGAGAAAAGAGCCAGCTCTCCAGAAACAAGCCTGATGCTCAGCAAGGTAAGAACATTGCCAAAGCTGTTCTGATCTGGTCTAGCTCGAACGCGGGTAGTCGAGTTGTTTTTGGGGTGCTAATTCTGAGTCCGGTTGAGAGCAGCGTGCGAGCGCCACCTGGTGGCTCCGAGGCGCCGTCTCCGGAGTGGTCTTGGCACTTGGCGATGCATCCGTTTCCTTCGGCAAGAGCCGTGTGTGCCATGAGTGACGTAAACCATGTAAACCTCTCTCCGTTTGTGTCCCAGCATGCCCTCCCTCCTTCAGCACCTTGGAGCTCTCCTGTCTGTCAAAAGCTGCATGCTAATGGTACCTAATCCAAAAGCGTCTAAAACCAACGTCTCTTCCCTCCATCGGGATCCTAGCCAGGGTTCCTGTTTGCTGTATGAATTGCCATCTTAATCAGTCAGGCTATGGGGATATGGAGGGGTTCTGAATGTCCTTGCTACCTTCCTCCATTCTCCGTAATCTTTGCAGCATGGTCATCTTGCGTGTAGCCAACTTCATGGCTCTTCTCAAAAGTGAGGTGCACACATTGTGCTTTGTCTTGGGGTCAGGTGGATCAAACACTAGATGCTACTCATCCTCAAGCAGTAGCGTTTGGCCTAGTTTGATATGGAAATCCAGTTCTTCAGAGCGTGCTGCCCATAGCAGTGACTCTGTATCTCCCTCTGTCCTAAATCAAGGCTTTGAAACTTGATTGCAATGCAGGTCTGGCCTGGCAAGACCTGCTGACTGCACACTGATTGCCCCTGTATTATTCAGGGAGTGGGGAGAGGGGAAGTAAAAGGGTCTTGTTTTAGTGCCATGGGGTTGCTGCCCTTTCACGTGTGTTTGGCTTCTCCCTTTATATGCCAATAGCCCAAACTGGAGGTGGGAATGAACGCAACCCTTGTTGCCTACTCATAAGGATTCGATCTCTTTACAAAACCTGCTGGTGTTTGTAATCCCGACCTCCATTTGAGTTGGAAATACAAAATGGTCAATCCCAAGTTTCTCCCATAAGAGCTGGCTCAGGGTGGTTGCAGGCTGAGCATTGCCAGAGTCTATGGTACCATCTTTGTCTCTCTTTTTTTATAGGGCCACGATGGGCATCCTGGAATATCGGAGTGTTCATTTGTATCCGCTGTGCTGGGATCCATCGCAACCTAGGAGTTCACATTTCCAGGGTCAAGTCTGTGAATCTCGACCAGTGGACACAAGAACAGATACAGGTGAAAATGGAGCTGGGGTGGGATGCGACCACAACTGCTGTGCTGGCGAAGTGGGGGTCAGTAAGCCAAAGGAACGGTCATTTATTGGATCAGACCATAGGTGCCTCTAGTTCAGTATCCCATCCCTTGGAGCAGCAGAAGGTGGATGCCAAGAGGAAGGCTGAACAGGCCATGTCCTGAACCTGGAACAGGATGGTGGAAGCTCCCAGCATTTAGAGTTGTGGGTTTGGGGTGTTTTTTTTCAGGAAACTCCAATTCGGGGCCTTCCCCTCTAGCGACTGTGTTCAGACTGTCTCGTCCAAGCATCTGCTCACTTCCCTTTTTTTGAACCAAGTCAAACAGCCCCTACAACATCTTGTGGCAATGAATTCCCCTCCCTTCCCCCACACAGTTAATTAACACTGTTTTAAAATAACCTTCCTCTTGTTAGTTTTAAACTAACTACTTAATAGTTTCATTTTGCAGTCTCAAAATACTAGAAGTAGGAGACATTAAAATCTCTGTTTACTTTCACTGTGTCATTTTAATATTTTCATATCCTCTATCATCTTCCTGCTCAAGTGTCTTTGTCTTCTAGGCTTGAAAAGTCTTAGCCTATTTAGTCTGCCCTTGGATGGAAGCCCTTCCATGTTCCCGATCATCCTTGACTAGTTTTTTTTTCTCTTTTGTAGACTCTTTAATTCTTCTTTCACCTTTTTTTGAGGTCTGGGGACCAGAACTGCACACAGTGTTTGAGGTGTGGACACACCATAGATTTATAAAGGGACTTGTTTTTTTTCCAATTTCCTTCTTAATCCCTAACATCTATTTGCCACTGAGCTGATATTTGTAATGAACCATCCTCAGTGACTCCAAGATGCTTCCTGCGTGGTACAAGTTTATGTAGAACCCATCATTGCCTGTGGATATTTTGGGTAGCTTTTCCCCATGTGCACTACTTTTACGTACCAACATTTGAATTTTACCTGCCACTTTGCCCATTTGCTCTTTTTTTTTTTTTTTTTTCCCCCCCACAAGATCCTTTTGTAGGTTCTCAGTCTGCCGTGGTCCTTGCCCCCATCCCATCCCGTCCCCCTTCTGCCATGGTCCTTATCCACTATCCCCGCCCTTAAAATAACTTTGGCACACTTAGCACTCTCTCTCTCTTTCCTCCCCCCTTCCCAGTCACTAATGGCATTTGTCCCAATGCAGACCCTCTGGACCTCATTGGTTACTTCTTTGCATTTGGAAAATTGAATAGGTTGGTGAGGCATGATCTTCCTTAAAAAAGCCATGCTGACTTTCCCCTCAGCAAATCACCCAAGTACTGAACAACGTTACTGTTTTCATTTTATTCCTTTAATTATTGTTTCTACCAGTTCACCAGGAACAGGTGTTAAACCCACTGGCCTGTAGTATCCTGGGTCTACAGAGGAATAACAGGTGCACTTGCTTGCATTTGGCCAGATTTCTCCCTCTGGTACATGCCTCCATACACATGCTCTGACATCAAATTGTTCTCAGACTTTTCAGCTTCTTCCCTAATTAGTTTCTTGAGGATTATTTTGAAACTTGGCACGGCTGTTAAGCTGCAGAGATGAAGATCTCTGTACAAACCGTAGAAAATGAGAACCTGAAGTGGAGAAACCCATGTATGCAGAATCTGCCGAGGGAGGGATGGGTACTCCTGCCCTGAAACAGAACTATATCTAGAGCAAGTGGGATGGAAGCGAGAGAAGGGAAACTACAGGGCAGACCCTAACTAAGGGCAATAATTCACTGGGGTTTGAGTTAGACAGGCTACCAAGAAAAATGTTGAATCTCTTGAGTAAAAAGAATAGTGTAAAAATAAAGAGTAAAATCACTGGTCAGATGTATGGGATAATTCAGTAGCACTTTCCCTCTAAATACTAGTCTGAAATTTTGGTAAGCATAGAAATGCCGCCTCTGTGCTCCTCTTGTGCCAAGAAAAAGCTTCAGATGCATGGGGGTCCTCTAGCTGATCATAAGCCTATGCCTCAGTTTCCTCTTTCTCCTCCCTCAACTTAAGCACTTGCTGGCATCCCAGGGGAATATTAAGCTAGACACAAGAGTGCAGGCAAGTTTTTGAAACCTGTGTGCGCCACCTCTAGCCTAAGAAATGAATGTGGCTCACACTCTTGTGCTTGAAACAAATGGCTTGACCTCTGTCTTTTGAATTGCAGTGCATGCAGGAGATGGGGAACGGAAAGGCAAACCGTCTGTATGAAGCCTACCTGCCAGAGAACTTCAGGCGACCTCAGACAGATCAGCATCCTTTTTTGTACCTTGCTACTGGAGGATAATAGAGACTTTTAATCTTGTGTAGAAGGCTTAGCAGCAAGGAGGGTCGCTGCCCTAATCTTCGTGTGCGTGTGTGTCAGCCATGAAAAAGGCTTCCCAGCCAGCCGCCCTCAGTTCAGTGCTTCAGATTTGTTACGTTACAGCTCTCCACGGGAAAGCTCTCAAAAGGATCACTCCTAAGCCATGGAGTGTGAGAACTAAGTAAAGCCAAATGGTTACAACTGTAAGTCCTGGCATGAAATGCCTTGTCGGTTCTGTAGTAAATGAAAGGCCGACTGTCAAACGGGCCCTACAGAAGCTAGTGGGAGCTGAAAGTGTGCTGTGTGTCTCCTTAAAAATAAGACTAAATACTTTTTTAATTACAGAAGGGTACAGCAGGAGTCTAGTGATGATTAAGCTAATGAGAAACAGGATTGCTGTCCAGTGCCGAGCTAGTAATGTAAAAGGAAGCTTAGTTGCCTTGCGTTGAAATGACTGCTGTCTTGTGTAATGTTGTTAAATGTTGCTTTGGCAGAAGTATGCTACTAAATGATAGTAAGACAAATACTTAGGTAATATAATTTGATAATAGTTACTGTACCATCCTGCTTAACAAATGGTATGACCTTGCCTCCTAGCCTGACCTACCTCCTCTTTGTATTGTGTGTGATGTCCATCAGGCTAGCTTACTGGGCTGCGGCTGCCTGTAAAATAGAGCAAAAAAATGGTTCACTTGTTTTAATCTTAAACCAGCTCTAGGAATCCCAGCCACATATTACAGGAGCCTGTCTTAATATTAATGTTGCCTTAAAGGAATGAAAAAGAGCTACTGCTGGAATAGCTTTCTTGAATAGCATTGTTTTGTGGTTGCAAGGTGCTTTTCTAGGACTGTTTGACTCTCTGTACTCGTATAGCTTCCACTCTTGAATGATTCCTCTTTAACAAGCCTCTTGCAGAGCTGTGGAGGGCTTCATTCGGGATAAATATGAAAAGAAGAAATACATGGACCGAAGTATCGATGTCGGCGTTTTCAGGGTTAGTGTCTAAATACCTTCACTTGCATAAAAGAAGCTTTGAAGATGCATCTTTCCTTGTTTGATTCTGAATTGATAACTCTGTCAGGTGGCAGACATACAGGACTAGTGTTTATTTGCTTAACAGTTTGAACATTTTACTTAATAGTGACACTGGTGAAAATACAGATTTCTTGAAAGTGTTGTAGTGGCATCATACACCCTTCTCCAAAGGGAGAGTGTATCTAGGTCATTTGTTTGTTGACTGTTTTTATTATGGGCGTAAAACTATTGTGTGAATGTGCTGAAAACCGATTGTAATCTCTCATGCAAAGCACTAGGGAAACCTGTTTGTTTGCAAATGGGGAAGTGATGTTTACAAGGCAAACAAGATGTTCTTATCAGTTAGTGTGAAAACTGTGTGGAAAACTAGAACTTTGTCTTTCAACTTTCTCCCAATGTTGTCAACTGCAACTTCCCCTTCTGTCTGCCTTGATACAGAAAGAAAAGGATGACAAATGGAAGAGGAGTGGTGAGCCAGCATCAGAAAAGAAACTGGAGCCCGTAATCTTTGAGAGAGTGAAAATGGTAAAAACCAACATTGTTGTGAGTCTGTTGTGAAGGACTGATTTGGAAAGGGAGGTTTCTTTAAGCAGGGTAGGGGTAATACAATACCGATTGAGACTTTCCTGGTCTCTGATCAAGTGAAGAAATTGATGCCTCAAATAAATCACTAGCTTGATGATTCGCAGTCCTGTTTCTCATCTACAACAGTAGTCAGGATCTAGCAGTTAAGGAAAGGGGAAACTTTTTTTTTTTCCCCCCAAATTTTGGAAATTCTGAATGTCTTCTACCATCCCTGTCTCCTGAACCTGGATTGTTAACTGCCCCCTCTTCCCTTTCCAATCTAGCAGCAGGGCTTATCCCTGTGCAGTTGAAGCCCTGTGAGGGTAAATTATAAGCGGGCAACAAGAAACATCGTTATTTGTTGGACCTAATTTCCAAATGGAGTGCCCGGCATGGTACATCTCTCTTATCTTCAAGAGTGATAGATTCCATCTCCCTTCAATTAAAGAGAAGGCAAGAACAGACTAATTGGGTATATCCAGGTCTGCACTGTGCCTTCAGGAATAAATACCTTTTCTTCCTACCCTGCCATGCTAATGTCAGCAACTGCTTGAATCCTGGACTGTGTTCAGGATACACCAGCCACAGCTTATGTTGATGATAAAACCTAAACTGGCTTTTAATCCCATCAAGGGGATTGTGGACCAGTCCAGCTGAGGGAGAGCTGTCTCTGCAGAAAAAAATGAACTTGCATCTATTTTTACTTCTAACTGACCTGATAAATCTGTCAAATCACCTGCAGCTCATTAAGTGCCTGAATACCTAGTTACAGAACTACTGCTGAGGGCTGGCTTTTCAAACGAAGCTGGATGATGCTTGTAAAACATGCAGGGCTGTAAATGGAGTTTCTTGTGATGTGAAGCTTGACTGGATCAGCTGCAAGAGAGGAAGAGCAAGGTTGTGCGCTGAGACCAGCTATGCTTAGGAAGCCTTTGCAGTCTGATCCCTTCTTCCATGATGGGACTGATCTACTACCTTGCTGAGGGTCACTTAAAAGTGCCTCATGTGACAACATGAATACCTCTGCCATGCTTCATAGCAGAAGGAGCAAATGTGTGACATTCCCTTTACATGGCTAATTCTATATAAGCTATATGGGACTGATCCAGCAGTCCTAGGAAAGCCTGTTGAGTCTGCAGTGGTTAAAGTCACACTCCTGACATTCCTCTTCGGGTATCCGGTTTTGGGCTTGTGGCTTCGGTCCTTACAGAGGTTGGCAGACCAGAGTTTGGAAGCCCACTCAGTTTGAACTGGATCAATACAGTGTTAAGGCTTTTTTGAGTTTGATCTCTATTACTTTACCCGAATAAGAGCAAGTTTTGAATCGGTGAAAGGCTTTTGATGTCTGACTGTCTTATCTTGTTTTGATTTAAGCCTCAAAAGAAAGAAGAAATGCAACAAGCCAGGAAAAGTCCCCCGAAATCAACAGAACCTGTAGTGGACTTGTTGGGACTTGGTAAGGGAGCCCTTAAAGAGCATTTTATAGCCCCCTTGGAAAGTGCTGAATCTTTTAGAGAGATTCTCAGTATAATACTCTGTGGCCTGGAGGCTGCCCCTTCACCGTCTCAAATGCCCTCTAACTTCTCTTCTCTTTTAAAAATCCTTTGAGGTAAGTAGGACAAACATGTGCCTCCAGAAACAAGGGTGACCGCTTGTGTTGCATGCTTGTTTGAAGGCTTTTCTAATGCAAAGCTAGAGATTATCTGACTGGAGGGTCTGACACTAATGATGCAGGGAAGACCACTCTTAATGGTGATCTCTCATAAGCGTTTTGATACACATGCATGGGGTTGTATTTGCAGCCTGCTGAGGTGCGTGCCTCTAGGGAGATGACTGCCACTGTAGGCTAGTGTATTCTCTGAGAGCTCTTGACCATAGTTAGGCTGAGCCCTGCGTTATCATAATGAATCTTAGAGACTTTTATTAAATCTACATAATGCAGTCTTGCTGCTCAATCGTAGTCTGGCAGATGCTAGTTCTCATTTTATCAGTGTGGGGTGAAGGCAGAGGCCTCCATGCCAAGTGGCAGGCTGTACTGAGTCCTTCTTGTCTCTCTCTTGGTCATTTGGGATCCTTTCCTGAGATCATTTGTAGATAAGGGGTGAGCAAAATTACAGCCTGCCAGCTGATTGGCTCTGACTTATAGGGGGTGCCCACCAGTTGGTTGGATCCAGCCTGTGGTGCTCTGCATGGGGCTGAGCCCGACACAGGGCAGCCCACACCTTGCTCCAGCCCGTGTCTGCCAGTCCTGGGCTGGACCAGGGCATGCAACTTCCAGCAAGGCTACTTCTGGTGCAGCTTCAGCCACGCAGGTGCTGCTTAGCTCCCCTCGCCTCCATCAGCAGCTCCTGCTGCGCCACTCCAGGCAGAGTGGGCAACTCCCACCCCAGCGCGTGGGGCTCTGGCTCCACCTTCCACCCACCTGGCATGGGTGGCTGGGAAGATGGGAAGCAGCCTGGAACTTCAGCAGAGTGGCTCCTGCCCCAGCGTGCAGGGCTCCATCTCCAGCTCTGGGGTTGGAGCTGCCCAGCTGAGCTGCTGGCTGCTTTCCACCTACTTGGCTGCCCATGACTGGTGGGTGGAAGGCAGCCTGGAGCTGGAGCCCTGTGTGCTAGGGCAGGAGCTACCCAGCTGAAGCTCCTGGGTTCCTTGCACCCACTCGGCAGCCCAGCACAGGCGGTCGAGTGGGTGGAAGTCAGCTGGGAGCTGGAGCCCCGTGTGCTGGGGCAGGAGTTTTCTGGCTAGTTTCCACCCACTCAGCCACCCACACTGGGTGGGCTGTGGCTGGGAGGCAGGGGCATGCAGGGGACGGATTCGATCCCTGCCTGGCCTGCTCCCGAGCCCTGCTCCCCACCCTCCTGCAGCCCCATCCCACATAGAGAGTATTGGTTAATTGGTGCGGGGGGGCAGGGGTGCTGACCCAGACCCCCAACTCGTCAGAACTCCCTGTGTGGTCCCCCCGGCCCAAATAATTGCTCACCCCTGTTGCAGATGTTAAGCTGACATCTGGGTTGCCTTCTTATTAAAAAAATCTAAGTGGCCTGGAAAACCTAAAAATGTTAAAATATTCAGTGAACAAGTAACTTTCTATTTTGAGGCATGTAACTGCCATTGGGGTCCTGGGTCTCTGATCCTGAACAGAGCACTTTCACCCTTAATGTTTGCACTATCTTAAGCTAGTTCATAGTTCTAAGTGTTTCCAGCTCACCTTTTTGGACTGCTTTAGCACAAAGTGCTCTTGGCTGACACACTGTGATGCTGCAAGTCAATGCTTCCATGATTATTACACAGTTCGGAGGCTGAGTTGTGAAACGCTGCCAGGGAAAGATGCTTATGCGTACTAGTCCCTCTGCAAATGAGTAATGAAACTACCATTCGTGAAGCACGCTGGTGGGTTTTGCTTCAACAACTAGTGCAGCTCGAGCACTGCAGCAAAACCTTTCCGTGGCTTCCCCCACGCGGTGCCTGTGCCATAGTATGTGTGCACTGTACTTGCTTCCACCGGCTCGGGCAGCTCTCAAGGCTGACGGGGGAAGGTGGAGTTGGCTCTCAAAACAGTGAGCATTGCCTAAAATAACTGGCAGCTCAAGCAACTGAGGTGAGAGCCTCAATCCCTAATGGCTGCACACTGGCTTTGTGCCCAGCCAAATAATCCAGTCAAGCTAGGGGTATTGGTGGTCTCTGATACCTTCCCCCTGTAACCTTCTCTTTTCCCAGATGCTCCTGTGACCAACACTGTTCCAAATGGCAGGCCTAGCAGTTTAGAAAAGGATCTTGACCTCTTTGCCTCTGTGGGATCAAACTCTGTCTCTGACTCCAGAAAGGTAAGGGGGTGGAGGAGGGGGTGGGATGTGACGTTCCTCAAACACAGCTAGATTCCTAGCGGGGTTGTATGTTGGGATCAGCCTACTGCACTTTCATTTTCACCCCCAGGTCGTTGGTTCCATGCCAACAGCTGGAAGTGCTGGGTCTGTTCCTGAAAACCTGAATTTGTTTCCTGAGCCAGGGAGCAAAGTGGAGGAGACAGGAAAGAAACAGCTCTCCAAGGACTCCATCCTTTCTCTCTATGGTTCCCAGACACCTCAGATGCCCGCTCAAGGTACTGTACATCCTAAGGAGAGGAAAGGTTGTGCTGGCTGGGGTGTTTCGAGCAATGCACCGTAACCGAACAAACTGCTCTGAAATGTCTAGTGCCACACCTTGGATTCATGTGGTCCCTTTTACAATGGATGTGGGCACCTCCTTGACTCGAGTATCAAATGTGCTGCTCATGGGATGGGCCTTCTAAAGGGGCCTGATGCAATGCTGGGTGAGTTTGGCCTTCTGCTCCCTACTACTGAGACAAAGCACAAGAAAACTGAGTACAATCAAGTGGGAGGGCACGTGGTGGACAGCTCCAGGTTCTTCCTTGCCACTCATGTCCCTGTCCTCTTTGCAGGTGCAGTGTTCATGGCCCCTGCTCAGGTGACGTACCCTGCAGCCGCGTACAGTGGTTTTCCAGGCGTCACTCCACCCAGCAACATGATGGGAGGCATGATGGCACCGCCCGTAGGAATGATGCCACAGCCTGGCACTGCAGGGATGGTGACTCCTATGGCCATACCAGCTGGATATGTAGGTGGCATGCAGGCAGCCGTCATCGGTGTTCCCAACGGCATGATGGCCACGCAGCAAGCTGGGTATGTAGCGGGCATGGCAGCAGTACCACAGCCAGTGTATGGCGTGCAACCAGCACAGCAGCTGCAGTGGAACCTAGCTCAGGTGAGAGGGTCGTCATCATCTCATGATCTGGGGGCTTAAACATTTCTTTCACCAAAGCATCTGGCACATAATCTGATTCTGCCAGTGGCATGGAAAGAAGATGTTCCTACTTGGAGATGGGCAGCTTCTTTGGAGTGTGAGTAAGATGCTGACAGCCTGGAATAAACATGGGTGTCCTGGCACTTAGTCTAGAGACTGGACCAGGCTGTTTCTGCTCAGATTTCTCTGATAGGATGTGAAGTCGGTTGGCTTTTTCAGCAGGTAACAGCTCTTTTGCTGCCTGGAGCAAATGTACAGGCAACACTGGAATAGAAATATGCATGTTTTTCTAATCTCTAGGAAAGTTTATCCACATGGAACTTACTTTAATGGAGCCCAGTTATGGATGAGAACGTGTTGTGATTGATCGTGGCCTAACTGCTGTAATGAGGGAGATGACATACAATCTGTACCTCTGTGGCGGGGATGGAGTAGATCAGCCCAACCTATTTATGTGGGGGGTTACCCAAACAGTCTGGTAAGCAGGGGCAAAATAGCAGGAGACATTACTTGAGTAGACTGAGTTGCTGCTGTAGATAAGCCAGCTTAACTAGCCCATGTTGATGCTCGTAGCTCTGATGCCTATTTCCAGGCTTATCAGTTTGCCAGAGCTTGTAAAACGAACACCTGCAGAAGCAACGTGCGTGACTGATTCTTCCCGTTTAAAGTCTATTGCTGCATTGCATCTGTCACTTGGAATAGGCTCAGAAAGGGGTGATACTCCCGTATTGGTATAATTAGACTGGGACTTGGTCTGGGTATAGCAGTTCGCTGAGCCTGTGTAATTGGATTGAAAGTAACTCAGTCTAGCCTCCCTGGGCACCTAGGAAATGAGATTGTACTGCCTTGATTTTAGCCTTGCTTTGTAGCAAAATCTCCATTAAATCGAGCACTCGCAGCTAATTTTCCTGCAGATGGGGGGGGCTAGAGTCCTTCATTGTCCTTGGGTTGCACTGCTTTCCCCATTTGCCTCTGGAAGGCACATGCCTGGTAAAGCACTGTTGCATCTACTTGATGCGAACATGTGCCATAGTACTTTGATTGCATAGCAGGTTGTGCCCCACTGATGTAGCTTGCTCGGCTGTTCCACTGCAGTCTTAGCAGTTGTATCAGTGCAGCTGATGAAAGCAAGGGGTGCTGCTTCTCACTGCCCACACCCAATGCCTCCACGGTCCTGTGCAGCTGTTAGCTGCAGCTGTGTGTGACCCCCTGCCCCCTGAACTGTTTTGCAAACCCTCATTTCTGCGAGGGCGGGAGGGAGGCTAGGAACCCGACCTGTGAAAAACCCAAGTTCTGCTGCACCGCAGGTCAGTGGCATTAAGCGCGTGCTTGAAGCCCAAGCACGTACCAAAGTACTGTTCTAGGCTGGAAGCCTCAACTCGTGTCTGGTTGGTATTGGAATGGCTGCCCTGACTGACCTGGCCTTGATTTGTCTCCTCTCCTCCTCCTCAGATGACCCAGCAGATGGCTGGGATGAACTTTTATGGCGCTAATGGCATGATGGGATATGGACAGTCAATGGGCGGAGGAAGTGCCCAGGGAAGCAATCAAACCCTCAGCACTCAGATGTGGAAATAACCCCCCCTGCGTTCTGACCACTTCTCTGCCTTCGTTTTTTTTGTTTTTTTTTTTAACTGCTCCATGAGACATTCAGGGTTTTGGGGGTTTTTTTCCCTTTCTGATGCTCTGCTCAGCCTGAGCCTCTCTTTCCATAACTGAGACCCATCTCTGCCTTGTTTGCTGTCAATGCTACAGCGAAACCTCAGTGGCCAGAACACCACTTGCAGCTCCCCTGCACTCTGCACAGTCAATGCACACTCGGAGGGGCCATCTCTTCCCCCTTGAGCACACGCACGCAGCTTCACTAATGCTTCTGGGATCGTCTCTGCAGTCAGAGAAAAGGACATCCTGGAGAAATCGTGACTGAAGTAGTGGATTGAGTATTTAGTACTGTCTGCACTTACAGGCCTTTTTAGAGATCACTTAAGCAGTGGTACTAGGTGGGAGAGGGGGCAGGTCGCTAATGAGCCTTTATTTGGTGCTGAGGAACGGGATTTTAATACAGCCCAAACCCTAAGGGGCAAGAGAGTCTTGCCACACCTGCGTTTTTCTTTTCCTTGCTGTGGAGTTGTCTGGAGCCGAGGCCTTGCTGGGCTTGGCTGGTCAACCTTCATTGGAACCAAAGTCATTTTTGAAGGCCCCTGCTGTGAGCAAGCGGGATCTCCCACGGCGCGGGGCACAAACCGTTTGGAATGTGAAACTTGCACTTCTTCAGAGTGGCTTTTTTTTTTCCCCTGTCTAATCTGTGGTGGTGATGTATTTAAAATGAGCAAGCAAACTTTTAATGAACTAACCAAGAGAATTTACTTTATCAAGGGCCAAGAGCTTGTCGTTAAGCTTTTTCTTACACTTTAAAAAGTGATTCTGACATCCTAATTTATACTTTTTCATATTGCTTTGTTTTGTTTTGTTCCTATGTAAGCCCAGTTCCTGGCTATCTCCTGACCTTCTGGTCTCTAAGTATAGAAAAGTGGGTGCGTCAGACTTTTTTTTTTCTTTCTATCACATCCACATCCCTAGAAAACATTCGCTTGAAAGACTTCATCAGTGTGAAATAGAAAAAAAGTGAGAAGCTCTCGGTTTACTTTATCCTGTGTATATGTAAATTCCTTAATAAAATATTGCAGTGAAACATCAGCTGACTTCATAACCTTGTTTTGCTTTCTGCCTATTTCATTCCAGGTCTGAGGTGCAGGTGAGACGGCGAGTTAATCATGTAGGCGCACGGTTTGGATTCATAGTTGATTAGTTCAATCTCCTTTTTATTCTTCAGTGGGGATATAACCAGGTTGTACACTGTATTCTAGTCCGGAAATTTATCTGAAGGCCCTGTGCTATAACTTTGTCTAGCTGTGTAACATCATATGTTAACCAGAGCTGTCAGTTAATTCACACAGGGTTTGCCCTTTTAGTTGAGAGAATAATTATTCTAACTATAAGAGTGTTCTGATTATTTTGGGGGGTTTGGTTTTTTTGATAGCAAATCAAGCAGGACTTGGAAACCTGGTAGACACAGTGGACCTGCTCAAACTGCAGCAAGTTACAAAGCTCTAGCTCCATTCTCCTGATCGGTGTTTTGATCCAGAACTGAATTCAAACAGTTTTTGTGATGATGCAGTGGAAGAATGGCTAGTCCAGCATGTAAAACTCAAACTCTCTACTTCATTTGTTAATAGGGTGCTAAACATCTAACTGATGTATATAGGCTCTGGAAAAGTGCCCTCCTAAACTTCTTCAGAGGACAGGTACTGCAGGACTGAGGACTGGCAATGTCCTGACTCTTACTATGAAGAATTTTTTTTTTTTTTTCCCCAGTGCAAGTGTGTTGGGTTTGAAAGCATCTACTGCTATAACAAAGCTGGCATAGTGGACAGGAGAGGAGTGATCTAATATAAGTCAAATCCTGCTCATGCAGTACTGCCTCATTAAGGAGGGTACCCCTTTTGGCTCTTATAGGAAAACTATTTCAAATGGTTACCTTCTGCTAAATCCTGCATCCCTACCAAGCACGGGGTGATGAAGACATGTACCTTGGTAAGAATAGCTTTTGCTGTGTTAACTGCCTAACAACAGTTTTACGCCTTGTAGCTCAGGTTAACCGATGACTGCATCGCAGTCTTCCCAGGCTCTAATCAACTTGATGCATGCCTTTGACCTTGGCCATTCCTCTGCTACATTATGCTTTCTTCCCCATCCACCCCCAATCCCCTGCCTTCTCAGTCATGCAAAGCCCTTTACTTGTCGTGTGGGGTCAGAGGTGGAATGTCTTGCATAAGAAATATTCTGCAATCCAAGCACAGGACAAGCGAGCAGTTTTCAAACTGACTTTTAATCGTCTTTACTTGCTGCCCGAATACTGTACATGCAGGTAGAAGCCAATGAAGAATGTGAACATCTCGCTCTTTGTTTTTGTTTAGTTTCTCCTTGGAAAATTGGCTAAGAATATCTTACAAAATAGCGTGCACCCTCCCGAGTCATCAAGTCTTGCTGCATATAAACCACAAATATACAAGGAGTTTTACGTTAGGAAAGACCACGCACATATATAAAACATTACATAGCACAGGTAGAAAATTGCCATTTGCTTTTGAAATCTACTACTTTTCTCAAGTACCCATCACAAGCCCATCCCTGTGTCTCCAACCATGGAATGGGAGTGAGAATAATTCACCCCTTCTGTGATGATTTTTTTTTCCCTTGTCTAATGTCAAGTTGTTTGTTTCTGAATCTGTCATTAAGCCAAGAAGCTTATTTCAGAATGGAAAACGAGGGACATAAGAGCTCCATCAATAAAAGCAGCCAGACCTGACCTGTACTAGCTAAACTGCTTTCTTCCCTGCAGGATAAATGCCCATCCCAACCCTGAAGTGCACCGGTGCTGTTACAGATGTTAACTGCTCTCCTTTTGACTTTTCAAATGGAAAAGTTTATAAAGCTTGCTAAAGACCGTAAGCACCTCTGGTATCTGCTGCTGAATTGAGTAGAACTAACACATGTCTACTATTTAAGTTTTGTACTTATAGGAATTTGAGGCATTTCTGTTGCTGGGGGTCCAATTTCCCTCTTAACTACTGTTTCAAATCGAGGGAAGGTAGTGGTTTTGGCTGGCTTAATTAGTTTGGAGCAAGGGCCATGCAATCTGTTACAACAGAAGCACCTTCAGTTCAAACAGCTGGAAGGCTGCAGCAATCCAGTTAGCTTAAAAATACTCATCTTGCTTTTGGCTTCCCAAAAGGGAGCTTAGCTCTAGGAACTGAGCTGCTCCTGGTCATTCATGCCTGGCTGCGCAGCATTAGGCTTCCAGCAGATCTTCAGGAGCTGCCCAAACACTTGCTGAACATTGGACCCAAAGATGTCCTTCCTGCTCAGGTGTGTTAATAGCTCCTTAAATCATCTCATTTCCCTTTTAAATTAGGAGTCTGGCCAAGGTTGAAAAGGATGATCTACCCTTACTTAAGCACAGAGTGAGGGTGAGACTTCTCAAACCCTGCAGTTCACTGGAAGCAAGAGTCTTGCCTTTTGCTGACACTTGTGCTCTTGGGTATTTACAGGTAGATGCTTTGGGAAAATCTCATCCTTGGTTGCTTCTTTACCCTTTTTCTTCCTTAAGTAAGTTTGTATAGCTGAGCTATAAGCTCCTGAAAATAATGACAGATTCTTGGGTGTCGGGCACGGCTACAGCGGCCCACGTACTTGTTTGTATTACGCTGTTTTGAGGTGGGGAGTAGGACGGCACGATGGGGGGAGATTTTATTTAGCTTTTTAACTGCATGAAAAGATCAAGCCCTTTTAAGAAAACAAGGCCACCAACTTCAAAGTGCTAACGTTCGAGAGGCATTCGGTGCCAGAATACCTGGCCGGTTGGTTACAGAAGAGGGTAGTGCAGCTACCTCCAGAGAAAAATAAAAAAAAGATGCCATTTCCAGCATCAAAACATTGCTTCAAGATCCTTGCTATAAACATTAGGACACAATCTTCCTTTCTAGCAAGTGCTGGGACGTCTTGTCCGTATCCAGTACGTGGACAATTGCCCCTTGAGGAACAGACAGGTCATCTGCGACGCTCCCTTTTCAAATTGAAGTAAAACCCCTCTGCTTCCTCCTAAGGCTTCCTCTTTCCACCTGCACTCAATGCAAATACTGTAGGGAGGGAGCAGGGTCCCCAGGCTCCCCCTTTTGTATAGCTGCTTAAAAGCCCTCAGATCTCACATCTGAGCCATGTACTTCTTTGCTGGCCCTTACAAATTTAAAAAAAAAAAAAAAAAAAGGAAGAAACTTTGCCGGATGAGGGAAAGGTTTAACAACCCTGTGTGCCAAAATAAGGGTAAGAGAAAAGGTGCTAGACCTTTTAGAGAAGAGGTGGAAGAATGGAAACCTCAAGGCCAATTTTTGCGGCAATGGTGTGTCGTCAAGCCGAATTATCCCACGCTCAAGAGAGCCTCAGTGCTTCTTGTATCCCTTACCCTTTAGCTTGGCAATTGTTACCCAGTGTGACAAAGCAGGAGCAGACCCAGAAGCACAGGCTTTGGAGCAGACGCGTTGATGAATGCCCCAACACACCTGCCCTTCATCACGGACATCTAAAATAAAAACCGAAACAGTACAGCGCGCTGAACTAGTTATAAAAACGTGAGGTATACTAATGATGCGAGTGCCGGAAGGGCCGAGTACTTGCACTGCTCAGTGCATCTCAGTGGCGGTAGTGTTGTCCTGGGTCCAATGTCCAGGGAAACGTGCTAGACACATGATCGGGGTGGAGAGGATTGGTTTGGTAAAGGGTGTGATGGTTGCCCGTATAAACAGTGAGACGAATGGTCAGCCCCTTTACTGAACTTGCTCTCCGTTCTCGGGTCCCGTCTTCAGAGTCTGTTTATTCCACAATGTACCGTTGCCACTTGATGCGACTGGCCGAGCAGATAGCTCTCCTCTGGACGTTGTTGGAGTAATAGGATTTCTGCTTTGTTCTATACAGGATGCCAATATTTATATTTCCCCCGCTCCCCTCCACTCTAGTTGCTAGTGGCCGCGTGCACGTCCAGGTTAGCTTCGAAGCAGGTATTTTCCTGGTACTAGGAAGCTTCCCTGCAGGCTGCCACAAGTGTAGCATACAACAGTCTTCAGTACTTGAACCTCTAGCCAGCTACCTGGGTCCTAGCATGTCTTTGCATCTCCCACTAGCATAAGACAGAAGAAGACCTCCATTTGAAACAGCTTCATTAAGAGCCTTTTAAGACCGACACAACTGGCAGCATCCCCTACTGCGCCATGTCACAAGTTGCTAACCGTTACTGGAAGGAGAGGAGTGATTTTTTTTGTTTTTCCCAGCATGTACATCTCTAGACACTAAGTGCTCACAGGAACTAGAGAAACGTGGCAACATATTTCTGCTGTGGGTGATGGAAACGATAGCAGCCGTGCTTGGGATTCAACCGCTAAGGAGCACGGCGGCTAAAAGCATGTAAAAGGCTGGCGTTTTTCAGTATGGGAATGCATCAAAAGGAGCGCCTGGATGTGTTCACAAGCCACCTGCGTGGGCAACTGCTTTGGGTTTGTGTTTGAATCAACTGGAGATCATTGGAAAGGGGATTATTTGCCTGAATCAAAACCAGGCCAGTGCTGTTTCTACAGATGGTCTTCCGCTTAAAGGCCCCTAGATTACATGCTGATGCTACGTATTCCGGCAGTCACCGATGCAATTGAGACTGTTTCAAGGCATTGGAAATACATTCTCACGTGTGCATGCAAGGCTGGAAATAGTCTTTCAAGAAGCTGAGCAGATCAGATCAATCAGCGAATGCAATCCTGACCCCAGTCCTTTAGCTAATAGTTTCCGTCTTCTCTCCAGAAAACAGATGCGTTTCGTATACAGATGAACTGTTTCAAGTGCCATGTCCAGCACTGCTAGCAGCGCCGGGGATGTGGTTAGGGGTGGAGTACTTGTTATAATCTCAGTTGCACGTGGTATTTTCTGGTCCAGCTTCGGGGATTCTGAAATCAGCTGGCAAAAACCGGGATGGCTCGATGCCTCCTTTGATTGTTTTGCAAGACCAAGCCTCAGCTCCCACCACATTCATTAGTACCTTTGCAAATGCCATGAAGCTGACAGCATTGTAATATGTTGTCTGGTGAGGGCCCACCCTTTGCTCTCGCTGTATGGATTGGGGGTGCCGGACAGCAAGTAGCTGCTAGACGACTGCATATACTAGCAATAGGGCCTTAAGCGCTGATCTGCTTTAAAGCATCTTCACAGCATCGCCTAAAAGGAATGGGATTAAACAGTACCAGTCGTGGAATCGCGTCACATTCTCTTGCTAATGGTTCGTGTAATCCTGCCCTTCCTTTCATTAAGGGTCTGTGAAACTTGTACAGCAAAACACAAAGCTTCCCCAACAGGCCCTGGCTTTACGGTTGCTCACAACCTTAGAGCAGTCCATGCTGTTTGTGTGAGTGCTTCCAGCTAGCCAATTCCTAATTGAGCTACCCAATTCAGCTCCTAGACTGTAGGCAAAGTTTCACTCCAGACCTAATTATGGCCAGTCGGGCCTATTGCTAGCTTCCAGCAAGCCTAGAGCCAAGGCTGAGTTTGCATCAGAGCCGTGCAGGGTTGCTCTTTATAGTGCATGGTTGCAGCTGGCTTTTGTTTGTAATTATTTGGGGTGGAAGATATTAATGCTGGGACTCAAGGGAAGTCGTTTAGGCAGCTCATCCTTGTAACTACCATAGGGTGCCCGGGGTGAGATCCTGATGTCTCTTACGCCAGCACCGCTCCTCTGACCTCAGCTGCGTCGCTTCTGTTGCCCACAAAATCAGCATTATTGCATAACTCGGTGCTGTGCATGTCTTGCGGCTTCCTGGGGGCCGGCTACAAAGAGGCAAAAAGAGACTGCAGGCAAGTTCAGCTTAAGACAAGCCAGAGCCATGGGTGAGTTTTGCAACCTAGACAGATGTGGAATCAGTCTTACCTGCCGTAGGGGCTCAAAACACCCTAGCCCTGATTGTTGCTGCTGTGGCCTGATCTCCCTGTACCCTGGCCAGCCAAGGTACAGGCTCTCTGGGGGCTGCCAATCTTGGTGCCCCTCTTAAGTCCACCTGCCTCCCCCTAGTTAGGCTGCTGACACAAGCAATCCCCCGGGAGAGGGGTCGGTATCCTGCCTTGATGGAAAAAATGATTGTGGGGTGGAGAGAAATGCCTAGTGGTAAGTAATGTTCAGTCAAATCGTCTGTCCTTTGCCAATCGAATAACGCAGACGAAACGCCCTTTGCAGTGGACCAGTCCCTCGAGCCCCTCGGACAAAGCCTTGCTGTCCATTGGGTTGTGTCTTCTGTTTTATCATGTGCAGAAAAGCCGGGTCGAGCCTTTTGTCTGAGTGAGGAACGTGTCTGACCCTTGGTCTCATGCAAGAGGAAATAAAAGTTGCTGACGTCACAATGTAAACACGACACACTTCAGTCTTTCTTTTTTTGTTTGTTTTTTGCAAACACCACCCCCCCCCCCCCCCCAAAAAAAAAAAAAATCCCAGGAGCCTCTGTCCAGAAGCTCCTGAAGGTGAATGCAAATCTGTCAGGCCAAAGATGCGGTGCTGAGAGTGAAGCATCGAAAGGTTTGAAGGGGTTTCAGTCTGTCTAGAGGATGGTGTCAGTCACCTAAAGTCCTTGGCCGGGTGGCTTTGTCTTGCCAGGCCGTCTTGGTCAGCAGAAGGAATCGTCCCCGTGCTTTGCTTTCTGGTTTTATAGACTTCGGTCTGTACTGGAAAGGAATCTGGAGTGGTATTTGTTCTGATCAGAGCGAATTGCTTTCCCTCCAAAGCACGGTCTTTATTCATTAGAAAATCACAAAGCCACAGTGCTCGGGATTGTCCCTGGAGGTCCCAGGCATCTCCCTTGGAGCAAAGCGCTTTTGTCTCGGTGCTCGATTTTCTGCTGTCAGTGTGAATGGGCATTTCCAGCTGCTGCTTAGCAGCGGACCTCTTCATACGTTGTTGTCTCCTCGTTCTTGGTGGGCTACAGCTGTCCTGGAAGAAGTGGAGGAAGAAGGCTTGACCACTTCAGCTCAAGCAAAGTGCTGTACCGGGGGGAAATGTCCCGTGGAGTTGGAGGTGTCGCATCCCTTACGTTGGTGATGAAGAGGATGGGGCTCTTTGTAAGGCTGTTGATGCTCACGGGAGCTAGGGAGAGCCAGCAAAATCTGCTCTAGCCAGTCCAAGCCAGCGACCAAAACTGCCTTTAAACTTTCATGTCAGCTTTTTCTCTGCTAAAATCAGACCTAGTCATTGCTTTAGCAAAAAAAAAAAGGCAGGCCTTTTCTATCACTCAGATGATGTTAGCCTGGAGGAAGTAGGTAGTTCCCTTAAGTTTCCCTCTTTAGACACCTTCCTTCATGTGTATGCAAAAATCCAGCGCTCTGGAAGAACAAAAAAAAAAAAGAAGAGTCCAGCCAGCTCACGTGGACCTTGAGTAACAGCTTCGTGCCCTGGAAGAAACTTTAAATTTTTGTCTTCACATTCTGCTAGTTCCAATGACTTGGGCGCAGAATAGACTCCCTCAAAGGATCTGCCTGAGGTTAACCATACTGCGGTCCAGCAAGTGGCCCTTAGGTGTGAACCCGAGGATCGGCGCATATTGCTTGCACTGTCGCCCCATCCAGCATAGCAGACAAGCTGTGATACCTTAGGAGATGGGGACTGGGGAGCATTCAGAGTCACTTGTGGCTGTGGTTAGCCCCCTGCTCACAGCTCCATTTGGTTTGGTAAAGTTGAAATCCAAAGTCCAGCAGAGCAGCTGAAATCCCTTGGCGCAGCATTGTAGAAATCGTGGGTGGTGGTCACACAAGACAACCGCCGTGCGGTAGGAAGTTGCCAGCTAGCAATTTCCGTTTTGTAGAGAAGACTGTTTCATAGTGGACTTCTTTCCTTTTAGGTTCATCGGTGTTTCTCTGTGGCAACAGGTTCTGGTTACTTCATCTTGGCTAATAATGCAAGAGGAACTGTAGGCTGTGTCTTGTGCTCTGTACATTGCGAACTGCTCTTCTTGCCAAAAACTAAATGAGTGAGTAACCCCAGCTTTCATCTTAGCGGATTTGTCTCAAAGACTGAAGGTCGGAGCTACCCCTTGTCCCCCTTCCAGTCTGATGACTGATCCGTCTCTGGTTTTTGGAAACTGATCCTTCAGTCCTTTTATAAGAATTTTTTTGTTTAATGAAGAAACTGCAGTTTGTAGTGGTGTCTCCCCTGAGTATTTTCAGCAAATTTCATTAGGCACCTTCATAAAAAGCTTCCGTAATTCTCAGTTTTGCTACAAGAACTGGTCCACTTCAGGAACCAGAGTGCTGCTTAAAAAAATAAAAAGGAAGTAAAACAACTCATCGTTGTCATAAATTGAAAGCATTTAGATTTTAGTTTGTTCTTTTTATTTATTTATTTTTTTGTAACCTATCCGTCATCCTAATTCCAGAACAGCAAGGGATGCTACTGAGATCTTGCCCCGTCATGTACCGATGAGTCGAGGGTTGGAAAAAGGTGCATTCTGCCCATCTTTCTGGTAAGCCCCCTGCTCGCTACTTGCAATTCAAGCAACTGAGAGTGGAAATGCTCAGACTTCCAGCCGGCCCTCATGCAGCTGTCCACACACAAGGAAGAGATTGATAAGGAGCCCAGTTCCGCCATGGCTGCAATTTTCCCTTTTTCCATCACCTTCTCCCCGTTTCAGTTGCCGTGCGAGGCGTCACAACGTCGACACTTCGAGAGGGGAAGGGGAGAGCCTGCCCGCTCATTTTAAAAGGCGACACGTCAAGCGAGAACCATCTCGGATGTCGGTCAAATGCACCTTGTTCTTCCCTCTCCTCTTGCGGCAGTTGCTTATCGTAGGCTACATGCTACCCAAAAAAAGAAGCGTTCAACAGAACTGCTTGCACAACATTTCGCGATCCATGCCAGGAAACTAAGAAACCAGGAAGCAATGATGGATGTTTCCTGCGGGGTACGTAGCATGTCCCTTGGAGATACTGCAGAGTGGACAAGTGGGTTAAATTAGCACGTGGCAGGCTACATAAGATCATAAGATGCTACATTACTTGAAAATAAATTAGTAGTGCTGACTTGGATCTTTTTTTTTTTTTCTTTTTCCCCAAAAAAGCTACCTTTTTCCTCAAAGGAGAAATTTAAAATTGAGGGAAAACAAAACCAAGTTAGCATGCTACTTGCAGTCGGGTGGAGTGAACCGGATCAGAGAGGCTCGTGCCAGGTTTCTGGGTGGGAAATCCATGGCGTCGTTGGACTCCCGTTCAAAAACGACTCGATGAGTTGCCGTAACAGTCTTGGGGCTGGTAGTCACAGGACTTGCTCTGCATCACAGGGTTTTTCTTGGGTTTTTTTGTGGGTTTTTTTTTTTTCTCTTGATTCTCCTTTTTTTTCCCTTCCCGTCCCTGTGCCCTCACTCCAAATTCCCCCTCCCTGCACGTCGGGATGGCGAGGTCGGTGAGGAACGCAGCGCGAGAGCGTGTTTGTTTTGGGAAGGGGGGAAAAAAAGACAGAATATTTACAGCTGTTCCACAGAAATGTTTTGGTAGGTTGAGTTGCTTTCGTCCCCGTTCCCCCCCGGCCTCTCCCAACAGCCCCGATCCCCACCCCCTACGGACAGGAAGGACTCGTGGAGCTTTCTAGAGAGGACTGGGAGAGGCGGCGGGTGAGCGGGCCGATACTGGAGTCTGCCAGCGAGGAGGTGGGGAAGAGTTTGTACCAGCCTGTGACCATGTTGGACAGGTCTAGCTCCTCCAAGACGATCTGCGCCATCCCCATGAAGCACTTGTGGTCCATGCGGCCGTAGTCTCCCCACACGATGACCTGAAGGGAAGAACGGGGGTTAGCTGGGTTGACCTGTGCTTATGAGGAAAGCCTGGGAGAGCTGGGGTCATTCAGCCTGGTGAGGAGAGGAGGGAATGGGTATTTGGTAGGCGACATCCATTGCAAAAACAGTTGGTTGCGAAGAGGGCCAAGATCAATTGTAAGGGGCTCAGATTGCAGCAGGGGAGAGTTCGGGTCAGTTATTGAAGAAGAGCTTCCTCCCCACAAAGGTGGCTGAACTCTGGAGCAGATCGGCTGGGGAAAGTGTGGCGTCACCAGCACGCGGTGTTTGCAAGGGCATGCTGGGCAACCGGTTATCAGGGATGGTTTAGACTGGGATGGTCCTTGCGCAGAAGGATGGACTAGACATGACCTCTCCATTGCCCCTCTGGCCCTGTGTTGCTCCAAGCCTAGGCAGGGCTCCATACCAGAGGAGGAAAGCTGGATAGATCTGGGGATTTTCTTGCCCTTGTTCCTCCCATCCAGCAGTGCTTACGTGGGGGAAGGCAGGCAGGCCCTTCCATATATGTACCCGTTGCCATTTTTTGTTGGGCGGGAAGGGTGGGCCTAAGACAAAAGCAGTGGGTTTCATGGTTCATGGCCTTGTGCATATATCTAAAAGAGACTGGATGGAGGGAAAGGTCAGAAGTCCCTCCATCCCAGGGTCAGTGCCCCTTTAGGCATAGCAATGCCACTCCAAGGCAAAGCCGCCATTAGGACTTGTGTTGAGCCAGTGGGACTAGGGTGAGGGGAGGCGACTTGTCTAAGTTCATGGAGGGGCAGAGCTGCAGATGGACCCCAAGCGTCCCAAACTGCCAGACCCTGTTCTCCCTCATCCCTGTGAAGGAGTCCCAGGTTCTCCGGTGAGGCCTGCCTCGATGCTGTCCCAACTCCCCTTGCTGTACCGCTACTTCACCTGCAGCACTTTGCCCTGAGGGCCCTCGTCAAAGAGCAGGGCCTGCTGATACAACGGGTCACAGGTCTTCTTGGCTGTCTTGGTCTTCTTTTTGGCCAAGCAGGCTCCGTTCTCCAACAGATAGACTTTAACATAGGTCGCTGCATCAGCAAAAATAGAAAACAATGAAGAGAGAGATGGAAAACAAGCTCTTGCCATCATCGATGGCAACCACTGGTTTTGGCCCTCTTTTGCAGTGGGGAAACTGAGGCACACTGCAGCGCATGCCCTGCACTATAGTGGGAAGAGTGGGTGATTTGGGAATGGGGTGTTTGAAGGTGGGTCCCCTGGCTGGTCAGAGGTAAGGTCATGCCCTACTTTGTTGCATGGCTGTTGTGCTAGGACTGAGACGTAGACACCTACCAGGGATGGACTTGGAGCCCATCTTCGGCATGAGGCCCCTGGCCTGTATCACTTCCACCTCCAGCTGCCCATTCCTGTCGGTCATCCCAATGTGGACATCACCTAGAGCAGACAGGAGAGACATGAGACTCAACAACCTTATCAAGTGCCATTGTGTGTGAAGGAAGCATCACGCTCAGCTGAAGCCATATGTCCAAACCTGCTCCAGCAAACAACCCATCGTTGCCCTTGGGTTCGACAGCCATGCCCTCTTTACCTGCTGGTCTGGGGCTTCCTCCACCATCCCACAGCTGCTCTAAAGCCTCAGGTGTGCTGCAGAGCCAAGTCCTTCATGCCCAGGGTCTTGGAGCAGCTCGGGTGCTGGAGCTTGGCTGGAGCACAGGGCTGCTGAGCAGATGGGCTTCCATCTTGAACAGCTTAGAAATAACTGAAGAGCTGTCAGACCCCTTTCTGGAGAAAGTTGGGATGGGAACGTGTCTCAGAGAGCCTGGGCACCTTACCACAGCAGGGCAAAGTGGGAGACCATTCAGAGGAGGGCAGTGCCTGATGGGCAGCCATCCAGGGGCCAAGCTGAGCATGCTAACACAGGATGTCTGAAACATCCAGGGTCTTGTGTCTGTCTGTCCATGCACAGCCACGTCTCTCCGTCCATTGCAAAACACACCTTCTCCCCAACCCGAAACAACTGCTTGGGAGGTTGCCGCTTGTTGGGGATGGGTGTGCTAGGAAGACAATTCAGCAAGAACGGGAAAGCATTTGCAGGCACCCGAGGAAGAGCTGAGGACACGGTGCTGGAGTCGGGGGTGAGGGAGAGTCCAGGGGTCGTCGGCCTCTTTCAAACTGCGGCGTGTTGTGGGTCCAACTCGGGATGAGTCCCCAACAACTAGTTTGCTATAAGTCTGGGGTGGAAACTTGCCCTGCCTCAGCTGCAGCTCGTTTTCGGGGGGCTGCTAGAGAATCCTAGGGAGGGTCCGTGTCTCCATCCAGGCTTCGAGATTCCCGAGGCTCTTTGGCGTCAGACTCCTTCCACCACCCCTGTCTTGTACCTACCAAGGCCTAATCCTCCCTCTGGTCATACATCTCCCACCTCCGTCTAAACCTCTGATAGAAGGCAGGGCAAGTTGGCACCTTAAAGCACTGAACCAGTTCAAGGTGCTGACCTGCCCTACCTTGACTTTGCACCAACAAGGCTACCTCGTTCTAAAACTCAGTCTTTGTGCGGGTCATTTCTATCTTTGGGCAGAGATCCGAGGAAGGGTACGGTGAGACCCGAAAGCTTCTCTCGAGTCTATCCCAACCGTGCAGCTGGTGCAAGAAGGGAACACCCACAAAAATCCATGATTTTTTTGCTTTTGTACCCATTCCTTTCCTTGGCTGGCAGAGGGCAGCAGAGGCCCACGCGTTCTCCCCCCTGCAGCTGCAACAGTGAGCGGCTCAGCAGGGAGAGAGTTTGGTTTGCAGCAGCAAGAGGAAGCAAAGACAAAGTCCTTCCCCAGCGCCTTTGTGCAAGGACTAAGCATCCGGCAAAAATGACACGACCTGCAGCAGGAAAGGCCACGGAGGGGAAAAGAGAGACGTGAACCAGAAGGGATGTAAAGGGAGAGAAAACGCTTCCAAGGTTGCAACACTGATGCCTTCTACTGCTTGCTTTGTCCAAGGCAGCACCTGCACCCGCGAGCCTCAGGAATGCATAGCCAGTAGGTCCCGTCACTGGATGGACACCTTCTGCCACCACCTCCCGAAGCCTAGGGGGAGGGAGCAGGTGAGGGCAGTGTGTTGTCCTGGGGTTTATAAAACTTGGAAAGCTTGGAGCAAAGTTTGCTTTTAAGAGGCAGGTGGGACTAGAGGCAGGGCACCCTGCAAGAACTGGGAGGGCGCTGACGAAGATGACTGTGGCTGCGGCAGGGATGGAGGGTGAATGGCTCGGGGGTTTCCCTTGTGCCCTAAGGCAAAGTGGCTCCTTTCCTCCCCCGCTCTCAAACCTGCTACAGAAACTTCTATTCAAAAAAGGCATTAAACACACAACAGCCCGCAAGGCAAGCTGGGCCCTGCCTCCTGCTGCGGAGAGGGGCGCGGAGGCAAGACCTCTCTGCTATTGAAGGCCTGGCTATTCCTCCAGCCACCACGCAGGTCTCCAGATCACCCATCCCTGTTCGGATGATCCCTCCGATGCTGGTTGTCTCTGCTCCACTCCAGAAGTGGCAGAATTTCACTGCAGAGAGGGCAGAAACCCTTGGACAGGACGTCATTGGGGGAAAAGGGGCCTGCTTCACTCAAAGCAAGAGAATCATTTTAGGAGCACGGGGCTAGACGGGGCTGCCTGAGCTGCTGAGTCCGGTCCCCTACGTCTGCAGGCAGGTGTGAACCAAAGGCATCCCCCGAAGAGCTGCCCTGGACCCTGGCGTGCAGCTACAAGGCAACTGCACCGAGGAGCGCGAGCATCGGCCTCCTTGGAGCGCGAGATGCAGGCTGGGCACAGAGAAACACCGCTCCTTCCTCCCTGGGCCGGGGGTCCCCACCCTCTCGTGCCACGGGGACTCACCCATCGGAGGTGTCGCCAGCGTCTGCCGGCCCACGATCTGCGCCGGCCCCAGCCCATCTAAGAAGTCGCTGAACTGGCTTTCGGCTCCCAGTCGGGTGGTGGGGAAAATGAACCTGAAATTGGGGTGGGGGGGAGGGAAGAGGAAAACGACGGGACGTTTGGGGTGAGACATGCCCCTGTAGACATGGGGTTGCAGCCCCCAGGCTTTTGGATGGGGAAGCGTCTCCTGCCCGAGGGTCCCAAAGCAGGGGCCCATTGATGCAGAAGGGGAAACCGAGGCACGGGAGAGGAGAAGCACCTCCTTGCGGTGCATCTGTGGTGCATCTGTGGCTGAGCTGGGAGTGATGGAGCTCACCCATCCCCTGTCCAGACCCAAAAATAAATCCAATTACTCGTCTCCGCCTTCTGGGGGCTGCTCTGAATTGTTCATAACCCTGTGGTCCTGCTGGGCTGAGCCCAAGGGCACCCGTCCTTCCTGTTTCCCTGGAGAATGGCTCAAAGCGAACCCCATTACTTAGGGCTTGCTAATGAGGCCAGGCGAAGCTCAGGAGACCACTGCCCTAGGCAGCCTCCTCATCACAGAGGCCTCCTTGCTGCCTACGTCGGACCAGCCGCCGCAGCCCAAGCCATGCGCCCTGGAGGCAGAGCAGCAGCCATGGCCTCTGAGCCCACCCAGGTCCTTGCTCCTGCACCTGGATGCCCACCCGAGCCCAGGCCTTACGTGCCGTCGGAGCTGTTGCTGTTGGTGCTGCCATCGGTGGACTCCCGGCTGCCCTGCCGCGTCACCCTGCTCCTCATCTCCACCGCGATGCCGGTCTCCGTGCTCCTCCGGATGTTGCTGCGCAGCTTCTTGGGACCGCCGTCTGCAAGGGGAACGTGGTCCACATGGGCTGAGAGATGCCCCTCTGCCCCCCTCCAAGGGATGGGAGCCCAGCGTCTTCACCCAGCCCCTCTCTGCGTCCTCTGGGGGGGACAGCACACAGCCAAGCCCCCTGGCTATGAGGATCCCTGCTGAGTGTGGCCTCCCATGCAAGGAGATGCCCTTGGTGCATTGAGCCCACGTTGTTGACCAGGCCCTCGTGGGGTTCCTGTAATCCAACTCCGCTCCTCTGACCCCTTGGCACTGCCAGGGTGAAGCTCGCATATGCAGGAAGCCTGGCATTCCTGGAGCCTGTTCCCAACTTGGAACAGCCTTGCTGAGAAAGTAGAAGCCACCCCCGAGACCATCCTGGCCACCCACAATACCCTCCGCTTTGGCTCTGCTGAATACAGAAATAACACAGCCGCTTAAAAAAAAAAAACCCACGTGCCATTTCCCCTGGGAAGGAAAGGATGAATCAGCTGCACATGACAGATGCTAGACACCTCTCCCAGCGCCGCTGCATCGCACTTAGGGACCACGGCAGAGGTCGCACCCCCTGCCCGAGCGTGGCAGGAAGCAGGGATGGGCGCCGGTGTGGGGGAAAGGGTGTAATCAGGAGGGAGGCAAACTCTGCTGCCCTGGCAAAGGGGCCAAACTCCCCGCGGACAGGGGGAGTTCTTTCCCCTGATCTGATCTCTCCCTGAGCGAAGTCTGTCGGGGCCAGGCAAGTCCCGAGCTTAGCAGGGCACCTCCGCACAGCTGTCCGGGAGCCTGCTGGACACCAGGACCTCGAGGGCACCTCCCGCACAGCGGCACTGCCATGTGCCCAGGTGAGGCGGAGCAGGCAGGTGGGAGCATCCTTCCCTGAGCCCGCAGGGCAGGGGTCCCAGAGGAGGCAGGCTGCTGGGCCCGGTGGAGCTGGCAGCCCCCCCCCATCAGCTGCACCCCCTTGGGCCTGTTTCTAGGACTCGGGAGCCTGAAACACCCTCCAGCCCCTCTGCCTGCTCCCTGCCGGCGTCACGATGGACAAGCCCGGCCCCTGCCCTCTCACCGGTGCCGCGCTCCAGCCGAAAGGCTTCAGCTCTCCTGGGGGACGTGGCCTTTGCTACTGCCCTTTCCACTGCTGCAGCAGGGAGTGGAGAAGGGGCCGGCTGTGGTGGTCTCTGCCCCCAGGGGTGCTGGGGGGCAGAAGAGAAAATCAAAGGGCTCCAAGCAGAGAGAGCATCGCAGCAGGGCCCCAGGGCCGTGCTGGCAGCGGGCTGCTCCTGGGCCTTTGATCCATTATTCACCAGGGGGCCATGCAACCTTTGCACAAAAGCCCTTCAGGGCCTTTCATGTGCTTGCTCCCCTCCCAGCCGGTAAGGGCATCGTTGGCATGTCCCAGCATGAGCCTTGCTGTGCTCCCCCCTGGTAGGACCCTGCTGCCCCAGACACCCCATCACCCCGAGCTCCAGGAAACCTCCTGCCCCCCTGACCCCAGCCTCCAGGAGTCTCATCCTTGTCTGGCAATAGCAAATGGGACCCATGCACAGGAAGCCCCCACAGCAGGTGCCCACCTGTTATACCTGCAGTAGATAGGCCACCACCCCCATCCATCCACTCTCCATCACTTATAGGAACAGAGTCCTGGCAGTAAGCACACACGAGCTGCAAAGAAGAGCCCCCCCGCTACCCTCCTACGGGGTCTGCACTGAACAGAGACCTCCCAAACTCAGCCCACCGGTAACCACGCCACCCCTGCCCGGTGCCCAGCCGCAGCGAGCTGCGAAGCACGCGGCGGAGGTTTTCATGTAAGCAGGCCACCTGCCGAGCCAATCGAGATCACAAAATAAACTAAGCTATATTTAAATACACCCAACGCAGAGCGTGGCTAGGAGCCTCCACTTTTACAACCGCGGGGGCTGGACTCCCTCTCTGTGGAGAGGCGACCTAGCGGTCCTCTCTCTGCTGGGATGGCCTGGATGCTTCCTCCCATACACCTGGCATTTACTGGGAACCTCCAAAGGGCCAGGATCCAGCCCAGATGCTGAGCTGAACTCGGAAACGTGCGGGATCGGTGAACGCTGAGCTGAATCTGCACCGAACACTAGGAGCTGCTGTGGGAGGAGTGAAACCCTGCCTGAAATCTGGGTTGCCCCTTTGAGAGCAGCCCCATACGCAGCATGGGCAAAGCCCCGGACTTGGTGAGGCATCAAGCCCCACATCCAGGCGCTGGAAATCCCATGGCTGCCCGGTGCGGCCTGGGTGATTGCAAAGCCACGGTATCCTAATGTCGGAGCATTGCACCATGCCCCCCTTGCAAGAGAGTGCTAGCCCTGCCACTGTGCTGCTGTGAAACAGAGGTGCTGGGGGCTGCGACTTGCTCAGGATCCCACGAGTCAGTGCGATGAAGCCGGGCACTGAACCCGGGTGTCCTGAGCCCCAGCCAAATGGTTTAACCAGAGGAAAGCAGAAGAGCAAAGGAAGCAAAACACAGGGGGACCCTTGATGCGGCTCCTAGAAAAACCGGCCTGGACACAGGTGCCGGGAAGGAGACGCAGTTCGCAAACTCCTACTACCTCGGGGCCGGCAACTTCTTTTGCTCAACAAGCAAAGCCCCAGTCTAGTTTTCACGGTTGCCAAGATAAAGGGCAAGCAAAAAAGCAGATGCCACCGGAGCTGGCCAGTTATCAGGGTGATTTTGCAAGCGGGGAGGGCGCGCTGGTTGGATTCCCCAGCAGGACTGTGAGGCTGCTTGTTCCCTGGCTAGGAGCCTGGCTTTGAAATGATATGATTCATGTGTGCAAATATCTAGTTGGTCTAATAAAAGACACCACCTCTTCCACGAGTTTTGATTCCTCCTGCCTCTAGACCCCTACAGCTACCACCTGGATGCCTGCCATTATTGCTGCCACTGCAAGAAAGAGCCAGGGATTTCTTTTCTGCCCTGAAGGCCTGCCTGGTAGGCCCGCCAAAGGTGTGGGAAGGGGGTCGCCTCGCATAGAGCTTCTTCTTCCTTAATCCCCCACCTCCTCCACCCTCCTTTCAATTTGACTCGGACTCTGTGCAGCATCTTCCCCGTCAGGGTTGCCATGGCAATGCTGTCTGCAACGCGGCGGGACCCCTGCAGCCAACCCCATGCTCCCCTCCCTGCTAACGGGATCAAGGAGATGCCGCGGAGACCTCCCACCCGCCGGGGCGGGCAAGACAGGGAAGGCATCAGATCAGCTGAATGAGTGTGGACGAGGGGGAGCAACTAAGGAAAGGGTTGGGGTCAAACGGATTATTACTGGGGTCGCGCAGATCGTTACTCAGCTCCAAAAGCCCGTCAGGGTGCCTGCTTGCTCTGCTCAGCACCATCCTGGCAGTAACACACATGAGCTGCAAAGAAGAGCCCCCCCGCTACCCTCCTACGGGGTCTGCACTGAACAGAGACCTCCCAAACTCAGCCCACCGGTAACCACGCCACCCCTGCCCGGTGCCCAGCCACAGCGAGCTGCGAAGCACGCGGCGGAGGTTTTCAGCTGACGTGGGCGGCTCACCAGCTCGAGTGTCACACACACGTGGGCTGAAGGTAATGTTTTGGCAGGGCCCCAGTTCTTCTCTGGGAGAAGGAGCTGGTTCTTCCACCTGGGGCTGGGTGATGCCCTTAACCCAGCCTGGCATGGCCAGCATCGCCTGGCTTGCATTCGCTGTTGCCTTCACAACTGCTCCCTTGATTCACATCGTTTGCCAGGGACACGGGATGCTAGGAAGCACGTGCCCATGTTGTCGTGGCTTGTGCATTACTAGTACCCTCCCCATGGATGGCTTGAATGCAACCAGCAAGGTGTCTTGTAGCAGCAAGCCTTCTGCTTCCCTGGCACCCTCTGGTGTGAGTCTGGGGTGCAGCTGGCACCGCCTTGAGCACGCACGCTGCATGGCCTCGGAGCCTTCCCCCAGTGGCACGGGTTTATGAGTAAGGAGATGGGATCATTGGGAAACCAGAAGTTGTTTAGTGCTGTATCCTGTTGGCCATGGCTGTGACTGCTCCTCACCCCAGACAGCTGCCTCCTCTTCCCCTCCGGCCCAGCCTGGGATACCTGGCCGTCCTGCAGCCCAGGGACAGTGGTGGAGAGGGACACATAGCCTTGGCGGGAGGTAAAATGAAGCACTCTCTCCTGGGCATAGCAAATGAGCAGGAATCTTATATCCCTTCCACTGACCTTGGCCCATTCACCTGTGTGCCTCAGTTTCCCCACTTTTTCTACCCTCTCGTCAGACAGGGATGCATCGAGAGCTAACATCAGCACTCAGGCAGAGGAAGAGAGACGAGTGGAAAGAGTCTGACCCCAGCCACCCTTCCACCCAGGGAGCAGCGTCCCGCTGGCTGAGTTGTCCCTTAGCATGTGTGCTGGGAGCAAGGCCATATATGCCTGTGAGCTGGAAGTGGTACCCCTAGCTGGTAAAAGAGGAAACCCATGCTTCTGGCAGCAGCAAGCCTGCTCAAGTGGCCAAATGAAATTGCTCCTGCAGACTTTGGCCTTACTGCAGCGGGACTGGATGGGCAGGGTATACTCCAGGATGTCCCCTTTGAGACTGGGGGGGAATCTCCCAGTCACCATTTGCTAGGAAGAGGGAAGTCAGAGGGCATCCGAGCCCACCCAGGCTCTGGATCTCAGCTCCAGCCCCCATGTCCCACTGGTGTCCATTGGTGTCGGCAGGGGAATTGGCCCCCTGGCATCTCCAGGGAGCTTCTTTCTCTTCGATGGTTTTCCTTTGAACTTCCTGGTCCGAGTTGAACTCAGAGCCAGAGACTTCACTTTTCAGTGCAGGGCCCCTCTAGACTGAGGCAGGGAGACTGAGGCTTGGCTCAGGGGCAAGGAGGTGGAGGTGGGACCAGGCCCCAGAGGAGACAGGTGAGACATGCCCGGGGCATCCATGGCTGGGACAGAAGTGGTGTCCTGCCTCAGCGCGGGAGCAAAACCCAGTGCTCCAGGAGTTCAGGACACCCTTGATCTGCCACTTGGGAGCCGTGGATTTTGGCCGTGGGCTGGGATAGACATCCCAGAGATGGCAACCGAGGAGCGATCCAGGGCCAGGGAAGGAGCCGCTCCTTCTCCCGTGTGCTGACAGGAGTGGGAGCCGTCGGCCTCCGTCCCAAGCCACTGGCTTGGAAATGCCCCTGCCCTCCAGCACGAGCCCTGGCTATCATTCCCCTTTGGCTCTACCGCAGCCTCCTCCTCGGCCTTGCGGGGCAGGAGCCCTTGCAGCCCAGCCCACAGGAGAAGGGCCGCGGGGCCTGGCTTTGCTTCAGGTGCTGCGGCCTGAGGAAGGAGGAGATGGGGAGCCGGAGCAAGGGAAGGAAACAGGGGAGCGAGACCAAGCAAATGGAAAACCCGCGCAGCCGGGCGGGGATAATAAGCAGCCGAGAAAGCAGGCAGAGCCACACGAGACTGCTCCCCTCCACTCGCCTGGTCCCAGATCATCCCCATCCGTGTTTCGCACTCGCCTCCCCCATCACCTCCCCGCTTCGGTCACAGGTTGCCATGCCAACCCCTCCCCATCCCTTCCTCCCTACCCCCCATCTGGTTTCTTGCCCTCGCTAACACTAATTTGCTCTGGCATCCCTCGGCTGCCCGTGGACCTGGTCCGCGGCTCATCACGTGCCCGGCTGTGCCGTGACAGAGAGCAGGCGCTGGCCGAGGGAGCATCTCGTGCCAGAGCAAATGACTCCTGCTACTTCCAGCCTGGCTCGCTTGCATGGACCAGCCCTGCCCTGGGCTTCAGCGGGGTCGTTTCCCATCTACCCCAGAACGAGGGGGAGCAGTGCGAAATGGGTCTTTTGGGGGCAAGGGAAAGAAGCATCAGGGTCCTGATTTCCACAGGGTGTAGCAAGGTTTTGCTTGTACTGGAGCCCGGGATGGGTCAAATTCATCCCTGACACTTCAGGGACATAGTGAAGGTGCTGGCATGTAACCCTGAGAAAAGAAAGGGCCCAATTCTCTTCTTGGCCCCAGGTCCTCAGACCCTATGGGAGAGGCTTAGGCTCCAGTGGCTGAAAGGGAGGAGATGGGAGCCAGCTTGCTCTGCGCCATCTCCCCACCCAACTCCCTGCTGTCCCCGGAGGCCCATCCAGCCCCCGGCACACTCATTCTGCACATCTCCCACCCTCTGTAAACGGGGCTGAACCAAGCTCCTGACCCCTGAGAGTGAGTGGCTTGTGTCACTAGTCCCATTTTCCAGATGGAAAAACAAAGCCCCAGGTGGGGGTACGGTTTGCCCATCATCCCACCAGGAGTCAGTAATATCTTTTGTGTTAAAGAGGACTTCAGTGGTCGCAAAAGGGGGTCTCTCCCAAAGCTGCAGGACATTTGCACAGACCCCGTTGTTCTCTCGGGGCGTGGACAGACAAATTATCTCACTTAAAAGTGGGGTGAATGACTGCAGATCCGCCGATCCACGGCAACTGTTTCGTCTCTCCTCTCTACCGGTGATACAACCTCTATCGTGCAGTGCACTGAAGCTAAACGGGAGCAGTTTACCCCTGAATGAAACCCCTGGATGATGAGGCAGAGTGGATCCATATAAGAGACACTCTGGATCAACTCGTGCCGGGGAAGCACCCCTTCATTTTGCACTCAGTATATTTTGCCAGTTCAGAGATCCTGTGTGGACCCCTCTTTGCCAGCGTAGGCTACCACGTAGGTGAGGAAGGGCCTTCCTACATCCCAGGCTGGCCTGAGCAGTCCCAGCCAAACCCCGTTGCCCTGCTGCAGACCACGCTCCTTCGGGCACTGGGGACTGCTGGTAGCTGTCACGATGCAAGCGAAGGCAAAGATACAGCCAAACCAGTTTCATGCTTCGGGACCTAACCTGATTACTGCGGAGGTCAAGAAGAAACCTGCCCTCTCCTCTTGCCACGTACTGCATTGCACCACTGCCCGGGTGCATTCGGGGACTGGGGGTGGAAGGAGACGGTTTTGTTTTCTGCAGGAGCTCGAGGCATCGCCCGGTGTCAGAGGCAGGAAACTAGATGAGACAGTGAGCTGATCGGAGATGGCAGATAATCCCAGTAAATTCATGATTCATCTCCCTTGACTAGACACTGAATGTGGGCCAGTCTCCAAATGCCACCAGCCCACATATGACCAGCATCTCCTGCTTGCTGGAAAACCACCCACCTCCCTTGGGGGCTGGGCAGGGCATGAAAAGAGAAGCCACCAACGGGGCTAACGGCAAGCGGGTCCTTTTCTTCCACTATCTCCAGTGCTGCTTACAGCACTCGACTGGCACTCAGGGGACATGGGCTCTCCACCCTCTCCCCAGGGCCACAACAGGAGACCCCCATCATGCCCACCACTTGACAATGGGATGTCGTGCCCACCTCTCTCCTGCCAGCGAGCATTTGATACCTTCATCTATTGCTGCTCCAAGGTGGAGATAAACTTGCCTGTCACCTGGGACTCGGTCTTCATTTCTGTTAAATGGAACAAGGTACCAGCAGCTGTGATAACTCTATCTCTCTCTGGTATTTCTGGGTCCCTCATCACCATAGGAGGTGAGCACCTCAGCATCCTTAATGAGTTCTTCCTCACAGCCTCCTGGGAGGGAGGAAAAGGCTGGATTTTATCCACTTTTGCTTTTGTAAGGTTTTACTGGAAACCTGGACCATGGGGCTTGGAAATCACAGGCTAGCACCCTAAATTGGGCAGGGTGGACCTGTGTGAAGAACTGGATGTTTGGTTCCCTGGCAAATGGAAAAAGGAATATTGAAAGCAAAAAAAATAAAATAAAATCTGGGTCACCATGAAAATCATCCAGTTTTCTGGCTGAAGACACCAAAAAAACGGGATTTTGTTTAAGTCAAATGAAACATTTTGTTTCAGCCAAAATGAAATACTTTGTTTGGTTTTCTTTTTTTTTTTTTTTTTCCATCTCGCTGTTTTAATGTTTTATTCAAGTTAGGACAATTTAGTCCTGGCATGTTGCTGCCGCAGGAAAAATCAAAATGTTTTCTTTCCAATTAGTCATAATAAAATGGTTAGACTTTGCCAATTTTTTGGGGGGGGGAAATGAAGCAATTTGCCTATTTGGTGATTCTTTTTTTTTTTTGGTGAGAAACCACAGCCCATGCAGTGGATGTTATTAGAAACCAGACCATCATACAGAACAAGTCTGCTCTCTGTGACAGTTGTGTATTGCAATTCTTCAGCTCACCATTTCCCCCCATATATAAAAGTAGATAAATAAAGGTAAACTATTTGTGGCGATATTCTGTGTGTGGAATTTCTTTTCTTTCAAAATACTCTGGGTATTTGTTCAAAAATGCAAAAGAAAAAGTGACCAAAACTTCAGTTTTTCCACTGACAAGGAGGGGCAGGGGGTAGCGGGGAGTGGAGGGAAGAGGTGGGAAATTCCATGAAAAATTTTGGAACAAAAAACTTTCATTTCAGTTTTCATGGAAAACCTTTACTAGGGTTTACTGGGTCTAATAGGTGGCCACCAACTGGGTTGTTTTCTGCTTTACATATATACAACTGGTGGTGCCTACAGTTTGGTTCCTGACTTCAAAAGAAAAGAGGAGCTGATCAGTCACTCTCAGATCTCATGGGAAGCCCATAGGAAACAAAAGGCTTCTTTAAAAGTCAGGTATCTAAAATAAGCAAGTGACCTTGCATCCTGGGTTGCACAGGTGCTTTAAGAGCCGGCAAGAAGTCCAGGAGCTCTGGGGCAGGTGCTAAGAGCAGGCAATTAAAGGTTGAAAACTGCAGGCTGGGGCTTGAAACCGGAGCCAGGCTCCTCTCTTTTCTTCTCTCAAACAATCAGGACAAGTTCTGGGAAGGAGGACAGTATATAATCTGCATCGTTCTTGCTAGCCTGCCAATGAGCCCTAAGATGAGATGGGCTGGAGGTGGGTTTTGGTAGCTGCCAGCCCTTGGAGGACCCCTGGAAGAAGCAAGCTGCTTCCCTGCAAAGGTGAAAGTATTTTCTTATGCTGGTTTTGTTTCAAGCCTTTCCTTCTCAGCAAAACTTTCCTGCCACTTCCGGCAGAGCTGGGCACAAGTTGGGTAATGGGCCAGCTAGTCTGGGTCGCACCTTGCTGCCCTTAGTGAAGCACGTACATGGTTGCTGGGTTCCTGTCTTCAGGAAACCGTTCTTGGTAACTGGGGGGGAAAGGGCTGAAAAGTGCAGGAGGGGACTGCAGAGCTCCCTAAATCTCCCAGGAATTAGTAAAAGGTTATGGGAGGTTTAAAAGACTGACTTTTTCCTTCCCCCGTGTGCATACCTGGCACTACTAGGGATCTGAAACACTTCCAGCCCGGGCAGATAAAGTTTCATTACCTGTAACTATCTTCCCTGAGATACAGAAGAGGGCTGGAAGCTGCAAAGCAGCGATGGCACTACATCTACTCGGGGCTGTGACACTAATTGATCAACAAAGTCTCCCCTTCTACTCCCAGTTACATCTGTGCTGGTGCCAAGTGTCTCAAGGGTCAGTGTGTGATGGCAGATGGAGGCAGACAGCGTGATGGATGGCAAGGTGTGGACTGGAGGTGAGAGACAGCCAGGAGCTGGCGCTCCTGACGGCTTGCTGCCCATTCCCTGTGCATATGAGTGTTTGGAAATGCCTGGCATGGATCAGATTTGTCTGGCGAACCGAGGGCTGGCTCAATAGGACCACTCGCATGAGTAAGTGTGAGCTAGCGATGAGTAATGGGATGAGGGAACTCTCCCTCTGTCTTGGAGGGTGTAATCTCCTCTTTCAAACCATGGCAGTCTGACAGCGGGACGGTGCTAAGGTGCAGGTGAAACGGGCTGGAGAGGTTCTGCTTGGGTTGTGTATCGCCGACCTGCAGGAGCCCAGGGGGAAATTTCTAATGGGATACTGATCTCTGGCACCGGCGTTCAAGGTCAAATCTATCTGAGCATGAAAGTGAGATGGCCTGTCAGTGCTTCCCTTCTGCCCTCCCATGAAATGCATTGGTAGGAGCATGGCTTACCGCAGCCTAGTGCACAGCCACAGTGAGTGGCCCCTCCTTTTTCCCCCCCCACCCCTTGCTTATCTTGACAATCTCTGTAGATAAAGCAGGAGTTGAATATCTCTTTCCCCCCCTCCCCCCCCAATAAAAAGCCTCATCTTTTTAACCAGCTCCTCTTGGCCTTTGGCCTTGAACCTCTTAGAGTAAGGTTGTGAGATGGGCCTCCTAACTGTGGGCTGTCCAAGTTTGAAGCCAGTGGGGGCCACACCAGCAGGGGTGAGGTGAGCCCTGGGTCACTGAGCCAGACAGATGCTCCCCGTGCATGCACACGGTGCTCTGCGCACCCACTGCTTTGCTGGACTGTGCACCCCCCACCCCCACTTCTGCACTGCATGGGCACAATTCCCTCCTTCCCTCCCTCCCATTGCAGTGTGTTACCCTCTCCTTTCCTCTGCCCCCACTGTTGCTCCATGCGGGTGTGATTTTTCCCTCTGCACAGCTGTGTGTGTGGCCTGAACTCACCCCTGGCTCCCCTTGCTGCACTGCCCTGGAGCAGGTGCAGGAAGTAGCTGCTGGAGGAGAGGGGGGACCCCAGAGATGCCAGCTGCTAATCCACTGCCCTGTTCTTCCCCATGTCTATCTGCTGGGTCACATTAAATCAGATCTGGCCTCCGCCCTGTGAGGCAGCCCAGATGACCTGCCAGTTAGGACAGGACATCAGCCTAGGACTTGGGGGAAATTCAGATTTAAGCTGCTGCCCTGCCACAACCTTCACGTGACCTGGGGCAAGTCAGTCTGTCTGGGCCCTTGGTTCTCCACCTGCTAAACTGGGATAACAGCCCCTCCTTTCCTCACAGGGGTGTGTGAACTTGAGCACATCGAGCGTTGCAAGCTGTCCGGATACTGCCCTGAGGGTGGGCACACGAGGACCTCTTTGAACGCTTCTATTCTGAACTGCGTTGGGCAGACCCCTGGGACGCGAACACAAGGTCTTGCAATTTCTGTAGTTTAAGCCAAAACCTTAGCAGCAAGAAAAGGAGGGCTGGGGAAAGGTGCTGAGCAGGCGTGCCCCAGACAAAAGCGCCACCAGGCACTTGCAGTGAACTTCCCCTACAGTGCCTCATGAGCATGCCCTGACCCAGATCTAGAAGCCCAGTGATGGGAAGTCAGTCTCACTTAGTTGACCTGGGAGGTCAAACTGGTGCCAGATGTAGGAGGGGGGCTTTAGTGATGTGGGCACTTGTCTGTCCACTTCCCACCCAGCACTAAGAGCCCAAGCCAGGGCCTTTCTATACAACATCTGAATGGAAAAAAGGCCAGGGTGGGTTATATTGCTCTTGGTGCCTTTAGGCTGTGTGATGGGATTGATTTCTGTGTGGTTCTACGCATAGACTACACAAGGATTTGCATGGGGTGGTTCGGATCAGGGTGATCCTGTCTCAAGAAGGGGGTTGGACTAGATCAGCCATTCCCAATCTGTAGTATGGGTACCGCGGGTGGTACGCAGACACCCGGTGAGCAGTATGCATTAACAGACTTATTATAATGACTTGAAGTGACAAAAAAGTGCTGGTGGCACTTAAGGTTGAATCATTTTAAATTGCCGGTGTGCGATCTGTCAGAGTTTGGGAACCGCTGGGCTAGGTGACACCTGGAGGTTTCTTTTCAGCCCTACTTTCCTGTGGCAGTGGCTCTGTTTAATAGCAGCTAGTCTCTATTTGCTTCAGGCCCAGGCTTAGATGAATTTTAGGCATGGCTCTTTGAGGAGACATCCCTGCTGGAGCGGAGACTGGGGGGAGAGGGGGAGGCCTGGCCTGGAGAGACACCGAAGCGGGAGGGGGTGAAAGCAGCACGCAGCAGCTGTGCAGGGCGATGCTGTTGCCAGACCAGGCGTGATGGCTTCCGTGATTCATCCTCCCTCTCGCCACCCCGTATGTCATGGGAACGGGCCCCAGCACCTTCCCTTGAACTCCGGGAACATCTGCCGCCTGCCTAGCGGCTGCCTGCCTCCTCGCTGACGCTTGTCCATGGTGCTGAAAGCTTCGATATTTTCAGGGCAACGTCCCGGGGGGGCCCATCGCATCCTCCTGCGGGGAACTGGGGATGCTCTGTACCAACCCATCATCCCCTTGAAGGAGCAGGTCTAATGGAAGTGGCATATCTGTGCTGCGCTGGCTGGAGCGAAGCAGGCACGCGCTGTCTGTTTGCTGACGCTGAGCTCTGGGCTCGGCCGCAGAGAGGCTTTTCTTCCTGGCACCGTGCAGGGTAGATTTGCACTGTGCGGACTAACTAAATCAGCGATGTGTAGCATAAGCTTCTGTGAGTGTGAGCTCACTTCATCAGGAGCTGTGAAAGGACATGCATGGAGCCATGTGTCAAATTCAGGAAGGATGTGGAGAAGCTTGAGAGAGTCCAGAGGAGAGCCACGCGTGTGGTCGGAGGGCGAGAGAGCAGGCCTTGTGAAGAGAGTCTGAGAGCCACGGGACTCTTCAGCCTGGAGAAGCGAAGGCTCAGGAGGGACTCGGTGGCAGCCTATAAGTACATCAGTGGTGAACAGATGTCCTCCCAGATCCTGATGCACACCCGAGCGCCCCAAGGGATGACCAGGACCAACGGTCACAAACTCCAAGACCATTTTAGGCGGCACATAAGGAAAAACTTCTTTACTGTCCAAGTCCCTAGGGCCTGGAATAGACTCTCCCCAGAGGTGGTGCAAGCAAATACTCTGGACACTTCCAAGAAGCATGTGGATGTCTATCTTGCCAGGATCCTTTGACCCCAGCTGACTTCCTGCCCCTTGCGCAGGGGGCTGGACCCGATGTCTTTGCAAGGTCCCTTCCAGCCCTAATGTCTATGAAATACAGAGACTTGAGTACAAAAGATGGGCAAGGTGGGGCGCGGTGCTGGAGGGGATTGTGGATGTGTGTCTAGGTGAGGGCTGGGAGTTGGACAGGATGGCCCATTGCTGTTGGTTTAGATCTGCTGGCCCAGAAAACTCTTTTAGGGCTACACTTATTTTTTCTGGCAGCCTCATAAATTGTCTGCCAAACTGCAGGGGCAATAGTGCTACATTCAAGAAGGCCTCTTTATGTGTGTGTAAGTGTGGCAGAAAGCCACCTTGGTTTCTCCCCAAAATCTCTGCCCTGTGACAACATGATTAGAGGGACCAGCACAGAGGAGTCGCACCTCAGCCTGTCTCTTTAGGTAACCTGAGCTGGCTGCAGTCCTGAGGGAGGGGGACACCTGCTCCCTCTGCCTAGGGGACTGGCATCAGCCACCCGGGTGAGGGGCATCTACCTGGGGAGCTGGAATCTGCCCGGTAACAGGTGATGCATTTCAAATTGGTTGGCTGACAGCCAACTGGGGCTGACCCCCACTGGCCCAGGTGAATGAGGTCACAGGGGTATATAGGTTGGGGGGGGGAAGGAGGCTCTCTCTTCGGCCATGAGGTGAAGCAGCAGCCATGCGGGGGACACAGGAGCTTTACCATCTAAAATTGGCTCTCTCCCCCAAACTCACGAGCTAGAAACCGCCTGCCTCCAAAGGGAAACAACACCAGCCTCTGGAAGATGCTTGTGAGTAAGCTACTCGAGATCTGCTTAGATCTCTAGCTGGCAGTAACACAGATGCGTAATCAAAAGGCTACCACAGCCACACTGTTTGCTCTTTAGGATTCCTAAGATATTGCTCAACCCTGTACCCTAGTTTCCCCTACCCCTCGTAATCAATAAAGTTCTCCTTTTTGACTGGTGTGGGAGACTTATTGAGGGGTGGGTCTAAATTATGCCTAAGAGACCCCTTAGGTCTGCAGACTAAGGGAGACTTTGCTTTTTGCCCCCTGACTGGGGGAAGTGCCCCAAGTGCCTGTACCGGGTCGAGTATCCGTTGGACTATTAGGCCTGTGTTTCCCCGAGGACACAGGGCCGAGACAGTCCCTTCTTGGGGTGGTGGTGGTGACGTTACCGCCCAGACTAGCGAGTGTGCTCCGGGAGAGGGGTCGGCCGAGCATAAGGCGCCCTAGGGAGGCGTTTGGAGCCTGGCAGGTGGTCGGGTGCAGGGAGGTGGGTAGCTCAACGCAGGAGCGCCCCCTACTGGCCCACCACACAAGTAGGTGGGTGGGGGCAGAGGATGGGATGGAGTTCACCCAATGTATGACTACATGGCACCTATTGATGTGTCAACACCTTTGGGTGCCCATGGGTCTCTAGGTGGTGTGGAGGTGACCGTCAAAAGAGGCATTGCACCCTCTGTATGAAACTCATGTGCACTGACCAACTTGGCACACATCAGACCCCCTGAACACGTGGCTCCAGCCCTGCCTGTGCTGGGGGTGGAAGCTGCCATCAGCATTGGCTTCTTCAAGACTGTTTGTTTGTCTTGGTGCATGAATTGGATCAGTCTTTCCAGTTTCTCTTCCCCCTCAGGCCCTTCAGGAGGCCTGGGCTCTGTTGTCCCCAGGTGGAGCTTTGCCCAGCTTTGTTTTTTTGTTGGGGTTTTATTTTTATTTTTTTTGGATATGCTCTTTGCCTGGCTCGGGGATAATTATAACCCTTCAGAAACCTCTCCGACGTGCAAGGCTTGCAAGCTCCAGATTAACTCCTCTTTATATAACATCTCTTTACCGAGCCATGAAATGCCAAGAAGAACCCAAATTACAAAAAAAAAAAAAAAAAAAGCAATACTTGAAAATGCTGGGACTAAAATGGGCTTTCCGATTTTCTTTAAACAAAAAAAAAAAAATCTATTTTAAGCACTTAAATTTCCCTGAGCCGGAACATTTTGACATTTCCCCCCCCCCCCCCCGCATTATCTTCCTCCCTCCTCCTTTAACATTTACTATTAAGTTTTCAGTGAGAAGCAACTACAGCTAGATGAAAAGGAGGCTAGATCCTGAGAAATGTTCTCACTATTTGTCTTGGCAAAACTCCCACTGAATTTAGCAACTTCTCTCTCCTGGAGCAATGGAGCTCTTTTGCAATTGGAGTAAAGGTTTTCTGTGCAAGGGGAACTGGTTTGAGACTGGGGGATGAACAGTCACAACCTTGCTACTGTCCCAGAGCAACATGATGTAAAAGAAAATGCCCGACTAGAACAAGCCATTCCAATGTCTAAGCTTTTTGGGGAAGGGAGAAGGCAGGAGAAGAAACGGGAGACAAAAATACCATATTTTCTCACATGCAATGTTCACCAGAATAAAATATGCACCTTCATTTTGAAGGGCAGAATGAAAGGGGAGGGAAAGATTTTTTTTTTTATAGTAAGTAACTAAGTAGCAGCAGGTAGGGCACCTGGCTTGCTCACTCTCCTCCCCATGGAGCACCAAGTGCAGAGTGACTTTCACTTTCTCCCAGCCCAAAGAAACTGCTGTGACTGTATCTCCTCTCCTATAATATACAGCCCAATTTCCAGCACCTGATTTTTAGGGAGAAAAAAGTAAGGTGCATGTTTATATTCAAGAAAATATGGCATTAGTCCTGTTGCTCAAAGCACAATAGAAAGGTGCTGTAGTGTAGTAGCAGAGCAGGGGTCTTCCCCTGGAGATGCCAATCTCAGGATTTAGCCCTAAATTTCTCTCGACCTCTTCAACACATCTCCCATCCTGCAGTCCAAGCTCCACTGATGGGCCCCGGTAATTGGACCCTGCCTGGAGATTGCAGGGCGTCCCAAAAACCCAGCTATAAATGGAAAGGCAATGCAACGCTAGCATGGGTCCACACTGCCCCGTAAGGGAACTACCGAACCAAATGGTGCTCACTGGGGTTATAAGGGGCATTTGTACATGTGCTCTGGGGGGGAGAGGGGGTGCTTTAATTTAGAACGGCTCTGAGAGCCACTCTATTACAGCACCTGGAGCATCACGTGCATCAGTGTCCCCATGCTGAAAAATGGTGGCGGGGGTACTTTAACTAAAGCTTGTCAAACGAGCTTTACTTAAAGTGTCCCCGCTGCCATTTTTCAGCGCAGGGATGCTAATACACATGACACTGGAGTTTGCTGGAGCGCAGTAATTGCCATGCCCCAGCAGACTCGATTTAATCGAATCTGCTCCGATGCACTCCAACAACGTGGAGCAAGGACCTCCTCCCCGTGCCCCAGCTCTGCCCCTTGCCCCATCTTCCTACCTGGCTGGTTGAGCTGCAGGGTGCTCTTGCTCCACTGCGACAGCCCCACGATGGCCACCATCTTGGCGCCCAGGCTGGAGCGCCTCTTCTTGTTGGAGGTGATGCTGGCCGAGTCAACGTTGCCCCCGTTGCTCTTCTCGATGTTGTACATCTCGCCGCTGATGCTGGAGCTGCGGACCACGTTCCGCGCCGAGGAGGAGCTCGTCTCCCCGTTAAACATGGTCGGCTACTTGCTCTCCGTCTTGGGGACTCCTGGGTGAGGTCCGCTCTGTGGGGAGACGAGAGGAGTGGGTTATGTTTCGCCGTGCAGCAACATGGCACAGCACTCGGGCCCGCAAAGGGAGCTTCCCTCTGCACTGCAGGAGGAATAGGCAGGACCGTGGAGAGGAAGCCTGCACTGATGGTAGAGGGGCATTGCCTTTTGAGCTGTTGGTGGCACTTGCTTTAAGACCAAGGGAGCAGGAGTTGGGCAGTGACCTCTATGGTGCAGCCCCATCACAGGGAAACTTCCCCAGGGCTTTGGTCTGTAAACCTCGAAAGAGGATGTGACTGCTACTTGCTTCCCCGGGTCCCATCCAAGACATGGTCCCTGCCTCTGAGTGCATGCAACCTGGATGGATCGTAACACCTGCTTTAGAGAGGGGAGCTGAGGCCCTGAAGTGACTTGCCCAAGGTGGGGGTTGGTGGCAAAGCTCAGCACTGAACCCAGACGTCCTCAGTCCTAGCTCAGGCCGTAACTGAGATCAGCCTTGCCCTAGAAAGCATCTGGCTCCAGATGTTCAGAGTCCTGGCAGCCTTGGTCCTAGACTTACCCCCAGCCCCGGGCAGGATTCAGGACTTTGGCTTGCACTTGGGTTCAAACCTGCCACTTGGTGTGAAAGGCAGAAAGTTCAGCCCCATGTAGGTCTGCCCAAACAAAGCTTATCACGTGCCCTTCTAGGAAAACCCCAAGACCCCGGCAGGATTGGCACTGCAGGGCCCCAGGAAGGGTGTGAATCACTTGACCGAAGAGGGGCCCTGGCTCCCACACAGGAGAGGTGCTGGTGCCCTGGCACTGCAGGAAGGGTGGTCCTGGGTGAGCACAGAGGCTTTAGCTTGGTGCATTGGATGTGGCATCCCTCCAGCTGGTCCCCAAGGCCCCCTGGCAGAGGCTCGCAGACGCTAGGTGATTGTTACCGCAGCTTGGGGGGCTTCTGGCCCCCCAGGCACTAGGGATGTGGATGGGGAGAGAAGTCTGGAAGCTGGCAGCTTGCGCTCGCCTGGGCTGGCAGGGTGTGGGGGAGGGCTTGTGTGTAGGAAACCTTATCAAAGCACGTCAGCCGAGCAGCTTTGCAATGGCAATTGTCAAGGGAGAATGAAAGCCTGCGGTACGGAAAAGCGGCTTGCACACGCACATCCTGCCATCTTGACTGGGCTTGCCAGCCCTGCTCCCAGGACACCTCCTCGGCCAATGGGCCGGGGGGGGGCCAGGGCATGGGGAGGTCTCCTGGCCCCAAGCTGCAAACCTCCAGAGCTCAGGGCAGCTTCTGCATTCATGGCTTTCAAACTGGAAAAGCCAAGCCTAGTGACAGCCCCTAAAAATCTCCTGCAGTTTTCCCCTTCTCTCCCCAAACGAAGCCTGCTGCAAACCCAGGTGTCCAGGCTCCTGCCTCCCTTGTTCCACTTTGCTACATTTCTGCACATTCACTTCTCAGATGACAGCTATTGTAGACTAGAGTGACTCTGCAATGCTACAGCAGCGGCCTGGTTCTACCCCAGAGGTGGCTGCATTTCACTCGCATGGAAAGCCCCTTTTCTTGACGTGCATGTGGCATGCGAGTTGGTTTTGCTAGTGGTATTTTTTTGGTGGGAGAAGGCAGGAAGGGGTGGGTGGTTTCAGGCAGGCGGCAGTATTATTCCTCAGGAGACACGGTTTTACACGGGGTTTCAAAGCCCTTAATAAAATTGGCCCATCCATCCATCCCTGCTGGTCATTGCTTCTAGTTTAGCCTCAGTGGACAGTGCAGAGGTCTGGGGGCTGCTGGACACAGAAGCAAAGGGCAGCCCTGGGTGCCCCTTTCCTTGGCGCTGTGGCCCACGCTGCACCCTCTGATCGCAGCAGCTCCTCGCTCCTGGATGGGCTGCCTTGGTGCCAGTTTGTAGCAGGCTGCCTCTCCTGGCCCGTATGCCCCAGCTGCACCAGTCCAAGCCCTGCTCATCATGGCGGTGAATTGTAGGTGGATGTGATCCAGCAATAAGAGAGAACTTGGCAGCACGATAGCTTGGAAATGCACACCTTTCCTCTCAGGGGGTGCAAGTACTGCACTGTCACCAGGAAGAAAAGGGGTACAGTGCACTCGGTATGGTCCCTGCAGTGCTGCCGACACCCCAAAAACATAGCAGACCATGCTCTGAAGGGGCCTGGAAAAGCAAGGGAGGCTGCAGGGCAGGTTGGAGGGGCCCTGGCAGACCGGTGGGGAGTATGAGGGACACTGTTAGAGCCTGGGGATATGGGGGAAGGGACTTTCATCCACTTTCCCTACAGGGCTCCTAGCTCGAATGAGCCCTGCACTTTCACATGTACCAGATCCATCCTCAAAAGGCTGGGAACAAATGGTGCAGGAAGTGGCAGAGATTTGTTTTAATTAACAAGGCCAGACAAGCGAGCGCGCACGCACGATAATGACCCCACGCCTCCCTCGCTGCACCAAAAGCCCCAATTACTGCTCAAAACTGCAACCGTGTCTCTTCCCTGGAACTGCTATCTGTGCGCGCTCCTCTGCACTTTCATATTTTTGTGACAAATGCCATCTACCAGACCCTGTTAAATCTAATCCGTGCTGTGCTGATGAGCTAAGCCAGCCAACAGCTCTCAGGGCTCTCAGCGAGACCAAGTCACCGGGGAAAACATAATATCACCACGCAGGCACAGATGCTATTACCGATGCCCTGCTCCTGTGGACAGATGCTGCTGAGTCGCAATGAAGTCCATAGGGATCCATGCAGGGGTGGGATCCTGCCCATGCAGATTCAACCACAGGATCAGGGCCCAGACTTGCAGAGCAGCCTGGCGTAAGAGCTCAGCTCCCAGCCTCCCATGTAACCCTCCGAGATTTAAACACCCCTCTCTGGTTGTAGCCTTGTGCGTTTGATCTGGGCCCAGAAGTGAGTCTTGTCAAAGGTGGAGGGAGATCCTCCCAGCTCATCTGGAGCCATCGTGGTGCTAGCGCCCCAAGGTATTTGGGGGTGTGGTACGGGGGAGGCGAAGGGGGATACACCTCCCAGAGAGCGTTCCCGCTTCATGCCAATGCTGGGTCCATGGGGAAGGCCTTAGCTTAGAGGAGGACTTGGAAGATCTGACTCTACCTCGGAAGGGTCCTTTGGTCTCCTTTAGACCTTGTTTCCATGTCTGCTTCCCTCCCTGCTTAAACTGGACCCCCGAGCAGGATTCATCCAGACGGAGAAAGAGGATGCAGACACAGCGTGACACCGCAGCTGAGCTGCTGGAAGGGGCTGGGGCGAGTCTCGCCTTCCAGCCCCTGCTCCCAGAACGGTTTCTGTACGTTGCCTTAAATGCCCATGGGGTAAAAACAGAAGCAGTCATCGAATCATAGAAAATTAGGGTTGGAAGGGGCCTCAAGAAGTCATCCAGCCCAACCCCCAAATTAGGGTTGGAGAATAAGGACCAGAACCACCCTTTCCCATACAAGTGTTTCTTCTCGCATATACAGTCCTTCTCTCTTTACAGATCCATAGCGCTTGCATTTCCCTGTGGAATAGCGTCCCCGCACCCCAGCATAGCCCAGCCTTTGGGGCAGGGCAAGGGGGAGATGCCTGCTGGTGGCAAAGGATGGACTTGAACCCGGGGGTCTCGCTTTCAGGGCAAATGCTCGACACGCGATTATTACCCTAGAGCAGGAAGGCCGGCAGCGGTGTCACCAGTGCCAGCTGCCACGTTTTAAAAGAAAAGCATGAGCCCTGTTCTGTGCATCCCTAGGCGGAGGAGCCCGGGTTCAGAAGAGGGCTCCAGGCCGCAGTGGGTCCCGTTCAGAGGTGTGTAACTCTCACCGAGTATTGAATAGGGAGAGCAGGTACGTAACTTCGGGTTCCAGCTTTCCCCTCGGTGACTTCATGGGGTTTACTGAATCTGGCCCAAAGTCACTTTTGAACGTGGGACTTAATTCTTTTAATAGGAGGAGATAAGCAGCAGGGAGACCCTACGGATCTGTTCCTGATCCCACTGTGGATCTGCTCAGCCCTCCTGACGTGAGCCAGCCTTGCGTGGCAGGAAACACGGTCAAACGTCCGTCAGCTCTGGCGTGTGTTGAGTGGTGTCAGCCTGCAGAGGCCTCACACACTCCAAAGCAGAAATGCTTTGAATGAGGCTGGGACTCCAAGCGCTTGATTCATATGACTGCCCATGCCCTAAATAACGTAGACGCTGGAAATACTACCCGATAACTCCCTTCTCCCACCCGTGCCTGTGTTGTCCCTGGATGAGTTTGTTTCTCTGTTTAGCACATAGCGCAGCAGGGCTCTGATCTCTGCCAGGGCCCCGAAGTATTGACTGCAATCACTTATGAACACTTCAAACAACCGGGCACGCAAACCTGGAGCGCGGTAGGCAGCCAGCCCTCAAAGAACAGCATTAATTACAAAGTGAGAGCTGACGACAGGGGCGTTTGCACAGGTGCGCCCAACAGCCGTAATTAATTTTTTCAAGCTGCATTTGCAAAGAAGCGCGCGTGCAAAGGACTTGCTGCTCGGGGTGGGCTCCACTGCTAGCTACACCCAAATCACTTGGGTGCCAATGGATCAACACCAAGCAGGCTCCAGGTCACCGTGTATCTGCAGGGTTGTTGGTTCGGCTAGGAGAGGAGGCTGCCCGGGAGAAACGGGATTGGGTTGATGGCAAACTCTCTGAGGCGGGTTGGCAGGAGTAAGGCCGAAGCTTGGTTTGCAGCCAGCAGTGTCCAGAAGTTTGTCTGCCTCTATTCTCCTACTTCCATACCAGGCCTGAAGCAAATGTTACGGGGAGACTGTCCCATGGGGATGTGAGGACCGTGCATGGGAGGAGGTTTCGAGCAGTGCAGGCAAGTGTAGCATCAAGTGACTCCCTGGGTTTAATTAATTGAGGGGAGATTTCAGGGGTGACAGTTCCTGGTTCCTTCCAGGGGAAGAGAGGTCTGTGAGTAGCAGTGATTTGGAGGTCCAACCGCGGGGAGTCAAAGCCGGGCATTTGAAACAGAAATCAGCCAGGGATCTTAGGTAATTAACCCCCGGAGCCACATACTGAGGGCGAGGGTGGATTCTCTACTCCAGACCAGATGCTTTCCCTCCTCTTGCTCTGGCTCAGTGAGAAATCCCGGATGCATCAAGGCCCGGTGTCATGCAGGTGGCAAGGCTGATGGACCACGATGGTCCCTTTTGGCCCAATCGTCCATGAATTTAGGCCAAATCGGAGCCTGGAGACAAAACGGCTCCATGCTCCACGGTTTCCGTCGTCCCTTGAGATGGGAAACTGAGGCAGAAAGAAGGGTAGTGACTTGCCAACTACAACACAGCATGGTCAACAGCGGAGCCGGGAGCAGCCCGCAGAAGTGACTCTGGGCTGGCTCCACTCGCTGTGCCAAGCTGCCCCTTCCAGCACCAGCCCTGTCAGCTCCTCCCTTGTCCATCCCACCTGGTATCCACCCAGTGGGCAGCTATCCCAGCAGCCAGGGCTGTCCCTCCCCATGAATATTTCAAGGGAAACAGGACAGGAGCATCCATCTTCCAGGGAAAAGGAAATGATTAACTCCATAGCAAGTGAAGACACTTTATAATCGTAGAAGTGGTGGCTGGAAAAATGTTTCTCTTGAGAGCAGCAGTCAGGCCCGCAGGAAGATGAAGGATGGCTGCCTGCTCCGGGGACCAGGTGTTCTCCAGGGGCCCAGAGTAGCTATGGGGCTGCAGCTGGAGTCGGATCCAATCAATGCCAAGGGCCAACATTTCTGCAGTGACTGTTTCCCTTGGAGGCGCTGACGCTGTTGGGTATTTTGGCTGCAAGGGTGCAACAATGCCTGGGGTTTGCATGGGGTGAGGCAGAGGCATTCAGCAGGGGAATGGGAAATAGCTGCCTAGGACTTTGGTCAGGACCTCAGCCATGCCTTGCGCTAGTGTTGGTGCCAGGGCAAAGCAAGCCCAGATTGCTCCCAGATGAGCGGTCACCAGGATTGCACCAGGAAAGGCCAGGATGAGGAGCGGGAGTTGCGGGATCGGACCTGAAGAAGGAACCCTCCTGCCCAGGGGGAAGAGCAGGTAATTCAGCTCAGCACCAAGCTTGGTCTCTGCTCAGCAGGGTCCACAAAAGAGGCTCCCCCCTGCCCAACCATCTCTGTCTCTCTCATGAGCGCCTTGATCTAGTGAAGCGGGGGCCAACCTTTTCGGCAGGAGTGCCACAAATGAGCCCTCCCCAAGCGCCACTCCGATCCCCTTCCCCTGCCCAAGCTGCTGCTCTGTTTTCTGCTTCCTGTCCTGTGTGCCACCGGGCCACAGGTTGGACACCCTTGGTCTAGTACTTGCACCCTGCTAAGGTCTATCACACACCTCCTGGCTCAGGCCCAAATGCAGGGAGGCAGCTGCGGTCCTGCCTTTGAAAGGGGAGGAGGAAATACTGAATTCAGACTCTGCCCCAAATTCAAATCCTTCCTCTGCAGAAGGGGTTTTAACCCATGTCTCCCACTTCCCTGCAGCAGGCTACAGGCTATACTGCGGGGAGGGGGACAAGCATTCCCGAGCCCATCTTTTGAAGCAGTCTGCTTTGCAGAAGAGAGTTTGAGGCTCTTCAGACCTGCAGCCACGTGAGCTGTGCAATGGTACAGGGCCCTGAGCTGGCCAGAGGCACTGGGACCTCGCAGTGATGTACCCCATAGGGTCCTGGGGGGCTATGTGAAGTAGCCGCCTGAAACTCAGCCTCTGTATGGGACCCCCGAAGGGTACACACTGCTGCCGATGGGGCGAGGATGAGCAGGGCACTATATTTGCCCTTCTCCAATCATTCGGGACCTGACCACCATGAGTTTCAAAGATAATGGCCAACACCCTCAGCACGCTTGGCTGCATCGCATCCAGCCTAATGGACGTGTACGCACCCAGAGTTTCTCAATAGTCCCTAACCTGTTCTTTTGCCGCTGTCAGCTGCTCACCTCCTCCCCAACCTATGTTGCCAGGTATCGTGATCTGGGAGCTGCCCTTGCCTATGAGGACTGAAGGGAAAAAAGGCTACCTCCCCCCGAGCTGAGCTCGTGTCCCCGCTCCCCAGCCCCATTCCACCCCATGGTTGGCAACGGATCAGTGTTCACGTTGCACCCACCGTCGAGACCTGGGCCCCACCAGGGAAGCTAATGATCGTCCTAGCGATCCGAATACGGAGAACTTTCCAAGGAATCCCGGGGATACTGCTGCTGACGTTGTGCAATCCTATGGCTTTCGTGCTCGGGGGCCTGCGCTCCATATCTTACAATGTAAATGCGGAGGGTCTGTCAGCTGCCAAGCGAAGCCCCAGTCTGCATGGTCTTAGGGACTGGGACCGGGGAGATGGAGAGAGTTGAACCTGATCAGCACTGTAGCCAGGGAGCTGCTGCATAAAGAAGTGCTGGAGCTGTCCCTGTACAGCTCCATCCATTAGGATCTAAAAATGCCTCCTGGGCCAAGCCTTTCAGGGGAGGTCAGCAGAGGAATGCCCTGTTTCTGGCTCTTTATAAGGTTTCGATGCAAACTTGGCCATAACTGTCCTGCCCAGTGCAGGCGCAGGCACTCGTGGGTGGAAGGAGAGGTCTTTCAGGCTCCTGGGAAGAGCAGAGGACCGCCAAGCTTAAGCAGCAGTGAAGGGGCCCTACCCACCCCAAATCCAGCCTCTCTTCCCTGAGCCCTGCTGGGGATGGAGGCCTGGGAGCCTCCCAGCCCACCCCCGTAGCATATCCCTGCCACGAGGGACGGCGGGAGAGAACCTGCCTATCTCCTCCGCGCCGGCCTGGAGCGCGTGGGTAGCCGAAGCAGCGACCCCACTGGTGCTCCCTGCCTCCGCCTGACAAGCTAATGAGCCCTTGGCGGAGCCGGTGGGCCCGTCACACGGCTCTGCCTGAACTCGGGTATTTATCAATTATAGAGGGATGGAAATAGGTTCGCAGACAAGCAGGGCGATTAGTCATAATATCATTCATTAGCTCCCACTCGCAGGGAACGGGAGCATTTCAATATTTACCTTTGGGCTGCTATTTTCCACGCAGGCATGCAGCCTTGCCCTTCGGGCGCGTGGGGGGAGCGAGGAGCTGTTTCCTTGTACAGCGGTGCTAGTCGGGGCCCTGGAAAGGCGGCCTGACGAGGCCGGTGGTCAGGGAGAGGTGCCCCCTGGCTCTGAGTCTGCAGGATGACATTTCACAGGGAGCACGAGGGCCAAAGCTTCCCCAGTAACCCTTTCACGGCTGGTCCGCCTTGCCCCCCGCTGCTGACCACCAGCTTAATGCCCAGGGCCTTAGCTCTCCAGAGCCATTGTCCCCTCCTGTTCTGGTCTCCAGTATCCCACGATTCCCTCACAGGGAAATCAGCCTGGTCATAGAGGAGCTTGGGGAAACTTTGGTACAATGCCCAGCTCTGCCACTGACTCGATGTCTGGCCTTGGGCACATCACTTAGCCCCCACCATGCCTCTCCCCTTTACTCCACCCATCCAGTTCCTTACCATGTGCCTACCCCATGTATTAGTCTGACCCATCATGGCCATTGGGTGCTGGACGTGGGCTGATGCTGTTTAGAGGTAGTGCCCCACAGCGACCTATGTATTATGGTTCAGAAATGCAGTCAGGTCCTGCTTAACTCAGAATCAGTCATTCTGTCCTTCTGCCCTAAGGAGAGCCTGCCTCCACATACATGTCCCGCTGGGTGGTAAAGCAGCTTGGCTGGCATGTGGGGGAGTGACTTTTCATCTTAGTCTTCGGGGTGGCAGGAAACACGGCTGTTGTTTTGTTCTGGGAGCTCCAAATAAGTCCGGAGTCGGACTCAATACTTGGGTGTCCTTCCAAGGGCTTGTTTTCCCACCTGAAACACTGGATTGCTAGAAAGCCTTGAGCCCAAGGTACTCAAGGCTTTCTAGCAATCAACAAATGCTTTCTAGCAATCTAGGTAGAGTCAATAATCTCTCTTTTTTTTAGTTTATTTTGGTAAGGGGGAATAGGGATTTTAAGCTGGGCCCACATTCTGCTCTCAGTTACAGCCCCAGAGGCAGCGCTGCCCGAGTGACACCACAATGCATCCGGAGCAACAGAAATTTGGTGTGTGGCTGCCCATCAACAGCACCCACGAGACTCACTAAGGAGCTGACAGCTGTACTATGTCAATGGAAATAACATGGTTATGGTGGCAGGGACTCAGTGCACCCCCTTACTGTTTGTACTGGCAAATGGAGAGGGACGAGGTTTGCCCAGTCATCCAGCAGGTCAGGAGTTGAACCTGGCATGCTGCTAGCTCCATGGAAGCAGCATTTCGCCCTTGGCAAGGTGCCTTCGCATTGAGCATTGGCCCCTGTCACGTAAGCATCATGCCCATTTCAGTGGTTTGGGAAACTGAGGCATGGAAAGGTTACATCATCCACCCAAAGGAGGGAGCGAGGAACCCAGGTGTCTCAGCCCAAGGTGTGGGCGCTCAGTGCCAAGCACCAAGATCTCCTCTCCAGCAGCTGGTCTCTCACTTTCAGCAGCTATACCCTCAGCTGCTCCAACCCAACAGGGCTTTTTTTTGCTAGCGATTTGCATTTGGATAAATGCAAATGCCACGAAAATAATATGGCGGCTGAATGCTCAGCTGCAGGAGTCAATTAGTCCCATAAATCAGCCAGTCTCAGGGGTAAATGCTGCCTCCTCCACTAGCCTTTTGTGCAGGACCCTGAAGCTGGAAGCAAACCCGTGCTTGGCAGCCAATGGCGCACCTTCACCCACGGCCGGTGACACGCATGAAATGGGTTAGCGTGTCGCGCCATCCCTCCCCGTACGGAGGCGCATGGCAGGGGTGCCGTTTGCTAAGCAGACAGTAATTGCCAAAGCAGTACTTAGCACCGTGGTGAAATTAAAGGGCGAAGTCGTGCTCAAACAGAGGCCTTTCAAATAAAAAAGCTCATGTTGGCTTTACAAGCGCTTGCTTTTCTTGCTCTCGTCCCGGCCGACCTTTCTGACACCGCGCAGACCCCAATCAAAGGCTGCCGCAGGCCACGGCCATCTTCCAATTGATTTCAGGGGTCTTTCAACCAGGCCCATTGCTGGCAAGCTGTCTGGGGCAGCAAGGGCCAACCTTTTTGGCAGGCATGCCACAAGCTAAGTCCCACCGCCTCCCCGAGTACCACGCTGATCCCCTTCCCCTGCCCAATCTGCGGCTCTGCTACCTGCTCCCTGCCCTGTATTCCTTGTCCCATCTGCTGCTTTGCTTTATGTGACCTCTCCTGTGCTCCCTGTCATATCTGCTGCTCTGCTTTCTGCTCCCTGCACTGTCTGCCACTGTTCTTCCTGCTCCCTTTTTGGTGTGCCGTACACAGACTGCTTGTGGCATGCATGTCGCAGGTTGGCCACCCCTGGTCTAGGGCATAGGTTGGCAACAAAGAGCCCACAACTTGGCCACCATCACTGCCACTGTTTGTCCCTGCCACTGCATAACCTCATGGCTGGGAGAAGTAGCAGCCATGGTGGTGGCAATTGGGCCAGAAGCCAGGCAGATATAGCCCACCCCTGCAAAACCCTGCTGTCCACTGGGCTGGGGCAGTGTGCTCAATGTTTTGGCCCCATGGGCCAAATGAATGGTGCTGGAATGGTCCACAGGCCAGACTGGACCCCATATGCCAGGATTGGGCCCTGGGCTGCCCCCATGTGCTGGGATTGAGCCCTGTGCTGCCCCCACCCACCCCTGGGTGCTGATATCAGGGTCTCAGGACCCCGTGCCACCTCTGCCCAGCCCTGTGTACAGGACTGCGGACCTCTGCCACCTCCTCCCAGCCCCACACACCAAGAACAGGGCCCAATCTAGCACACCAGGCATGGGAAACCCTATAGACCAGATGACCCAGGGCTGGGGGTTGAACCCCCCGTGGTCTAGGACATGGGATCTCCTCCTGGAGGGTGCAAATGTTCCCAGGAGGCATGAACCTCCCTTCCCCTCTGCTACACGGGAGAGGGGACCTGGCATGTGACAGGGCTGTAACATGGGATGCTCCAGGTGACGAGCTGCTGTGCTGGGGAGCTGTCACTGGCAGTGGTCCAGAGAACTGCCGCCAGCCTTGCCAAGGGGGGCATCTCCTGTCCCTGGAGTGTCCCTGAGGTCCCAAAATGAGCAGGACTTGGGGGTCTTCTCTTGGCCTTCCCCTCCAGCCCAAAACAGATCTGCGCAGACCCCCTCCCAAGCCTCTTGTCCACCCCGTGGAGTCTGCTCCCTTGGATTCCCCATAGAGTTTCTCCAGCTGGACGAATGCTGCCATACCTCCCAGACAGCCATTCAAAGTATGGCTGCAGAGCGCCACGTCCCAGCTCAGTGCTTCAACAATACTGGCCCTGCGTCTACAGCCCAGCCGACCACCCTGCCTGGCCTGTGCCCACCCACTCGCTAGCAGTTCCCTGCTATCAAGCATTGACCCCTGCGTCCTCTCCATGAGTTTTCAGTATCCGTTTGCCATGTTTCGCAGCCAGCTCCCCTCCTGTGCCAAGCCACATGCCTGGAAACTGCTCCCCTTAAAAATACTAGTGGCCACAATATTGCCCTCCTTACAGTTCACGCCCCCAGCTTGGAGTGCTACAACCACAGCTTATCACCAGCGATGTCCCCTCGTTGTGCTCCTCCTCCCACTTCCCTGCATTCACCCCTTGCCTCTAACCTGGTACATAATCTGCAAGCCCCTTGCGGCAGGGACCCTCTACCTTTATGTTATCTGTTTGCACAGCACCTAGCACAGCGCAGTTGGGGCCTTCCCCAGCTAGTGTAAACACAGACAGACTGGCACAGTCCTAGCATCTGGGACTGCGGAGCTCAGGCAAGCTGCGGGGGCACAGGGAAAGCCAAAGAGAACACCACACAATGTACAATCAACGGTAATTTAGTACCAGCAGATGCCACTGTGTCTGCCGCGTGCTTTCATCTGCCGGGAGAGGGGCGGGGGTCCCTGTAGCATCTCTGCAGGAGTGACTGGAGTGTTTACAAAGTGCTTTGAGACCCTTAGTCACTTTATAAGTGCAAGGTGTTACTATCACAAAGCCTCCCATCATGACAAGGGAGACTGGTACGGAAATAGCCCTGCGCAGCATGCCTGAAGAGCAAGCTGCTGCTTTTATGAACCTCTCGCTTGCAATCTGCTTGTTGAAATCTGCTCCAGATTTATAGGGAACACCCAGGATGGAAATAGGGAAGCAATGTAATCACAGCGGAGAGCATGGGGCTGGATTCCCTCATGCCCGTGGCTCAGTCCCAGACTCCAAGAGCGATCTGGGATGAGTCACTCTGTCTCTTTGTGCCTCAGCTTCTCCACCTGTACATGGGGTATAACTGACACTCCCTTGAGAAGCTCTTTGAGACGCATGGATCAAAGCAACTCCATGAGTGCAGCTGAATGGGGCAAACTCTGCTGTTACGTTGGTGTAAATCAGATGGAACTGCACTGATGTAAGCAATGGCAGGATGCCTCCCAGTATCGCCATGTATTTGAGAACTCTACTGATTCGGAGGCAGCTGAGTCCAGTCCAGGTTTGTTGCCTCTTCTCTGCAAATGAATTCAGCAGCCTGGGAGCCCTTTACCTGCCTGGCACCAGTGCTGGCTTCATTAGCTATGCTTTCTCCTTTGCAGAGCAGCAAGTAAATCCTGGACTGGAGCTCAGCCCCTGGTTGCAATGCAGGCTTCCCAGTCCCAGCTGCTCAGTGCCCCGATACCCACATCCCAAGGAAGGACCCCAGGTCCTGGGCATGGCCATGGACCGGGCTGCACCGTGCCCAGCTTGCAGCATGGTACTGACTGAGCGTGGGTGTACCAGCTGCATGAAGGGCAGGAAATCTACATTTTGAGACTTTGGGAAGCTTCAAGACTGTTAAGTGCTTGTGCTGAATCACCAGTTTTCCCTCTGGAGAGCACTCACTGCTTAGCAGATTGTCTCCTTTCCAGGCGGTGCTTGGAGCACGATGGATGAGGGCTGATCTGGACATCTTTTGCACAGCTTAGATCTGGGCTCCATGATGGATCTGGGTATCTTTTGCACAGCTTCTGGGCAGCAGATCGCCCCAGCTAAACAGGCTTTGGAGGTAACCTCAGTTCTACCCTGACCCAGCCGTGCTCACCCTGCCTTGCTCTGTGATTTACCCGCGTCTTCCATTGCATTGCCTAGCAGAAATCCAAGACAAAAACAGGCTCCAGGGGCAGGGACTGAGCCTGCCAGGTTATTTCTCAGGGAGTGAAATGCATTGGGCAGAGCTGGCGGATCTCTCTGCCTCCCCTGCCCAGGCCAGTCCTTAAGCACATGCTTAATTTTAAATGTGGGAAGCAGCTCCAATGCAGTTAATAGGAACCATCCTGTGCATGTGCTTAAGAGGTTTGCTGGGCTGCACTCTGGATACAGGTTATTTATTTTCCCCCGATTTCATCAGTTAATTGGCCCCGATATTCTGCAAACTGCATTCCTTACCACCTTTGCATCACCCTATGGTTGTTTGGGAACTAGTCTCTTCAGCCCCCTGCTATTGGCCATTCCTATTGCGTGGGTGGCTACCTGGGTCACATGCTATTGTTTCTGTGCTCTCAGTGGCGGGCAGCTGTTTCCAAATTGGAGGACAACACACTTCCCAACTGGACGTTGCCATTAGTCTTGCTCAATTCCATGAAATGTTTTAGATGGGGGGATATTTTCATACACAGTCACTGAGTGTCCAGATCCTGGCCTGTATCTAGTGTAGCTTCCCCATGGGATCCAACGCTGCTATCCACGAGTGGGCTTCTTGGGAAGTCATCGTGTCCCTACAACAGCAAGACACTGCCCTTGGGCGCCTAATGCCCAGGGTCTCATGCCAGTTCTGATGCTCAGTCCATGTGATGCCTCCAGCATCTGGTATCCCCTCTCCATGCCTCAGTTTTCCCATCTCTACAATTGTGACAAGACTAATGCAGCTATCACAAATCTAGGGCCGCTACCATGTCACTGTTTCATTATAGTGGGTAGGAAGAGCTTCTGAACTTCCATGAAACTATAAGAATATATTCTCCCTTGGTCATAAACAAACCCGAACTCCTGAATTGTATAAATCATGGGATTTATCTAATTCTTCTCATCTGAAACGCTCCAAGTCCTTCAAGGGGCATGAACATATGTACTATTTCGCCTGCTCTGGAAATGCAACTGTATCTGGGGTGGGATGTAGCAGCTTTTCACTAGCACAAAGCAGTCCCATTACAAAGACAGGCCCCAACCCAAAAACACATAGTAGGGTTATTTGTGTACTTCAAGATAAGCATGTGTATTGTAGGAGCAAGGCAGAAGACACAATGCAGTTACCCAGCTGGGGCTGGACTCAGAGATCTTCCGAGGTCCCTTTCAGCCCCAAAGTCTATGAAATGAATGACGGCAACCTCCTATTTTTTTACACGCACACATACACACACGTGCACACACACGCAATCACACGCCACAGTTTTCAATGTCATTTGAAAGAGAATACCCCAGGCAGCACAGTGCCCCCTTGCAACACCGCAGGCAGAGGCTCCGATCTATGTCTGGAGGATAAATGACAGAGGTCTGCGTTTCTTTCTCACCTCCAACGCGTCCCGCAGCTCGCTACAAGATCTGCAGGCGAAGGCTCCCATAGAAGGGCTAAGTAGCCTTATTATTTATAAAGCCAGGAAAACACAAGAAACCCTGCCGCTGTCTTCTCCTCTTCGCCTGCCACTGACAATCACTGAGCTCTGGTGGTAACAAATTAGATCATTACAGCACAATGCTAATAGGATCCTTTTCAATGCAACGCACACCGGATAATCCACAGGAAAGGAAGGAGAAAGCAGGCTCTTTTATTACTAAGCCCAAAGGAAGGATTTGCTGTTCCCCGGCCTCAATTTTACCTCTATCTCTGCTCCTGATCTGCTTATGGCTTCTTCGGAGGATGGGTGCTCCCAGCTGGGTACAGTGGAAGTGCAAAGACACACTGCTCGCTCTAGTGAAAGAAGCTGGGTGCTCGAACATGCCCAAGTATCTAGAAAGCACATACAGACGCCAGAAGCTCTGACCAGTACCAGCCTGTCAAATGTAACATGCTACCGCAAAAGCATCTTCCATCCAGCCTCTGCACCCCTTGGGGTTGGGCTCTCTTTCTCTCGTCTTCAGTTTTGCAGGCAGCGGATTCAGAGTCAGTTTACGATTCCCTTTGTCTAGCCCCCCACCGCCTTCCTTTTTTGCTCCCTTGGCTTGATTTTGCCGAACACTAATATTCTTAGAGCACATTGCTGCAATGCCTAAATGAAACGAGAGCTTCTTGCTCCTCTGCCATGAAGAGAGCTCCAAAACTGTGAGCACGGGAGAAGAAGAGAAACCGGAGAAAGATGAGGGCTTGCAGCCCCTAATCTGGTTGTTTCTTTCTGCCGGGCACCATTCTTACGGTTAAAGGAATTTAAAAGAAAAAAGGATGGAGCATCTGAAGAAGTTCCCCAGTAAATGAGCTCCATTTCCCTGCATGGTCTGGGATCAGTGCTAGGGTTTCAGCAGGCAAAATCACTTCGGGACATATGGAATAGCAAGAAATCAAATAAAGGCAATCCAATGAAAGAATGATACGATGATAGCAGCATTTCCCCTGACGATCTCTGGGTTTCATGTAAACACACACGCGCGCACACACACACGCTTGCACGCACAGACAGAAATCTCTCTGTATGCACCGCAGCAGCTGCACACCATGCAAAGGCACAATCAGCTGGAAAAAATGAATTCCCTGTTGCATTATTCCGATTCACGCCACCCAGGGCTTGCCTCTGCAAACGCGATGCGAGATCCAGCCCTATCCCTCCACATGCTCTCCCCTCACCTTTAAGGAAAATAAGTAATAGGAACGATGCATCTTACCAACGAGACGAGTCCTTCTGCGTGTGGGTGCCAGAAGACTCAGACCCCCCTCTTGCGCTCCCAAACGCGCGCACCCTGCCTTCCCTCTTGCCTGCAACAACAACAACAAAAAACCCCAAACCCAAAATAGCTTGCCCAAATCAAGGGATTCAACCCCCAAATCCCATCCCTGGCACCGGGAGAGTGGAGATGACAATCTAGTTAATCTTTAAAGGTTTCAGGAGAGAGACGGGAGCAGGGCTGCACACTCTTTGCTTAAGCATCTCCATGGTTACCTCACTGACCCAGTTCTCCTCGCAGCCAAAAGCAGGGGGAGAGAAGAAATTCAGAAGTAAGATGGGAGGCATGTGTGGCATGCTCCCGGCAGGTATTCCTCAACCCCTTTTTGGTGGGAGCAAATGAACTGGGTCTTGAATATGGGTGGTTACTCCTCCTAGCACCTGTCCCGAGGCTTCTCACCCTCCTGGAGAAACAGGGACACAGTTCAGGTGTTGCAATAGTGCAATACTATACATTATGGGCCCCCTGAGCCAAAATCCCCAGATTTTGGAGGAACTCATCCCACATCCAGCTGTCACTAGGGAAGCCAAGACGCGTAGAAGAAAAAAACCGTCCATCAGGTCTGGAGGAGCCTGATCCCAAGACGAACACTGCCACTGGGCACCCATCACTTGGGGCTGGGGGACTCAGTCCAGGAAACAAAGAGCTAACTGAGCTAACGGGGGCGGATGCTAGACCTTGAGGACGCACCCAGCACTGCCTCTAGATCCCCTTCCCTAGTCGTGAACTTGTGCATCTACAAGTCACAGCTGAGATTGGGTGCTAACTGTGCTAGGCGCTGTACATAGCCTCAAGTTTACAATTGCAGCGAGGAAAATGGACACAGGTAATATTATCACCCCCTTTAACACATGGGATATTGCAAGACAGAGTGACGTGGATGCGGTCACACAGAGCATCTGTAGCAGAGCTGGGATCCAAATGCCGACTGTCTAACTCTCTAGGTCCCTAGCCTAGCCACTCTTTCCACCTTAGGTGAAATGAATGCCTGGAGCCATCCGGATGAGCTGCCCCTTTAAGGTGCAAAATCTTACCTGTGCCAGGTGTGATTCTTGCACCAGGTGGAGGGACCTAAAGAGGTCACATGATGGGGAAAGCATGTGGCTCAGCTCCAGGCAAGGAGAGAGAAGAGGGGCTGATTTGTGTGTTAGTTAGAAGGTGGTTGTGGTCTTCTCCACCCAGACTGGGGCTAGGTATGCAAGATTAAATCCTGGAAAGATACTGCCTTTTGTCTTATGGGGTGATCAGCTGAATGGTTTAGTTGCCCCATGTGGGAGATCAGATCACCAGTAGGGGTGGGTGTAGGTCCTTCCCATGGCATCATCTTATGAGACGGTGCAGCCATCCCAGGCAGAAAAGGATGTCAGCTGAGGAGCCATGGCAATGCAGACTCCAGAAGACTGCAGGGGAAGAGGGCAGATGTGAGGGACAACAGCTGTGCCTGGCTACAGTGAGGTGGAAGAGGCTGGGAGGGCCTTGGGGGGGTTGCTTATTTTAGGGCTATCTGAAGAATTAAGGTGCATCTTTACTGCACCAAAGGCTCCTCATAAGGGCGTTGCAGTGGCTTTGGGGTGGCAGCAGAGAAAGGAAACTGAGGCAGCAGGTGGGTTTGATGCCAGAGCTGGTAAGTCCCCACTACAGATGTCCTCTTGCAGCTTCCAAGTGCTTGTAGCTAGAGCTCTGCTTTCATGTTCGCCGCCCCTCCCTGCAACCTGGTTCCTGTTGGGTCCCTAGCTCTACTGCCCAGGGAGGCAGCCTTCAAACAATGACCCAGCCTTGGCTTTATCAAGGCAAATAAAACCCCAGACTCCTGCGTTTCAACATCATTCCCCTCCCCACATTCCCCAAAAGTTGTATGGAGGGTCATGTGGCTGCCTATCAGATGTGCAGTGGGAGCCCTCTACTTTTCCCCTTGGCTTGGGCTAACATTTGAAGGGCGTCTGGGTACGTGTGTGGTGCAAAGTGCTATTAAAAGCCACACTGGGAGCAGCGGCCCCAGGAAGCTCTCCCCGGTAGGTTTAGTCTCCTGGAGGAAAAGGAGGGAGAAGACTCCTTGTAGCCTTTAAAGGATGGTCCCCTAACTAGGATGGGGAGGGGGATAGAAAGCATGGTCTTCTCTTGATTAGCACAGCTGCATAGAAAGCAGCTGGGCCATCTTTTGCCCAGCCATCTTAGTAAGCAAACAGGAATTTCTTGCAAGGTGATGCTCTACTACTGGCATATCATCCCTGCCCTCCTAGGAGGCACCTGGGCAACAGGAGAGCAGAGGTTACTGGCAGAAAGTCTCAGCTTCAAGGAGCAGGGTCCTTTTCTTGTTGTCTGTTTCCAAAAGGCAGCATTGCTAGCCACGAGGGCACCAGAGCTTGCGTTCTGAAGAGTTAGTTTGGGTAGATGCTCCAGCTCCCCTCCCATTACCCCAAAGGGGGCAGGGATGGGGCTGCCACAAGGTAGAGGACTGCCTAGGGATAGCGTGTATGGGAATTGCGAACCCCATTGCAGAGCCATCTCCCCATGGAAAGTGTGAGCCCTCTTGCTAAGAGCCATCTCCCCAGTCCTCACCCAGCCAAAGTACATGGGCCATTCCCGTTCCAGCCACCACACTGGGCTATAGATACTAAAGCAGAAGTGCCCGCTGGGATTTCCCTCTCTGGTCACTTTTGCTCCACTAGGGTTTTGAGAAACCGCACACTTGCTCAGCTCCTAGATTTAAGTTTCGGCTCCTTGGGAGGGGCAATTGCTGGGACTCCTGTAGTATCTGCTTGGATTTGGGAGCCTGTTGATCAAAGCCCATGGAACTGAATGCAAGAGACTTAGGCCAGAGTCTTGAAACCCAAAGCAGATGTTTCGGCGTATTCATGACCCACAGGGAGGGCAGAAGGGTAAATCCAGGGCACTGGTCAAACCCCAGCAGAGTTCAGATCCAGAACACAGGATGCTTCTTATTTCCTCTCAAGTGCTGAGATGTAAGAGCCACTGCCAGAAGAGCCCTGCCAACTCTTAGCGTAGTGTAACGGGAGGCTTGGAAGGTGAGGAAAAACAGACACTCTTAAAACTCACGAGCATGCAAGTTTAAGTCTAGTTAGGAAGGGGGGGGAAAAGTCTGTCCCTGGATTTGCAATTTTAAAATGCACTTGGGTGCTGGCATCTGGTTTCTAATGTTTAAATCGCTCACCCAAGCTGAGCCAACAAGGAACTGTGCAACAAGATGAATAACTGCATGCAGTGGAACAAGAACTTGCAAGCGTAACTACCAAATACACTCGCTCAGTTGCTTGCACAAGTCATATGCACCTAATGTGCTGCCATCAGGTCCTTGGGTCTGATTTGGAAGGAAAATATCCTACTTGTGCAAGCTGTAATGGTTTCTTTCTAGAAATCTGGAATCCAAAGCTAGGTATGGATGCACCCAGTTGGTACTGTATTAGCATTTGGGACAGAGGTGGGCAATTATTTTGGGCAGAGTGCTGCTTACTGAGTTTTGGCAAGCCATCAAGGGCTGCATAACAGGCAGCCCAGGGCAGATAAATACTAATTTTCTAAATTTTAGGGCCCCGCGGGCCAGCTAGAATGGCCTGGCAGGCCGCATCTGGCCCCCGGGCCGCATTTTGCCCAGCCCTGGTTTGGGAGGACCGCGGCCTCATGGCCTTGCGTTCCAAGAAAAGCCTTTTCATCCCAACTGCATCTTGTTTTATTTTAGTGACTTTAAATCTCGGGTCGCCCAAAACTGGCATGTTCTGATCTGCCGGAGAATCAAACGGTTTGACATGGTAACAAGAGCTGATACTTGGATTTGCATGCTGCCGTCTAATTGGGTGGCTTCTCGACCAGGCAGAGCATCACCCAATTGAACAGCACCATGCAAATGTTAGTGTGTATTCCTAACTCCAGGGGATGCAGTGGCGAGGAAACGAGTGAAAAAATGCCGGATTTGGATTATTATTATTTTTTTTTTAGAGCAGAGTCTTTTTGGAATGGGAAGCAAGAGGCAGCTGGAAACACGACGGTTAGGTTGGCAGGGAGAGGTGATTTGATGTTAGTCTGCAGTCGGGCAGAAGGCAGAGTAGATTTGTACCTTATAGACTAACTAAATGAGAGGCGGATGTAGCATAAGCTTTCGTGAGCTGGAGCTTGTGGCAGAAAGCCACCTTGGTTTCTCCCCAAAATCTCTGCCCTGTGACAACGTGATTAGAGGGGCCAGCACAGAGGAGTCACACCTCAGCCTGTCCCTTTAGGTAACTTGAGCTGGCTGCTGTCCCGAGGGAGGGGGGAAACCTGCTCCCTCTGCCTACGGGACTGGCATCAGCCACCCGGGTGAGGGGCATCTACCTGGGGAGCTGGAATCTGCCCAGTAACAGGTGATGTATTTCAAATTGGTTGGCTGACAGCCAACTGGGGCTGACCCCCACTGGCCCAGGTGAATGAGGTCACAGGGGCTATATAGGTTGTGGGCAGGAGGGAGGCTCTCTCTCTTCGGCCATGAGGTGAAGCAGCAGCCATGCGGGGGACACAGAGGAGCTTTACCATCTAAGGTTGGCTCTCTCCCCCAAACTCACGAGCTAGAAACCGCCTGCTTCCAGAGGGGAATTTCAGCCTCTGGAAGATGCTTGTGAGTAAGCTACTTGAGATCTGATTAGATATTTAGCTGGCAGTAACACAGATGCATGATCAAAAGGCTACCGCAGCCACACTGTTTGCTCTTTAGGATTTCTAGGATATTGCTCAACCCTGTACCCTAGTTTCCCCTACCCCTCGTAATCAATAAAGTTCCCCTTTTTGACCGGTGTGGGAGACTTATTGAGGGGTGGGTCTAAATTATGCCTAAGAGACCCCTTAGGTCTGCGGACTACGGGAGACTTTACTTTTTGCCCCCTTGACTTGGGGAAGCACCCCAAGTGCCTGTACTGGGTCGAGTACCTGTCGGACTATTAGGCCTGTGTTTCCCCGAGGACACAGGGCCGAGACAGTCCCTTCTCGGGGTGGTGGCGGCAATGTTACCCCCAGACTAGTGAGTGTGCTCCGGGAGAGGGGTCGGCCAAGCATGAGGCGCCCCTAGGGAGGCATTCGGAGTCTGGAAGGTGGTCTGGCACAGGGAGGTGGGCGGCTCAACGCAGGAGCGCCCCCTACTGGCCCGCCACAGAGCTCACCTCATTAGATGCTGTGGAACAGGGAGGGGGGAGGGTTTTTTGGTAGCAGGAAGTTGCTTCTGCAAACCACATCCAAATTAGACATCCAGCTAGTTTGTGTAACCTTGAGGAGGTGAATGAAATCAGCCAGAGGGTAAGGGTAAATGCATGGCATGCTTGCTGACCTGCAAGGCCCGGATGCAGATGGGACAATTAGTGAAAAGCCAATAGGAGTCACTGGATCACTTTGAATTAGGAGTGCAAAGAAAAAGCAAGCTGCAGGATATGACTTCCAATAGGAAGGTGGACTACCAGAACTATTGCCCTGCAATACTAATGTGAGGGTAACAGAGCGGGACTTGCCTGTGATTTAATGAAATCTTATTGCTCTCACAAGTCTTGTGATGTCTGGAGTTGTTTTGAGTGCCAGCTCTTGAATTCCTCCTCTGCTTTTACCAAAATGATTTTTCTCCCATCTGCTTGCAGAGATGCTTGCACAGTCGACCTCCTAAAAGCTTCGAGACCCAGCTAAGAACTCTGAAATGTTGTAGTAACTGGCTTATGCATTTCAAACGAATCATGACTCTTTTGAGAGCCCAAATCATGATTTGGGGACACCTGAGGTTGGCAATACTGTTCCAAGTCTGAACTAGAAATACATAAAGCAACACTTTTTTTTTTCCAGTTGATTGCACTAGTCTCATTTTGACCACGACCCATCACTGTCAACATCGCTAACAGCTTTAAGAGGTGCCACGGAGGCCATACTGATCCATATCAACTCATCCCTCTACAGCAGTGGTTTGTAACATCTTTTCAGTGGCAGACCCCTAAAAATATTTGATTGGAGGTAAAGACCCCTTTGGAAATGAACGGCTTCATCTGGGCTCAGAAACTTTATTTCACAGGCGTCTTAAGTGGACCCTTCAGACGTAGTCTACAGACCCCTGGGGGTCTGCACACCACATGTTGAAAACCACTGCTCGAGGGGGATCTCCTAACTGCTACATAGACTTGCACCTTGAATACTGGGGACTTCCTCTTAGTTGCTTTCCACTTCCCATGTTCCTTTTGATCCATCTCAGATGGCTCTCATGGTTTATTGGATTTGGTCGAGCCACACCCAGACACAGGCATGGGCGAACCGGGTAGCCATCAGGGGCCCGAAAATGGGGGGAAAAATATTACAATTGCAAAAAAGAAAGTGTTAATATTGCACATATATGGGACTGGCAATGTTATCAATTGAGAACGAACTATTTAAAGACACCGATACCACAGATGCAATAAAGACTTTTGCAACAAGTCCGATTATTATTATCATTATCTCTGGCGAAGCAATACTAAAAGTTTGCCTGGGGCTTCCAGGAGTCTAGGTACGGCACTGGCTATATGAAAAGAGTCGCTCGGGGCTAGGGAGGTAGCAAATTTTATACAAAAGCAGGTTGCTGAAGAAGCCCAAGAGCACCATTGGCTACTCTGTCTCCCTACTGCATGCCTCTAGCTGTGTCTATTCAATTATACCTGCTGCCCTCCATGGGTCTGCTTCTATTTGGATCCACTGCTAAGTGGATGAGCACACCCCATTCTGGGTGCCTGGTGTGAAAATAGTTAGTGATGGAGAGCCTCCTGTTTCTGTAGCAAATTGGATGGTTTCTTAATGCTGGAATATAGCTATAATCCAGTTAATGGAGCAAAAGGACACTTCCATTATAGCTGGTAGGTCAAAAATGCTACCACTTGGAAATATCAGGTTTCTTGGCCAAGCCACCTCTGCAATACTCCTATCGGAAAGTAGGGCTCGGGTTGGAAGTGAGGGTGACTGCGCTTCCCAGATCCACAGGAAACTTAAACCCTTTTGCAGTGCCCTTGGTGCGCGTGGATTTACCGAAAGGGCCTGTGCATCATGTGGCTGGTGACTGATTAAAACAGGTAATCAAATGATCTGGGAATATTAATTGGTGTTCTCTGCACAGCCTTCCTGAAGATAAATTTCTCTGGAGACCCAAGCAGGGCCTGGGCCATCCACATATCCTTGGGTAAATGGAGCGAGTCAGGTGCTTCACAACACTTCCCTTTCCCAAACCACAGACTGGATTCACATCATCCACAGAGCCTGGGGATTGACAGGAAGACAAGCCTCAATGTGTTTCCTCTCAGCTGGTGCTCTGCTCTCCGTCCTTGGCTAGCAGCGAGGCAGAGAGAAGTGCTAGGCTTAATGGAAAGTGTGATCTGGATCGATAAGCCATTAGACCCACAGGCTTGTACAGAGGGTCTCCAGTGCACTTTGAGTGGAGACGACTGAAAGTGTGATTATTGATTGCCCTGCACTGCAACTCGCAACTTCTTGTCTCGATGGCTTTGGGGCATATGTCGAGGGGCAGTCACCTGCCTTCTCAGTCACAGGCATGGCAATGTCTTTCTAGTTCCCATTCATAGCACATGTGCTCATCTCACCAGGGTCCCTGTTCACTGTTGCAGATGCTGTTCATCTTCAAAAATAGTCACTGCACACTGCTAGCCTGCAGGGAAACCCCAGGGTAGGGATGGATGGGCAAGCAGATAAATCTTCCTAAGAAGAACAGGCCCAGAGATGGTGCGTGTCTTGCATTATTTGCTGGTTCAGGAGGCAGTGCTCTGGGAGTCAGAAGTGGTTCAAAGCAGCTCTTCTCTTGTCCAGCTCTGGGACCCTGTGTGAGTCGCATTGCTTAGGTTGTCCTTCCTTCCCTTGTCTAGCACCCTTGGACCGTAGGCTCCATGTGCCAGGGACCATAGTTTCATAGTTGGTCGGGTCAGAAGGGACCCGAGCAGATCATCAAGTCCGACCCCCTGCCATGGGCAGGAAAGGATGCTGGGGTCAAATGACCCTGGCAAGGTGTCTATCTAGCCTCCTTTTGAAGACCAATGCTACGCCTGTACCTTGCTTAGCCCAGCGTGGCCCCTAGGTGCCACTGTGATATCAGTAATGGGAGGACAGGATCCCTTGGTACTGGAGCTGACCATCAGTGGCCCACTTCATACCTGAGCCCAGACTCCTACCAGGAAGATCTCTGTTGCCTGCCTCCCACTGCAGCAGCTCCGAGTCGTCGCCACAGGGCTCAGGACAAAGCGCTGGTTGCACTTGTAGCCAAGCCGCAGGCGCAGCACACCCATCCAAGGCCCCCCAGAAAAGCAGTGGGTCTGTGGCTTCCTTTGTTGGCTCAGGGGGTGGGGAGGGAGACGGATGGCCATCCTTGTACACCAGTCTGCAGTCTCTTGCATTCGCAGTCTGTGGCTGGGAGGCAGTGGGACGTGAGCAGGAGCAGGCTTAGTATTTGGGGGTGTTCATAAAGGCCTTTCTTGAGGGTCTCCTTTCGGCTCCGCTCCTACATAGTCCCATGGATCATCTGGGACTGCCCTGAAAATTGCATTCCTCAATGGGGAAGGGATCAAATGCCTAGGCCTGCGTCACCCACCTGAAAACTTAGTCCCAGCAAATTTAGAGATGAGGAGATGGAAGGAAATTGCCACAGGTCCATGACATGGCCAGAAACAGAACCTGGGTGTCCTGGCACCCACAGGCACTGGACCATGCTCTCTGCCATACGCTCATTATTTGACCAGAGGCCTAGGAAGCCTGGACAGTTAGTGTCTGAGTAATGGGCTCCACATCTCTCCCCGTGGTGACTGGTTGGGAGAGGGCTGCAGCAGCGTGCAATGTTGCATTGTTGTGCCAAGAGAAACTCTGGAGGCTTCTGGTTGTGTGCGCTTGCATGAAGGTGCCTCCTTGGCTCTGAGCCACATTGGCATTTGAATGTCCCTGCCAGATCCAGTGGGTGCCCGGAAAAGTTAGATCCCACATGGACCCTGTGGTCCCAAGTCTTTGGGCCAATCAAGTCTAGCTCCAATACAGCAAGCAGAGAATGGCCAGATATAGGCCTTGGTAGGGGTGGGGCTGAGATGAGATCCTTAATGGATCTCCGAGGATGGGGAGCATTCAATGAGCTTATTACTTTTGAATAAACTTCCTAAGCAGAGGATCTGGGTGGGTCAGACTGTGTTCCCTGTAAGCAGTACAAGCATAAGGACCCAGGAGCAAACTGCAGACACCAGGTCAGCCAGGGGAGTGCAGGCATCGCTCCTGTCTGGTGTCTCTGCATGACGTCATTCTTGTGCTACTTGCTCTGGGTCACTCCAGATGTGATCTGTGCTGAACCGGGCTTGCTTCCGAGGCACCGCAAGGGGCTCGGAGGTGTAAATATCCCCTGGATGGGGCAAGGTTGATGGGCAGTTCTGATCTTCTCTTGGGACAGGGTCCCCTGACTTGAGGATGAATTGGCTCCATACTGGAGTAACTCAGCCCATTACATTAGATGCTAAGTTGTACTGAGATGGCCTCTTCCTGACTGGCCTTGCACATGCAGAAAGGAATTGGACAAACTGGAGACAGCCCAGCGGAGGGCAATAAAAATGGCTGGGGCACCTGACTGATGAGGAGAGGCTGAGGGACCTCGGCTTGTTTAGTCTGGAGAAGAGAAGACCGAGTGGGGATTTAACTCCCTGCAGGGGTGTTGCAAAGAGGATGGAGCTGGGCTGTTCTCAGCGGTGGCAGATGACAGAACAAGGAGCAATGGGCTCACGTTGCAGGAAGGGAAGTTTAGATTAGATATTAGGAAAAACTTTATCACAAGGAGGGTAGTAAAGCACCGGAACAGGCTCCCCAGAGAGGTGGTGGACTCTCCATCCTTGGAGGGTTTTAAAACCTGACTAGACAAAGCCTCAGCTGGGATGATCTAGTTGGGGCTGGTCCTGCTTTGAGCAGGGGGTTGGACTAGATGTGACCTCCTGAGGTCCCTTCCAATCCTCATTTTCTATGATGTTATTCTTTTTCCACTGGTAACTTGGTCCCAGTGTTTGTAATCGCAACCACCTAGTTGGAAGGAGACCGAGTGTTTCTACAGCAGCGCTTCCACGCTGGAGAGTGAGATGCATCCCACTACCTGGGGTTCTGCTTCTGACTGGCAGAGTGGGATATCACAGGCAGGGTCGCTAGTCCCAGTAATGGCTAAGCAATTCAGCAGTGCCCCAGAGACCAGTAGCTGCAATGAGTTGGGGAATTTCCATTGTGGGAGACCATCAAATTGAGGGGATAAACAAGAAATCAGAGTTATACATCTGGGTGCTCTTATGGGGGTTCACCCCAAGGCAGACTAAAGAGCCAGCTGGCGGTGTGCTGGCTTTTGCTAGATGGGATCCGAACTGTTTCATAGCCCTTACGCTGCAAGGAGAGTCTCTTCTAAGGTAAAGCAGGGAACCTGGAGTGCTAGCTCTGCAATAGCTTGTGCTGCCTAATCTGGCCAGGATCTTGACCAGCCATAGCAGTGTCAAAGCCCCCATCAGAATAGGTTAGGTCTAAAATGCAGCTGCAGTCTGAGTGGATGGCCAAGGTGTGGCATGATGCCCAAAAGGACACAGGGAGGAACTGTTGGCCAAGGACCCCTCTCCCATGAGAAGCCAGGTTGGGTTGCTAACACCCATGCATAGTTTGCATGGAAAGGCTCGGTCAAAATGTGCCCCCTAGAGTAAGCTGAAGATCTTATTGTTTCTGGTGCAAAGGAGAGGGGGCAGCTCAGGGACCCTGGGAGCTCTTGATCCCTGCCACCTTGGGACTACATTTCTTAAGCCTGCAGGATCACCCCCCCACACACACCCCTAGACCTGATAAAGCCAACAGCTCCCAACAGACCCTTGCACACTGGACAAAAGCATCTGCAGCCATTGCAATGAAAGAGTCAAATGCCGTGGCACAGAGAGCCCAGGACCTGGGAGCAAGGCTGGCAGTGGGGAGGGGGCACTCATCAGTGCCAGAAAGGAAGCTTTTCCCTCGTACCCCACAACCACTGCTTAACCCCCCGCGGGCTCCGAGTTCTGCAATGCAGCGCGCGCCATTCCCGACTGGCTGTGTGTGAATCCTATCAATATTTCATGGAGCGGCTCCCTCCAGGGGAAGGATCACTATCTAGTGCTCAGCCTCTCTGCTGCTCCGACCAGCATTTGCCTTCTTGCACAGAACATCCCATTTCCTCTTCCCATCCTGCAGCCCACCCCCTCCCTCAAGGTTTTCCACCCTGTTTACATGCAGGATGTAGCCCTGCAGTTCAGATGAATCTCAGATCTACTCAGGGCAAGCTCTATAAAGGCTTCAGGGGCATTAGTCCAAGCCCTTGGCCACCTTTCCCTCTTTGTGACTAGTCTGCTTTCAGAGGATGTGGGATTCCTCTTGCCTTCCATGCTAAGCCTGGTGTGGTTTAGTTACTGTGCCCCTCCCCAGAAGCAGCTGCAATCTATGCAGCACACGAGGTGGATGTTCCATGCATGATTTGCATGGTATGAGTTCGCTTTAAGCTCGGGGTGTCAAACTCCTCTGACTTCACAGGCCAGATGAGTGGCATGGGGCCGGTCTGTGTACCAGATCAGGCCCGTGGACTGCCTCCCCCTTCTCCCTCCCCCAGCCTACCTTTTTGGGCAGTTGCTACAGCTGCTCTGGGATCCACATTGTGTGCAGCACAAATCTCAGAGTGGCTAGAACATGCTCCAGATGCAGTGCAGTCCAGCCGGAGCAGAAGCTGTGCTGCATGCGGTGTCTGACCTGGCTGGACTGGGCCATGGGGTGCCCACCCTGGCAGCTCTGGGGGCAGCACTGCATGCGGCATCTGCTCAAGCTACCCCAGGGCCCATGCTGGAGATATGCCACTGCATCCAGCTGGACATGGGGCACATCCCGGCGATTCAGGGATCTGCGCTGCATGCAGCATGAGTCCCAGACTGGCTGGAATGGCCACCAGACCAGGCATGCTGGAGGTAGGGGAGGAGGTTTGTGGGGCAGACCCAGGGCTATGCCCTACATGGGTCTGCTCAGATCCAGAGGCAACACCGAGAGCCGGATGGTGGGGCTCTGTGAGCCAGATCTGGCCTGTGGGCCGTATGCCTGACTCCTCTGCTTTAAACATATACAGGTCACGGGGCTGCTTGATCTGGGGCGGCCTTGCTGTCGTCTGTGGCTTACTTCAGAGTACGTGCTTTAACGTGCCTTGTGGCGCTGATGCACAAGACTGAACTTGGAGACAATGCCTGCAAATGCAAGAGATGACTCTATAGCCAGGAAGGCCCCTTCCCACCTTGTGTCTCTACCTCCTGTATTTGCCTTTAATGCTATAGCTGGAGTAGAAGATGAGAAGCAACATGTTGGCAGCAGACACCATCTCTACCCCCAGGCCCACAACGCTGCATTTCATTGCCCAACCTCGGCCAGCCTGGAGCCTACAAACCACAAGTCTCCTGTGCCATACCTACCACTTCATTAAGACCTTACATTTCCCCAGAAGTGCTGAGCACCTACGGTTTCTCCTGATTGCCGAGAGTGCCCGAGAGCCAAGCTATTTGTGGGTGGGGAAAACAAATTGCTCCATAAAAGTGGAGATCATAGTAATATTACAGTAAACGACTATTAAGGAATAAGCAAAGAACTTGTTTGCCTGGGCAAGTGGTGCTGAGAGACCAACCAAGATCAGGGCCTCATCAGCCCTTCCCTGAAGAGCCTGCATCTTAGCCTAATGTGGCAGGCAAAGGGTGAGGGAAGGAAATGCTGTTCCAGGGGTACAAAATGCAGGTGTCTTGGATGTAGGCACTGGGCTGGGATCCAGGGGAACTGCTTGCTGGTCTGACTGTGACCATCAAGGGGAGGAATTGCTCTTTAGTGAGTGGAGATACTTCTAGACTGGCTGCCTGCTGGAGTTGAGCCATAGTATAGGTTAAATTGCTGCTTGAAGTGTTGAGACCTTCCGTCTGCATCCACTTCGGGCTGGTGGTGGTGGCACAGGGTTGGCAATACCACTTTTCTTATAGAGCAAGTGGAAAGGACATTTAAATCTTCAGTCACTGGTTCCTTTTCTTCTGCAACCTGCTACTCCCAAGGACAAAGTCCAGAACTGCCTCTAGCTTCTCTCATCCACACCCCACTCCCACCCCCTTCAAGAGGCATGAGCAGAGAGGGGTCAAAATATTGTGGGCTGGGCTTTGCTCAAACAGGTTTTAAAAACAATGTGATTCTTGGCTTTGTATCGGCGGCCTAAAGATGCAGTGAACCATGATCATAAGTGTTTCTGCTTCTTATGCAGTGGGGGGGTCCCCACCCTGCCCCAAACAGACCCTAGAATAGAGGCAGGTTCCTTGACTTCTATGTCTCTTTTTGTCTCTATTATAAAATTGCCTGAGCTGCTCCTGGGACCTTCTGGGCAGGTTGACAGTAAATTTCAGTGGCCCTGGGTTCAACCCATGCGTAGGGCGTCCTCGGTGGTTTTTCTTCAGCATGCACTTCAGAGGCAACCTTATCTATAAAGCCCATGTCCAAGCCAAGCTCTCAACTCTTCAGAGCACTGCTGGCCTATTTGTTACCTGTCAAGGACCCAAAGGACTTGCTGGATAAGTTTGTTCCTTCACAAGGACCTGAAGTAAAGTTGTCACCAAAGAGTTAGGATTAGGAGCCAATTGTCTCCTTTGCTGGGGCTGCATGCTCCTCTTTTCCCCCTGCAGTAAGGGATACGGTGCTTGTCATCTGATTGAGAAACACAGTCTTTCCAAGATGGTGTTAAAAGATCTAAGGGGTCTGGCTGAAGAGCTGGAGCATCTGAGTGAGAAGCTTGAATTGAAAGCACTGAGATCTATTAGATCGTCTAATCTGCCACTATGGGATTTTTGCCTAAATGATAATTTTCTGTACCAGTGTCAGCAGCACTCCTACATGCAGCCAGGCCAGGCGGTTCCATAGGAGAGTGGTGGATGCAGGGGTTCCCAATAAAATCAGTAATTTATCTCATTCCTCCATAAATCACTCCATTGGAAGCAGCCTGTGCCACAGACTGATATCGGTTGGTTTGTGCAGCCCTTGGCACAAAAGGTGCTCAGGTTAGTGGAGGTCTCTGTCCACTATTACAATGCAAACTTCTAATACCCTTGAGTTGATTTTAATATTGAGGGAATGCCGCCTTTTACAAAGTGGCCCTTCTTATTTATGCAATGGCTCCAAATTCAAAGGTAGAAAGACGAGAAACTTCCAAGCAGAATAACACAGAGATGTGGGACTGTTTGCAAACCAACTTGCGGAGCTTGTTGTGCACCAGCTGATCGGAGACTGCATCATTAGAGCGATGTAGCTTCATCAACAACAGGGCTGGTACTTCCCTCTGGGAGTATTAAGCAAGCTGGGAGAAGAGCCCTGAAGAGGTGGTACTGCTCATGCACGCTTACCGCAGACAAATAGTCTGCACATCTCTCGTGCCCACTGGGAAGAAGCAGGTACCTCAGCCCTGGTGCAGAGTGGGACTTGAACCTGGGTCTTCCACTGCCCAGATATGCCCTAACCCTGTGGTTTGCAACCTTTTTGGACTTCAAGTGCTCGTCAGAAAATGCCAGTTTTTGCTGGTTTGGGTTTTTTTGTTTTTTTCTGACTACAGAAAAATAATAGAGCAATTCTTCTGTTGCAAAGAACTCAAGACAACAGCAACAGGGCAGGTATTTTTTTTTAATACTATAAATTCTAGTTTAAAATCCCCGAGTTAAGTTTAATTTGCGCACCTAAATGCTACCACAGTGTGACACCATGCAGCACCCTCGAAAGGATTTCTAGGCACCTCCGAGTGCTGCAGCACCCTGGTTGAGAATCAGTGCCCTAACCACTGGCCCAATGACTACTCTGGTCAAAGCCAGGGACCTGCAATCCAGCGGTTCCTCCCCAGATCCGAGAAGTCACGGATAAAGCTTTCCTGGAACTGATGTGTTTCTGCAAAAGCTTTGCTTTTTGGAAAAGCTTGTTTGGATGCCCAACTAACATCTCTCAACGTCTGGCTTCAAAAACCGTGCAGTGCCTCCAAAGACAAAGCTGAGCTGTTTGTAACAGTCTAAATCGGATGCTAATTAGCTTGGGACCAGGAGCGAGATATGAAGCAACTCATCTCCACATCACCTGCTGCAATCTGGCTTGAGTTAGCAACCTAGTGTCTTTAGCAGCCAGCGGCTCTTCAAAGACATGGGTATATGATCCCTGGCAGCTTCCTGCTAGGGAGTGCTGCTGTTGCAGATCCCCGCTGCAACTTAGGATCTTACAGTCTCCTGGGTGAGGGATCTGTTCCCATTGAAGTGAAGGAGTTTTGCCATGGTCTCCAGTGGGACCCAGTGGAGCCTGGGGTCTCTCCATCAGCAGTTTCCACCTTAAGAGAAAGGTGCCCCTCTACTCACCGTCCTGGGGGGAAGGGGCAGGCCATCCTGCTCTGCAATCAGTCGCTGGATACAAGCTTCCATCTGCCAGCCTGTCAATGCTGCCTTAAATCTCTTTGAAATAATTGCTAAATTAGCCTGTTTCCCTGCTATCTGAGATGGTGTGACATAATGTTAAGTGCACGGGGGGGGGGAAGAAAAGTGAGAAGGGTTGAGAGGAGATGCTGCCACACAGCTTGGATCTTAACCAGAAGGAAAACTGGAGGCTTAGATAGACGCATTTAAGGTTATCTTGCAAAATGTGATGCTTCCCAAAGGGCAGAAGCAAACACTGGAAAGAAATACACAGGGCCTGATTGTTTCTGACCCTATTCTTGCTCCCAGGAAAGACGGGGGCAAGGGGGCTGTCAGCCGCTCCTGCTTCCGATAGGCAGGGTTTTGTTCACCTCCCACCCCTTGCAGAAGACTGAGCCCGTGTCAATCTTGGCTTGAGTTTCCCAGATCATGGATCTTCCCATGGTACTAGAGCTGCTGTTGCTTTGCTGGGAGACAAACTCATGTGCAGCTTACATCAACTTGTCCCCGGAGCAGCGGCCACCTCTAGGGACTAAGTCTGCCTACGTAGAGACCCTTATATATTGCAGAGCAGCCCAGAAGACCCTCAGCTGCCCCTGAGAATTGGGCCTGTAATATCTGGGTAGAATATTACTTGTTTCTCCAGAGGGAAAATTAAACAGCAGGGGAGGGAGATATATATATATATATTTCCTCCACCAAGTAGCTGCTGAGCCAACAAGAGGTCATATTTTTAGGCTTGGTTATGGTACATAGCAAGGACACAAGTTCTACTCCTGGAATATGAGTTTGGATGGGGCAAGCCAGCAGGCTCTTTATTTTGAGATGGCAAACTTTGCAACATGTAAGGGAACTATACTAGGCAGGAGGGACTGGGGGCTTGAATGCAGACCAGTCTTTAAGCCTGCTTCCTTTCCCCTTTGCTGGGACCCCTGCAGGGAAGGGCTCCAGATCTACCTGGAAAAGTGAGCAGAAGGCTGCCAGAGTAAGAGGAGCCTGCAAGAAATGAAGGGAAAAGGACAGACGAGCAAAGACAGCTCTGTCTTAGCAGCCAGGAAGGGAAGGGATAAAGCAAGACCTGAGCTACACCTTGCAGGTTAAAGCAAACTTTACAGCGTTCCTGGGCCCCACGGAGAAAGTAGCTGTGCAGCTCTTCTAGGGGGAGGTAGTAGGGAGGGATAGTAGCCTAACCAGTGTGTTTACGGTGGATCAGTTTACAGAGGGGACATTATGGACGCGACAAGAAAAGACTGGCTTGTAACCCGGGATGTCCCTTCTAGCCCGATGTTCCCACTTCGGATTAACTCCTTCACAAAACAGCCTTGCTAAGGGGGTCAGGCGACCACTTAGGCTCTGAAACTGGATACAGTCATTGAATCCCCTGGGCAAGAAGGGAGCTGAAGGCCAGGCTGGCTCATGCTCTCACACAGCACTAATGAAATAAATCACCACAGGCCCACAGGATACTCCCCGTGCGCCAAATGATGCAATTCAGCTCCGAGCTAATTGTTTTGTTCAGCCTGGAAGGGCCACTTTAAATGTCTCCTTGCCAGAGAGGCAGGCGCAGAGAGCACTCCGGCGTGTTATACTCAGTATCCCATTAGCATCTAATCGAGGCGCGCTAGCCTAACTTGGCAAGACTGTGCTGCTGCTCCTCTTTGATCATATGCTGGAAGCATCTGATTTTGCTTCTGAGTGACTAACACTTGCCCTAACAAACTCCCTTTTTTTTGGTGGGAGGGGGGTGATCTAGGCAGCCCCTTCTGCACAGCCAGGCAAGTTCAAGTTCAAGTGCTGACTAGGTCACAGCAGCCACCCCTGGGCTGCATCTGCACGTTCATTAATGTCCTGTAGGTAATGCGCATTAAATCTAGTACTTCCATTGTGAGGCACTAGAAAAATGCACATTAATCTATTTTAATGCGCATTAGCTAAAGAGCATGGGGCATTCATAGATGTGCTCCGGGAGGTGGGGCACTTTAATTAGCCAGACACGTGGATTAGAAGCACCCTGTGTATTAGCATCCCTGCACTTGAAAAATGTGCTTTGAACTAAAGCTTGTCAAAGGAGCTTGAGTTCAAAGCTCCCTGCCCCTGCAGCCATTTTTTCAGCACAGGGATGCCAACACGCGTGACACGGGAGGCTGCTGGATTTACAGCGCATCAGGGCAGCCTCTCTGCATGTGCATAAGTGCCTATGGGGTTTCATGCATATTAAAATAGGCTAATACGCAGTAAAGTATACGTGTAGATGCACCCACTGGTCTGTGCCCACCGGTCTCTTGAAGTGGGGAGGGGGAAGGCCTGTCAAAGATCCCAAAGCAAATGTCCAGGGCACTTATGCTGGGAAACACTGAATCAGCAGCTGAGATGCAAGTATAAACCTACTGGTAGACTCCGAACAACTTTGAGTCCTCGTGAATAATTCAGAGTTAAAAAGGAGCCAAGTTTTGCCAGCCAAGTGGCTTTCTGCAGCAAATCTGCCCAGCTTAGAGGCAACCTATCTATCTATGACCCCTTTGGGCTCCATTACTGTGTGGAACAGAAAAGGGGTAACAACCCTGGTGTAGAAGGTGTCTGGAGGAAGTCCGCAGCCGGGCAGGGTCTACCTATCCAAGCAGAGAAGGGTCCAGGGGAAGCACATTTTATGTCGTTCCAGTACAACCGAGCTCCCTGCAGCTCCAGATCAAATGCTCAGGGGAAGACGAGGGACACGCATGTCTCTGGGCATCTCCCACTTGCCCCAGAGCATACACACTCCCCCTGCACCTGAGCTGTTTGCTAGCAATCCAGGCAACTTCGTGTCCGCCACCCAGAAGCCTCCTCCACCATTCCCCTGAGGGACTGCCGCTATCCTATTAAGCCTAATTGGAGGATGGCTGGAAGGAGCAGCTGCAGAGCTTCTGGCTGCTTTTGGGCAGGATTTTAACCCACTGTTTGCTGGGCGTTTGGCACGCTTGTCCTTTCTCAGTGAGACACGCGAAGCAGGGTGGATGTGGGAGTCTTTGGAAGGCGGGAGCCAGGTTTGTCAAGATTGCTCTGAAGCCAACGGAGACACAACTTGCTTAAAGCCGGCACCTCCAAAGCTTAAGAACCTCTCCCATAATTTTCCAACCTCTTTAGGATCACCTGGAGTTAACAGGATGGGGCACTCATCCTTGGAAGGAGCGGTCCTGGTAGGAGATTTTGTCCTCTCCATCTTTGCCAGTTCCTCCCAGTACTTCCCACAACCAGCGCTGCATGCTTTCATCGGCCTGAGCTGAAGTCCGAGGGATATTCAGCCAGGGTGACAATACCCCCATCTATTCCTAAACCTGGAGGGTAGGATATACCACCCCCTCCCCAGTGGTGTAAAGGTAGCTCCTGGTCCTGGGAGCCAAGAAGGGGCATGGATGAGTCTTGGATCCTCATTCAAAGCAAGCAGCTGCCAGAAAGCAAAGAGGAGGGCTTGAAAGGGACTTGCCTTAAAAGCCCGCAGCTGGGAGCAGAGGTGCCCCCGCATCGTCCGCCTGCACTCGGGACCAGGATCAGCCCCTTCCCAAGATCTCCATGCCATCCTTTGGAGCAGTGGCACACAGGGGTGAAGCTGGCGCTGTGGCTGCCCCAGGGTGGAGAAACTCCCCTTAAGGAGCCCAAGGGGTCTGCCACAAGCCCCACACCCCGCGGCGTCCTCTTGCCTGCTGCTTCCCTAGCGGCAGCTGCTCCGCTTTGCTGCCTTCCCCTTCCCCCAGTGAGGTAGGGCCATGGGTGCTAGTGATGCCAAACCCCCCCAGCGCCCAGGGACCCCCAGGACTTCGCTCCGGACACTTCTTCGGCCCCCTCCCCAAGGCAAGGCAAGCCCAGGGCAGGGTGGGCGCAGCCTGATGCCCCGCGGCAGGTGCAGCCCAGGTGCCCCGTGCCAGATGCCAGCATCCCAGCCTGCTACTCACCCGCTGCCTGCCCTGCCTGCGGCCCGCAGGATGCCCCTGGATGGATGGATGGATGCAGCTGGTCCTGGTCCTGCTGCCCGGGCGGGGCTCGCTCATGGACCGGCGCCTCCTGTGCTGCCGCCGCGGCCCTTTGTTCGCTGCCCGCGGGTGCCCGGGCATGGGGGTGGGGTCTGCGCCGGCCTCCCCGCCCCGTGGGCTGCAGCTGAGTCTGGGGAGGGCGGGACATGCCCCCCCCGCCCCGGGGCTGCAAGGGCTGCTCAGCAGCTGCCCGCCTCCTGCAGCGCCGTGCACCCAGGGGCCCTTCCCCAGCCCAGAGCCCGTGTTTGGGGGGTTGGAGAGCCAGGGAGGGTGCTCCCCCACCGCCCTCTCTGCTCTCAAGGAAGCCCCCCTGCTCAAGCCCAGAGGCTTTTAGGGGTGGCTGAGCCCAGGGAAATAGGCTCCCCCCCAAAGATGCTGGCTTTGCTGTAGCTTGGGGCAAGGATTCAGTCAAAGACCCCCACCCCCAGGAGCCTGGGGAGCCAGCTCGGCCCATCCGGAGCATTGCCCCCCGCCCCAGGTGCGTGCAGCTCGCTGCTTTCTCTGGGGAGCCGTCCGTGCAGCTGGCAGGGGTTTCCACCCAACACACCTCTCTGCCGTCCAGTCCCCCCACCCCGCTGTGAACTGTGTACTGGGTTTTTTTAATGGTTCAACTGTCAAAGCACGCTATGATCTGCCAAGTGAACCACAAAGGCTGCTTGGCAGAGTGTTGGAGGTAAAGTTTTATATATATATATATATATAGGGAACAAACCCAAAAACTATTCCCCCCTGCAGCTTGTTACAGCCTTAAAATAGTTCTTCCCCCTCTCCCCCACCCCATAAGGAAGTCCCTGGCATTGGTAAGGTGGTCCCTGCTTGCTGGGGGGGAGGAAAGTGCCTGTGGCTGGGGAGTCAGGGCCGTGAGACTCAGACTTCTCTGCTACAATGGCTGGTATGTGCCTTGGCCAAGTCCCTTCACCTCCTTTTGCTTTTGCTCCCTCATCTGGCAAAGGGGATACCACCTCCTATGTGCTGTTTTGTCACCTCTTTGGGGCTACATCTCTCTGGACTACATCATGGCAGGTGCTGTAGGCACAGTGGAGCCCCAGAGGAGGACAAGTCTTCAAGCCACTACTGTAGTGCCTGAGCAGTCCTGTTCCTCAAAGTTGCATCTCCTTAAATCCCTCCTGCTTTTTCTCCATGTACTGGGAGCTGAAATGGCACCCGTGTGGCACTCAGAAATCCTGGTTTGCTGTTTGTATCCCTGCCCATCCCAAAGATAGGAGCGGGCTTCATTTTCCAACCAGTAGTAAAACAACTGAGCACTCCTGATGTACTCCTGAGCCCAGAAAAGAGGGACAATTTGCAAATGCCACATCTGCCTTGAAAGCCATCTCCCTTTTGATATTTGTGAGTGAGGGAGGAAGGGCAAATGTGGAAGGTAGGTGCCTCCGAATTGGAGGGGAGGGGTCGTGTGTGGTACACCAGGGAAGGGGATGATTGCCTGGGACACCCTCCAAGTCCTCTGAAAAGTCACACGCTTATAGGACCTGTAACTGTACAATCAAATGCTCTTTCCTAAGGATGGAGGGGTGAGACCGAAGGGACGGATTGAAGCGTCTCCAAGGCCAGAAGACATCTCTGTCCCTGCACATATCTCCTTCCCCATAAGTCCAAATCTGGACTCCTTTCAGTTCACTCTCCGTCCCAGCCCACATTTGCTCTTTCACATTCCCATGGGTACACGTTGTCCTTCCTACCTTTCCCCTCCTCCAGCTAAGCGGATAAATAACCAAAGCAGACTGTGAACAGACGGTGAAATCGCAGTTTCTGAGGTCACATGTGCAGGCTAACAGGCACCTGCTAGAGGGAAATCCTGGCAGTTAGTTAAGTCAGAGATGAGCAGAGATAGGCAGGCAGATGGGGGTGGGAAAAGAAAAAGGACCCAGCTGCCATCTCAGAACCAGGTTTAGGACAAGACCATGAGGTATTAGAAGACCCTCCCCAAAGTCATCAAACTTGCACTAGGGATCCAGGACTGAAATATTGGGGGGTATTCACTGGGCAAGGGGAGACCCGTCAAGCCCACACACACACAGGATAAAAACCTTGAAGCCCTTCACACTTGTATTACAGATCTGAAGGGATGTAATATATTAGCAGGGTCTAAAAGTCTCTGTGCACCATGCAGAGTCCTGGGCATGGTGGTGTTAGCTGGGAAACAAAAGAGGCAAAGTTGGTGCTCAAGCTGAGCAGATGCCTATTTGATTGTATTTCAATCTGTAGTTTAATTGTTTGCTTTTATAAACTCCTACTGGTTCATGACGTCAGGGATTCCCTATATCCTGATGGGAACGGGCCCTTTGGAGAACTCGGACAGTCACCTCTTGGTAGGTAATATACGGTCATAAAAATGAATCCCAGCTATAAATGAGTGTCATTTCAGTGATTTTGTGTCAGGGTTGTACTTGTCCCCATAAGTCTAGCTACCGATTACCTTTAAGTCAATCTGATGACTCATCACATTAAGCAGCATGAACGGTATTGTTCGTGGGGTTGGGCTCTGAGCAGCAGAGGCTGCATAGCTGGAGTTTGGTGTAACTGCCATTTAAAAGCACGTATGAATTCAGAGCAGGTTTTTTTGTCCTTTACCTTGGGGCAGAAAGAGGCAAAACGATTTGTAAAGGAACCCTGAGATATCAAAAATAAGAACAAGAAATGAAAGGTGATTCAGTCTGGAGAAAGAGGCCAATTAATATAATGTGGGGAAAATAGCCCAAATCACAGGTTTTCAGAGGGACAAAGAAACTAGGAGAACTGAGACATTACAGAAAGACCTAGGGGTAAGCACAGATGTCCTGTGCTGATTGTAGTCATCAAGGAACGGGGAGGACTCAGACAAGGAAAAACTGAAAGAACTAAATATGAAAAACTTAGATCAGCTAGAGCACAAGTTGGGATATGATTGTTGAACCGCATTTAAAGGGAACAAGCATACACCAAAGATCGAGAGGAACTGCATGAGGGTGACCCCACTGGGTGATCAAACAAGCAGAGGAATATTTGCAGAACGGGTTAATAAGGTCTCGAAAGAAAACGCTGTTTGTCAAAAATGAATTTCCTATTTCCTTCAGGAAGAGGTCGATTTAGCAGCACTTTTGTTCAAACATATGAAAGCAAGCAAGTTGGTTAGGAGGCGATATTCCATCGTTGACACCTTTGGAAATTTCTTTAATGAAATATTTTTACCAAAAAAACATAATGTAAAAACCCGAAGGACATGTTTTAATTTTATCGCAATGAGATGTTTTGATTGACCCAAATCAACATTTCTGGACATTTGTTTTGGCAGGAAATGACAACCTTCTTGGTTTTCTTCCCCTTTGGACCAAATCAGATTTCAAAATCAGGGAGGTTTCCTAGAAAATGGAAATTCCAGCTCCTGCACAGTTCTTATAGCTGAATACAAGGAAATCTTTCCCAATCCTGGGCCTTGCTCACCTCTCACCCCACGAGGAGCCCTAATGAAGGAAAGTTGGATTCTTGCCATATGAAATGCTACTAAAATGAGTAGGGGTATTGCAGTCTGGGCAATGCAGTCTGAGATCCATTTGACCATGGAAGAGTTTCCCCGTGGAAAGTGTTTGAAGTCTCCATTGCCTGAGTCAGTTGAAACTAAACTAGAGGAAGCCTTGGGCATTTTGAGTCATAATCCTGCACTGGTCATTTGATGTCTTTCAGGTCTCTTTAATTTCTATTCATTTTTAAAGGAGCTCGGCCTCTTAGAGGCACTGGGTCCTCCCCCTTTTTCAGCTGAGACAAAAGGTGCTTGTTTAATGCAGGGGTGGGCAAAATGCAGCCCACCAGGCCAATCTATCCAGCCCGCAGGGCCCCTAAAAATTTTAGAAAATTAATATCGATCTGCCCCGGCTGCCTGGCATGTGGCCCTCAATGGCTCGCCAAAACTCAGTAAGCGGCCCTCCACCTGAAATAATTGCCCGCCCCTGGTTTAATGGGACTGGTCTGTGAGAGGCTTCCAGGGACCCAGATTTACTGCATTTTGAGCTCAAGCAGGTGAGTGTAATAGCACAGGGCTGCTCTCTGGGGAGGCGGGTCCCGCCAGGCATTTGGCTGTGCTGTCTGGGAATGGGGTATTGAAAAGTTTGTGAGCCCTCACTCTCTTCTAGAAAACATGCCACCCCAGTCCATGTGCAGGTGGGCTGGGCATTGTGCATATCTGGTACACGGGGCTGGCTCTTTGGACCCCACTGAGCCTGTACAGGTCCTTCATACTATCTTTGTTGTGTAAATGTGCGAAGGACACAAAGCCAGTCGATAAGGGATGGCTGACGGTGTGTGGGTGGCGTGTCACAGTAAGAGATATATGAAGTGGCAGGACTCATAGTCACAAGCTCAGGGATAATCTACATCCAGCAGATTGCTGCTGCTTCCTTGCATGTCTGCTTAAGAGCCAGCAGCTTTCCTGTGTGGTGCGGACAAATGGGGGTCAAGGTCAGGGTGGCCCATCCAGTCACCGGTGCATGGGGATGACCCATCCTACCACAGGTGAGAGAGAGTTATCCTGAATGGTGAGTCCTTAACACAGGGCATCTGGAAATGCTTCCTGGGGATGGGGGGTGGTGTGTCAAAAGAGGGGCAAGGACTGAGGGTAGTTTTGGGGAGACGGCTGTCTGTAGAGCACAGCTTTGTTCTTGTCATTGCCTGTTGGAGGGGTGGAGAGGACGGGCAACCGTGCAGCTTGTGGGTGGAAGAGAGGGGAGAGCAAAGGGCAGAACCGCACAAGGTTGCATTGAAACTGCAGACTTTTGGAAGGGCTTTTCCAGCCCTTCTCTCTGCACTACCTGGGCTTGGCCAGTGCCTCCAGTGTGGCCAGCTTTGCTGTGCAAGAGCAGATGTGTTGAGCACAGCTGGCCATTCACATCTGTTTTGCTCTCCTGGCTCCTGCTCCCACTAGGGTGAGGTTACCCTGGTAGGGACTGCCAAGGAGTCCATTTTTAATTCTCCGTGTGAGTTAATGATGCTGTTTACATCCTGCTTTTTTCCAAGAGAAGCGAGGAACCATAACATCCCCTTTAACATTCAGAAAAGGAGTGAATAGGCCCCTTGGGTTCAGGTATCTCTCCTGGAAGATCTGTCTGGCCTGTCCATTTGGCATTAGACATGGGAGCAGACAGGGCAGCACAGCACCACTGGCTGGGCTGGTGCATACCAGGGCTGCCAAGTGTCCCGGATCCAGCGTCAGGCATTCAGAACAGCCCTATTCTGTGTGCTGCGGTGGGGAGCACATGGGACCTTTTGGGGTTCAGGGACTAAATGAGCTGAATGGATGACTCTCCTTGGTCAAACTTTTAGCTAGGAGGTGCGTCTTTCTTTAATAAGAAATGTGTGTAGCTGGGCGTTGTGTCCTTCTTTGAGCGGATAGATGCTGTGCTAAGCATCTCAGCCGGGAATTACCCTTTGCGGCTCTTACATGAAGGTTTTCAATTTTTGTAACCATGGGGGTTTTAATGAGTTCAGTAGAAACCTGCGAAACATATAATCATATTACAAAGAAGTAACTGTGTTGCTTTACCAGGTATTAGTCTTTCCTTTGTTACACCAAATGTGTTTTGATTTGTAATACGGTGAACGCGTTAACTTAACAGACCTTCTTCTGCAAGCCACTTCACTTTCTATTTCAGATCCTCTGTTTGCACTGGGAAATAATTATTTAAACAGCACCCTGTCTGTAGCAGGGGGTTTCGAGTGGGTTCTAGTTTGCAACAAAGCACAGCCTTGTTCTTGAAGGTGAGGGCTTGCAGGTAATAATCATCTGCTGTCTATCTCCACCTGGAGGAAAGAAGCAGAAGTACAAACTTGAAACAGCTTCGGTCCCCAACCCTAGCACGTTGCATCGAAAGGTGAAAATTAGGTCTATGTTTATTTTAATTCTTCTCTAAGAGGCATGCATGTGGCCAGAGAGGTGGAGTGGGCTGTCTGGAGAGCAAGGCAATTTAGCCTGGTTGATCACTGTTTTTAATGTTAGGAATATTAGGTGATAGCTACCCTGATCTGGATGATGGGTAGCCTCTAGTTATGGACAACTAGAGGCTCTCACAGGTGCCAGGGCTCTGCAACCTTACTGAGAGCGCCAGGAGTTTTTAACCAGACTATCAGTGTGCTTTGATCTGTACAAATGCCCCTCTAGCTCAACATCTAACAACCCCACCGGGTGAAATGCGTGCCTTGTGATTCTGACATTTCTTTTCCCCAACCCTTTCAACTGGGGATTAAGACAAACTTTGTGTCAGTGTTTTACTCCCGAGGCATCTTGCAGCAAAATAAAAAATGCATGGAATACAAGCTGTGATCTGCCTTGTTTCAAAATCTGACCCCAAGTCTCTTTCTCCACGCATACAAAAGATAGCATGGCTCAGATGCAATCAAGTAATACAGTAGGTACCCGTACTTATGCCCTGCAGCAAAAAGACCTTGGGGTTTGGTAAGTATTCCACAGCAAGCCATGCTAATTTATCCTTTGAGGTGTGTGGGAGTTAAAGTACCATTGTGTAGTTGTTTGATTTGTTTGGAGAGCACTTAGGAGAGTGGCATGGCAGTTGTTCCTGAGAGAACTGAGTGTAGAGTAGGGACAAACGCTTATAAGAGAAAACGACTCCTAATGTAGGGCCTGATTCTCAGAAGTGCCAACCAACCTCCGCACAGCCCATCTGAAAATCCGGCCCTTGGTGTTAACGTTGCAATAAAGTTCCCCTAGAGTTGGCTGCTGATACAGCAGAGGTGGCCAAGCGGGTGACAGATGTCGTTAAATGCAAAATCGACAAACCAGGAAGAAATATTTACACAAGCACCGATGAGAGGGCAGCGAGTGGAAAAATTCTTTTTTGCTTTTCTTGGCCTTTTCCATATTGCAGTCAGGCTGGCACAAAGACCCCTGTGTTTGCAGAAGGCTATGATCCTTTCAAAGGAACTGGGTCTCTTTAGCATATCTACTGCTGCTGAGAAAGCAGGTGGAAAGGAAACAGAGCATCATGGATGCACCCCAATAGAAATAACCTGGAGAAAGAGCATGGAAATTGGCAACAACAGCCCTATAGAGCATGACTTCCAGCTCCCAGGGCAGGTGGCTTATTCTTTAGCTGCGCCTGATGGATAAATCAGCAGCAATACTGGCTAATGGGTTAATAAATGAGCTAATGTGAAGAGGGACACTGCAAGTGCCCAGGGGTAGAAAATTTCTATAATGGCAACCCCAAACATTAAGAAATAATTAAAAAGTCTTAATTTCTAAGCCAATTTCCTAACAAGAATGGTGAGATTCATGTTCTTTTCTTTGGGTTTCTGTGCCGTTAGGATATATTCAGAACATATTTTCAAGATTTGTTTTCCTACAATCACAAGGGCTATTTATTAAATGCTGCTGAGTCAATGTTCACATGACTCCAAGAGCTGATACTTTTAAAAGAAATACAAGACATCATGAGATTCTCTATGAAAATCCCCAGTATTGGGAACAAGGCATCTCCCACGGTTATGTAACCACTCAGACCCAAACTTCACTGGGGGAACTGAAATCAGATGATATAGGGTAGGAGTGGGGTTATTAGTCCACAGCCTAGTTAGATATATATCACATCGCACATATCTCTACCACCCAACTATGTAACCTTGCTGGCAGGCTCAGTTATGAACCAGGCTGAGTTCCTCTTTCACACGGGAGTGTAAAATATTCATAACAAAATGTTATTCAACATTATGCTCTCAACAACACCTAGGTCCAATTTCAGAAGATTTATAAGTGGTTAAAGGTTAGAAGCCAGGAAGAACCTTTTCCCATCCCAAGAAGTTAGGAAAGTAATCTTTGTTAGTTGTAAAGTGGATGAATTCCTTCTGGAAATTAATGAGACACAATGAAGATGCATCAAATGAACATTACTTGGACAGTTACTTCTTCAAGCTGCACTCTTTAATGGGAAGGCTACAGAAGTGGAGAGACTTGTTTTGTGAGTCTGTTAAAAAATGAGAAAGACCTTGGGGAAACGGGATGGCTCAGTGAACTGGGATACAGAGAATTTTTCTTCATTCAAATCCAGCTTGGGGAGGATAGTCACAGAAAGCTGCCATGCAACGACGGAACGGCTCACTCATATGAAATACATTAGTTGTCTGAGTCCTGTTCCATCTGGACAGTTTATCAGGATCACAACTGGGAAACCTCTCCAGTTAGGCCCAGGAGTGAACAAGCGAAGGAGAATTAGCTCCCCTTTAATCCCTATGCCCGGTGCAGGCCAGAACTGAAGCACGCTGGTCGCGATTTCCAATCCCCTGGAGTTATCTACCGAACCCAGTGCGTTGGTGTATGCAGGTTGGTACTAACAGTTGATTTGTCTTGGGAAGCCAACGACCTACCCATAAAAGCTGGCTGGTGACTAAGAACTCCAGCGCAGCAGAGCCTGAGTGACAGAGACATAACACTACGTTTCTTGTTAACTTGAGCAGTGAGCCCAGCGTGCATCGCTCCATGAACATGCAGGCCTCCCCGGAGGAGAGCTCTGCGCGCCGGCAGAACGAGGGTCCTGGTTCACTGGGCGAGACGGAGGGGGTGGTCACTCCTGAATGACCAAACCATCACACACATCACACGAGGGCTGCTTTCCCCTAGCCATGTGACCGTCATTTGGGAGGTGACGCAACGCATCGCTGTGGTCGACACAGCCCCAGTGCGGGGAAAGGCCCGTGCAGGGCCGATGAAGCGATGCTTGCAAGGGCTGCGGCAGGGGAAAGGAACAAGGGTGCCCACAAGACAAGGGCATCCTGCCCAGGCCAGGACTGCTGACAGGCAGGGAGACGGGGAGGGGCAGAGGCAGTCTTGCCAACTCTCATGATTTTTGGTGTTGTGCTGAAAGCCTATGCTTCGGGAATGTGAAAAACTTGTATTTTTCTCTTTTATATGTATGTGTGTGTGCACGTGCACAAGTATGTGTGCGCATGCATATATATGTGTGTGTACATGTATGTGCGAGTCTATGTATCTGTATGTGTATGCACGTATGCATATGTACGTACATAACTGTGTGTATGCGTGTGTGTGTATAAACTGGGTGTGTGTACATACACACACATACATATAAAGGAAAGAGCTAAGTTTAGCAGGACTCCTGGGGTCCCCCGCCCCAGAACTCGGAGGTCAAGACTGGGGATGTCCCTCTTCTCCCGCCGCCGCACTGGGGTGGGGGGGACACCCCCCCTCGCCCCACAGAAATCTCGCGAGACTCTAAGACCGGGTCACGCGCACGCGCAATGCGGCAGCCCGAGGGGGAAAGGGGCGGAGCTTCCCCGCTGCCGCCTCACGGAGGCGCCGCCATCTTGTTTCTCGGCCGCTCCGCGCTCGCTCAGCTCAAGCACCCCCCCACCCCCTCCCTTCAGCCGGGCGGGAGGTAGAGCGGCGGCACGTCCCTCTCCCCTCGGTGCTCCGGGCGGGGGTGGCGGCGCTGGCCGGGCCGGTGAGTGTGGCAGGGGAAGGGGGAGGGGTTGGGCGGTGCGAGACCCACCCGCGCGGCCCGGGGGCTCGGAGTAGGGTGGTGTCTCTCCCCTCCCCCACCCTGCGCGAGCCAGCTCCGTTCCCATTGGTCGCGCGGTCTCGCCCGCGCTGATTGGCGGGCGGCGAGGAGGCGGGCTCTGAGGTGTTTCTGCCGATTGGCTGCAGGCGAACGGACCGCGGAGGGGACTGGGGGCGGCCTCAGCTGTGATGGAGGGAAGGGGGTTGGGCAGCTGGAGGCGGCTGAGGTCAGTCTGGGGTAGGGTCAGGCCCACCTAAACTATCCTCTACAATCAGTGCAGCATCCTAAACTCTACTTGAGACTATCAGCTGCCCTGGGTAAAGCAAGGGGGGGGAACCATGCAAAAACCTGAAATGACCAAACTCTGCATCTAACACATATCCTGACAATACGAGGAGCAAGGAGAGGCTCCTGGGAGCTCCAAGAAATAATCCAAGTTGTTTGGTTTTGAGGTTGTTTCTTTCCCCTGAGGGTTTTGAGAGCGATTTACGAGATTTAAATTTTGGCCTGTGTTCTGAAACTGGGTGGGGGCATTTTAAACAAGCCCTGAAGAATTGCAAAGATATGTGTGTGTGTGTGTGTATATATATATATATATATTTTTTTTTTTAAGTAAAATGATCAAATTGATTTAAAAATGCAATTCCCTGCAGTGTTCAACTGCAAATATTGCCACGTTCGTGCTCTGCAAATGAAGGTGGCTAAAACAAAATTAAACTGGCTGCTTAGACGTTTGTTTCTGGAGTTGAGAGAAATGAAAACACTGAACGAATGATGTCCGACTAACAAATCCTTTTTTTTTTTTTAACTGGTCTGTATTAAATGTATCCTACATATGTATGCATAGAACATTAGCGTCTTAAATTGTGCTTTAAGCTAAGCTCTTCCATCACCTTGTGAAATTGTCATTGTCTGCTCTCACTTTGGCTGCTTACCAGCACGGGGAAAAAAACACAGTATTTTATTTTCAGCTTGTTAGGCTCCTGCACCTGGCACAGCACGTGCCCAGAGGAGGTATCACATTAATTTAACCCGGATCTCCCAGCGTCTGTATAGATCGTGCGCTGATTGAATCGGCTTCAGATAAAAGTGCCAAAAAGCCCTGCTGAACTGCCTGATCTATAGAGACGTTGCATAGATCAAACCAATGTGATGCCTCTTTCAGTAAAGCACTGGGATTTTTTTTGGTAGGGTTTTTTTCCATGTCTGTCAGAGGCTTCTATGTCTATTTAGATGCTTATGTGGTCATTACCATTAATATCTGAGGGCCAAGCATTACTTGCTTTTATTCTTATGTTATCCCTATAAAAAAGGGAAGTATTGCCCCTGCATTACAGATGGGGACCTGAGGCACAGGATCGAGGACTTGCCTAGGCTCACACAGGAAGCCTGTGGTTGAATTAGATTTGAAGGATTTAAGCATGTCAGCTGAAGTCTAAGAGCCCCATCTCTTTGCCCACCCTTTCTCTGGAAGTTATACAGGGAATCATTCTCAGAGCTGGGAATAGGACCCAGACCTGCTGACACCCAGTTCGGTACCTCAGTGGCAGATTGGTCTAAAGCACTGATGTCAAAGATATGGCCAGCCTCCAATGCTGCCCCTGGGTCTCATAGTTGACCCACGTGGTGCACACCAGACCTGTCCCATGCAGAGGGCCCAGAGTGTGTGCTGCATGGGTACTTGTTTCAGCTGGAACAGGATGCATGCTGCAAGTGTTGCACAGTCTAATTGGTCTGGGGTGCATGCTGCATGTGGCACCCTCTGGATCCATTGTGCAGGGTGAGGAGCGCATGGGTCCCCCATGTGTTGCATCCATTGCCTGCCCTGGCTAGACTGGGACTGAGTGTCCACTCCAGCCATGGAGCAGGTGTCTCATTTGGCTAACTGGTTGGATCAGGTGCCACGAGCAGTGGATCCAACATTGTGCGGGTGTGGGAGTGGAAACCATGGACCCGATCTGGCCCATGGAGCTAGGTCCATGCCGGTCATCCAGGGTGTGGACCAGTGCTCATCCTCACCCCGCCCCCCCGGTTCATTCTACACTAGGTGATAATAGCTGAATTCTCAGTGTCAGATACTATTTTTTTTCTTGAAATCTTGTGGTGTTGAGAGTTCCCAAGCTATTCCAACATCTCTATGAATAAGTCTTCTATGAATAGTCCTGCAGTAGTCTAAAGCAGCTGGACTTAAACTGATGTGAAATGGCAATTTAGTAACTGGCTGCATTTGTGGCTCTGAATGAAGGACCTGGGAGCACGCAAGACAGGTTTACTTTGTCAGTTTATAAGGTGCAGTAGGATTGCAAAGGACCTCTTGGGTCATTGAGTCCTGCCTCCTGCTATCACAGGCAACCACGTTGTACAATCCCTTTCATAAATAGCTCAAGCTTAATCTTGAAGACTAGATTTTTTGCACCCATTTCTCTTATTGGAAAGTTGTTGCAGAATCTTATTCTTGTGATGTTTAGGAACCTTCAAATTTGCAGCCTAACTTTATTCCCAGCCAGTTTATATAATTTATGTATCAATCATAAAGAAAAATAACCTTGTATAACTTTGCTTCTCTTCACATAACCTCTACCAATGTATTGGTATCTAGAGCTGTTTTCTCCATGTCGATCACATTGGAGTGAATGCAATTTATATGCATTTCAAAACTAATGCAAAATTTCTTGTCAAATGAGCCAGAAAATACCATGTGCTAGACCCCACACAACAGGTTGAGAGAGTTGCTTTTTGGGAGGGAGGGACATAGTCAGGACCATTTGAGACTGCTGCTGGTTGACTGAGTGACCTTGAGCAAGTTGTATAACCTGTACCATTATTTCCCATTTGTCTTTTCCTGCTGTGTAGGCTTATGCAAGTTTAATCTTGGTAAATAGTTTTGAGATCCTATTATTGAGAATACTATATGAATGCAGAATAACAACCATTAGCCTTCTCTATATACATAAAATAGTTAAAGTTATAAAGTGAAGGTGATCTTTGAAATCCTTTATTCTATTTCTTTTTATAGCAGTAAGATCATTTTGCAAAAATTAAACTGTAAATATTTAGAATGAATTTGGAGGTTTCTAGAGGTAAGGTTTATGTTGCAGGGGTGGACAGAAGGAAAACCTTCAAGAGAAGACCGTATTTTGACATTTTTAATGTCTTTTTGTGTGCAAGGGAGAAGAGTGGCATCAAACCTCAAATCCCTGGTTTCTTTGTATGATGTGAAGCATTCATTTCTTGATAAAGTGACAATATAGAAGTGTTAAACCACAAATGCTTTTAGCCTTCAGTTAAGTGAAGATAAACTTTCTTTCATTATTAGCATGGGGGAAACGTATGGACTAGCTGTCAATTGTCATACTGTAAGGGCTATTTATCTTTAATGGATGTGTAGGTGTGGTCTTCCTTAGGGGTGGGCTAGTAAAGATTTTCATGGCCAATACCAGTGGCTGATTGTTAACCAGCCATATTGGTCTATACTCATCCAATAGCCGATTTACAGGAATGGAGCCTGGCAGCTTGGAGAGCAGCGTCTGGCTGGTAAGTGTGGGGAGAAGGGGCAGTGGGGGGAAGATCGAGGCCTCCACAATGAGGGAGAGAGAGGGGCAGGGGCAGGTGCTGCCCAGCCAGGGCGGTGAATGTGACCCCGGGAGCGGGATGGAGCCGTGGGCTGCTCATCCAGGAGCCACTGGGGTGGGGGGGCGCACAGCAACTCCTTGACACTACACACATGCTCGGAATCATGGGGTGCTTGTGCCCTCCAGATGTGTGGTGGGCTGCCAGCTGCGGGTTCAAGGCCAGGGGGTGTGCTGGCCTCTTCCTGGCAGGGGGGTCTGGGCTTGGGGCAGGAGGCAGCAGCTCTGGGAGCAAGGGCTGCAGGGAATTTTGAGGTAGCTGTAGCTCACTCCATAGTCACTTCTTTCAGCAGTGCCCTTGCCTACCCCAAGCCCAGTCCCTGCTCAGCTGGGAAGAGGCCAGTGCAGCCCCTGGCCCAGAGACCACAGCAGGCAGCCTACCTCTCCCTCATGCACAAATCCAGGGTGCACATGCCTCCTATACCTCTCCTGGGGGTTATGCAGCTGCATGGCACTACCTACCCCCCATGTCCCTGCTATTCACCTCCACACACACCCCAGATGAGCTGCCTGCAGCTCTGTCCTCCTCCTGGCTGGGCAGTGTCTGCCCCTGCCCCACTCCTTCCCTCACCCAGACTTACCAGCTGGATGCTGCTCTCCAAGCTGCTGGGCTGACTCCTGGCTGCATGCATGCCGTAGCTGTGTGCATGCATGTGATGTTTATCGGTGATATTATTGGCTACACCGGCCAAAAAGAACCAGTTGCCGATAATGTTAATTTTCCTTTTATCAGTGTCAATCCAATATGTGACTGATATATTGGTGCACCTTTAGTCTTACCAAGTTCTGGGTGCTGTACACTCCATTGTTAGCAGTTAAAGTTGTGAACTATTACCACTTTTGCGGGACTGGACCTATAGTTAGAAAGATGGGTTTAACATGGTGGTAGCACAGATCGTGAGCCATCTGTATACAAAACTGTTCAAGTCTGGATACATTCCTTTCCTTTTCTGGATAATATAACATCTTCAAAATCAGTTTCGGGTTAAAGTTACTGGAACCTTCAAAGAACATAGTTGTTTAGCAAGCCTTAAAAAGATAAGATACCTGTAAGTTACTGTTTTTATGAAACCTGTAAGTTTCTGTTTTTTAGAAAAGGGTAGCAAAATACATAGATAAGTCAGCAAATTGTGCTGCTGCAGTAAACTTGTAACATTGCCAAAAATGTGAATGACTCAGTTCAGACATGAAAATAAAACTTCTGATATTACTTCAATCTTTTTTTTATCTCTGCTCACCAAAAGTGAAGATTGGGGAATGCAACTTTTTTTACTCTGCTCCGAACTCATTTTTATGCCAAGAACAATCTGTTCATAATGTTTATATTTAAACAGAAGGAAAATAGTTCTATATTGTTGAGTAACTGTACATTTGGCAGGTGTTCTGTTGACTGTTCCTGACACACCTCTTGTTTTAAAGTCTTCTCTTTAATGAACCTATTTAGGATTTTGAAGCAAGAGCTGGTTCTTTGTAGTTTATGTACCTTTAAGATACAACATCAAATCTGCATTGTCTTTATTTAGGAATGGTCGAAACCTTAAGGCATTTCTGGCCTTTTTGGCTAGTTAGTCTGACTTTAGTCATTTGGGCCTCTCTTGTTTTAATGTGAGCAAGTTTTTGTGTTAAAGAGCTTAATCTTCCATTAGAATAGTAATTAATAATGTAGGATGAGACCAAACTCAGGATTTTTCTGAGTTGTTTCTAACATACCCACAGAAAACTATTTGTAGGGGTTTTTTCCATCTCTACCCAGATCATCCAGTTCACACTAATGTGGGATTGGTCGTTGCAGTGTTCTTTTTTTTTTTTATATATTTTAAACTGATTTGTCCAGTCTTGTTTTGTCTCAGGTGACGGAGCCTTTACCAGATCCCTAAAGAAGGAATTCCATGGGCAATTAGATTTTACTCTTGAGATGTTCTGAGTTATATTCAGTCCGTTTTCTTCTCTGCTCAGCTTCCTATAATACTGTTTTTAACACTGTGGTAAGGCACTTGTGCTCTCCATTTCTCCCAGTTGCCTTCACCACTAGTAGTAGCTCTGGGACAGCTGATGTAGGCAAGGTGCTGCAAATGGCTGGTGTTCCAAGCAGAGAGCTGTGTGGTGTTGTGGGAAAGAGTCGGACAACACTGTTTAAAGGCTGGCTACTTGCAGCCTGCTCTTTGCTAATACCACCACCAGCTGAGGGACATGGTTGAGAGCAATGGTGAGAAATCTGAAGGGGAAGATCTCTCTAATTGTATAGCCCTTTCTGTCTGTAGTACCCCTTCGAACACTTGTGCACAATTACCTTGTCTCATCCTTTGGCAAGGATGCATTTCTAAATTCATTTTGTTCTACATACTTTTATGGAGGTGGGCTGTATGTTTTATTTTGAGTGGCCTTTAAAAAAAACAACACAGAGATTGATCTTTGGATATTGATGTTTTCTTTCCCTGGTTGCTGGTACTAATCCTTCCCAAACCAGCAGGGTCTGAAAGGTAACTTCACCATCATCTTATGGCTTTTTCAGTAGGACATGTGGAAGGAATTGATCATTTCATTTAGTTTCCTGGAAGATGGTTCTTCACATTGTAGAAGCTAGCTTTACGAATGGTATCCATATCAGTCTGTTACAAAGCCAGAGATTATTTAATTGTCTGTATATGTAATGCTAAAGACGGCCATTAGGATTCCGTAATATCCATTTGTCTGTGTGGTCCCAGTTGTCCATTTTAATAGTATAGCTAAATACCTTTCAGCAGATTGTATCAATTTTGGTAAACATGATAGCTTCCAGTAGCCAGCATAATAATCCATATACCAGTCATGGGTTCAACACCCTTGTCTCTTAGTATCCACCATTACAAGCTTTTATGTGGGATTTTTAAAAGCACTCAGCATTGGCTTAACCACTCCCACTGTGTGTACAATTTCACAATACGAATAATCAGCTCAGTAAATCAAACATAATCCCCTGAGCCTTTGGAGTGCCACAGGCAAAGAATCTAACTATTATTAGCTTTTCTTTTCTTTTTTTAAGATATTGAACTTTTAAAACTAATCATAATACTTCATAAGCCACTAAGGTAACTATTTTTCTAAGTGCGTTAGTTTTACCAGCTGTTTGGGTCTAATTTAATCTTTCTTTAGTGTTGTGTTTGCATTTGTTGTGCTTCTTAATTTTTCTCTTCCCTGCTATTATATATGGACACCATAAGCATGTTCTTTTTCTCGTAAGAAAACATCTTGAAATACAGTTTGTTCGAATCCTACTATGAAAAATAGAGTTATGTTGCTCGTTGGTATATACCAAGTGAAAGCACAGAAGACAATCCTACCTCAGTGTAGGTATTACAACTTTGACTGTATTTTATAAACATGTTATTAAAACCTTGGCTCTCAGCCAAAACCTATTTAAGTCAAAAGGAGTCTTTCTGTTGACTTAAATGGGCTTTGGATCAGACCCATTGTTGTTTTAAATGTTGACCTTGAAACGTAGCTGTCACCATGGCCTGATTTGTATAAAGATTTCCATTCAGAGTCCTTGTTGTCAGTTGCTTTTAATTTTCTGAAGGTTTCCAGGTTTTTCTCTGTTTTAAAGTGATTATTTTATTTAGTGTTTTGTGGAGGAAGGACATTTTTAAAACAGTGTATATGTCTGAGATCACCAGTTTGAGAAGGGGCTTTAGGAGGAAACCTGGTTTCAAAACAGTGGTTGCAACCTGTATTTTGAACAGGAATGGCTGAAAGTAGACACTTGAAATCAGGTATAGAGAGACAATTCGTTGACAGTTGAGCCGTTATTAGTATTTTGCTGTGAAGAAATAATGATGTGGTTGCCTTCAGAGCCTTTGAAAACTGAAATACTGAGCAAGTTTAGAACACTTAATGGCTGTATAATTGAAAACTGCAAGGCTAAAGAAGGTCACTGCACATGTGAGTATGGTCAAGAGCTGCATAATGAGGTATTTCATGCAGGGGGGATAGAAAAGGTTCCTTTTTTATTTTTTTACTTTGTTCATGAAGAATTTTGTATTGTATGATGGTAACATGGCAGGTACTATGGAGGCCTTGCTCTCATCTTTGGGAGAACTTAAGGTGCTTGTGTCATGGAAGTAAAATTGGCACCACTCCTGCCATTCAGCTGAATGCACAATAACGTAAATCTTACAAACCTCCTAGTAACTGTGCAGGAGCTTCCTACTCTGGTCTTCATCAGGTTCATGAGATAAGACGGGTGGCTAACCTGCAGCACACATGCCACAAGTTGCATGTAACCCCTGTGTGCAGCATGTGGCAGATTGGGGAACACAGCAACAAGGCAGGAAGTGGAGCAACAGTTTGGACAGGGAGCAGAAAGCAGAGGAATACATTGGGCAAGGGAAGGGGATCAGAGTGGTAATTGGGGAGGATGCAGGGCTTACCTTACTCTTAGCCTGCCAAAAAAGTTAGCCCCCACTGAGATGAGGGATTCTGTGGTATAAGTGAATACTGTCAGTTAATGCTGAATTTGGGAAATGGAGATGTGTGGCCTACTCTGGTATTGGGTGCTACTGCAGTGTGTCTGCCGCTTAGTAAACTAAAATCATTAGCGAAGGGACACAGCGAACCTTAGTTGGTAAGTTGTGTAAAATATTTATTTCAACCACAGACATGCATCAGTGAACATTTACTGACACAGATGAATTATCTGTGTTTTCATCTAATTTAACTCTACAGTTAACACTCGTTTCTTGAAAAGCGCTTACTTGCTGCTTTCAAGACCCTGGAGCATACTTAAGTTTTTTAGAAAAACCTTTGTCCAGTTTCTCAAATACTGCAGCATATAACCAACCACGTGTATGCATTAAGATGTAGTTCTTCATAAAAACAGGGAGCAGTTTCAGTGGGCCATATTCAAACTCTGGATGACATCTCATGACTCAACTGCATAACTGCAGTTTTAAAGTTCTCTTAATTTTTTTTAATAGAATTGATTAGAATGAGAGAGGCTTTTTGAAAACCTGGAGCAGGTCTTTGTGCAAATAGTCTAGATTAGGTCTTAAAGAGATTACTTCTGTTCTGCTACAATTCTGCTAACTTTAAAGTTGTTTAATTGCCTCTGGCTGGCTTTTCCTGTCTTATGATGACAAAAAGCCTAGGAGTTTTTCACACAGTAACTTTCCAATTTGTGCTTACTGTCTTTTCAGATTAACTGCTATATGATCTTGTACCAATATTATACAGGCAATTTGTCTGACCAATCACATGCAGCTAAATTACCCTAATTATTTTTAAAAAATGGAACTCCAGGCAGCCAGTAAGAGATGCTAGGGGTGGCAGATATTAAGACTATATTGCAATGTCAGGAAAACTGTCAAATATGCAAGGGAGACTGCCTCAGACACCAAAATCTTATCTGTTTTTTGGGTGGCGTGTATTTGCTAAATATTTCTGTACACAAGTTTCCTTCTAGTTTGAAGTCTGTGTCTGACCCCTGTTCTGCATCTCAAGGTAACTTTAAAACAGGAAGTGTACGAAGGAGGTTAGTGATGACACGAGCAGCCAATCCGGGCGTTGTGATCTTCTCAGATAAAGGAACGCAGCCAATGAGCAAGCAGCGGAGGCAAGGTTCGGTGTCAAATAGCATGCTAGATTGAATGTCTTTGACTGTTAAAGTGGAAGGAGGCTGCACAGTGTTTCATTGGAGACTCGGGAGTTTTTCACTGAGGCAGGGGTCAGCTGAAAGACAAAGAAAAATGGCGAATAGTTTGCTGGGAGGGCAGCTGTTCGGTTTTGCACTGCAGTGGACATTCCCGAACCATTTTTCTGCATCTCCTGCTGCCTTTGTTTCTTCCTCCTTTTTTGTGGGGGAGGGCTAGGAATGACTAAATTCTCCCTGTCTGGAGAAGCATAATTATTTGCATGTAAAATTAATGCAGTTCCTGGTAAGTTTAATTTTTGTTTATGTAGAAATCCTAGAAGCTGTCTAGTTTAGCAGCTAGAGTAGTTAAGTTGGACTGTCTCAGAAAATGGCCACTTTACATTCCTTGCATACCTTAAAGTGCACCTACTGTACCTTGTTCTGTTTGGATTTTGCATGCCCTTCAACTGTTTCTTTTGATAATTCAGTAGAGGTAAGAGAAGATGAAACAAGAAAGATGTTAATTTGCAAAGAAATACAGTGATAAAATACTTATTCTGTGCCCTGCATATGTTGGTTAAAAGCTTGAACTATTTTTCAGAGTATTTTTTCTTTGTTTAAGTGCACTGAAGCTTTCATATAAACCAGAACGTAATTTTAAGTGGTTTTACCCCACTATCCAATAGCCTCTATTTATAGATGCATAGAGTACCTGTGGTATTGTTGCAGATTTGTTTAAAAACATGCCTTGCTGTACAGTAGGATTTCATGCTTAAGGCCCTGCATCATAAAGTTAAATTCTTCTGTAACTTTACCCACCAGCAGTACTGTTGCTTTAAAATGGACATATAATAATGGATATAATTCTGCTGTCTTCCTTTCACCCCAGATTCTTTTCAAGCACGTTCAGGGTATGATTATATATTAATCCTGCAAATCATATGTTTTATCAAGATAGCTAAGTTAACTTTTCATATGATGTGTAGTACAAGAATAGCTCATCACTTCATATATCATGCTCTCACAATTATGCTATTCTTACATTTTATTGGCGTGTGAAAGTTAGAGAAGGTGCAGCATGTTGTGTTGCCCTTGCAGATAATGCCAGATTTTTAGTCTAGGGAATGTAGAGCCTAACAGCTGTACGTGGGTTTCTAGTTGGGAACTATTCCGTTTTTGTGGGTACTGAAGCTTTGGATCCCTTTTACAAACATGAACAAAATATTTGAGAAACATAAGCAACCCTTTGTTTTCCTTTTTATTTGCAATTAAGGAATGAAGGTCATTGGAACGTTCCTGCAGTAAAGCAGTCTCAGACAGGAACTGTAGTCCTGTGAAGGACAGCTATGGCAAGAGAGAATGAGAGTGCACTTTAGAAGTTTTCCAGTGGAAAGGGTTTGCTTAGTCCACCAGATAAAGATTTGTATTCCAGATTTATTAATTTATTTTTATTGCTCCGGCATTTGGAGAAGTGCTGCAGTCAAAGTTGCTGGAGCAAGGCCTTCCTTCAGCAAGTGACCTTGAAATACCGCTGCTTTGAGTTTAGAGAATGAAGGACAAAGTTTGTTTAGGGCTCTCTGCACTGAAAAAAAATGAAGTTACTCTTCATGTATCAATACACTAAACTCTGTATGAATAGGCTGTAGACCTAAATTAGAAATACTTTTCAACAATGAGCCAAACTATATTATAATCCTTTTTTTTCCCTCCTTTCACCTATATCAAAAGATCCTAAGTGTTTGTAGTGTTACTGTCCTTGCATTGTCGTGAGCAAGCTGCATGACATTAATTCAGTATTCCCATACTGCTGTTATCTGTCTTCTCATCGTTACAGCCTTGAGACTGGTATTTTGAAAGCTCAAAATAGTCATGTTTGCAACTTAGCTTTTTTCTTAAACTATCCTACTAAACTAAAACATCACTTCTGAATTTTAAGACTGCTTTGTTATTAATTGTGTGAATAAGGGAGGCATGCTGGGATTAAATGTTAGTACCTGAAGGCCATGCTAACTCATGGCCTCTTCATGCTAATAGTTACAAAAATGTATATTATGTCTTCAAATTAATAATCTCTGTTAATGTCATGTTCTGTTTGCAGACAAGGCTGCTTCAGCTTCCTGCAACTTTTGGGTTATGTCAGTAATAATCCAAATTAAAGAGGGTGGTAAGTTGAGAGGCACTACACCAACACTGACCAAAACTGGCTGAACACTTTATGCATGTGAGCATAAGCAGTATTAAACATTTGTACCCAGAATCAGTGAACAATACTGTGACTAAAGTTCGTTGTTAATGCAACCTGTGGAAACTTTCCTAGAGCCATGCTAACATTTTGCTGGAGAAGCAGTGAAACATTATATACGTTATTGAGAGTATGTGAGAGGCAGTGGACATACATTTACTGTAAATATAAAATAAGAAATCCTAACTAAAGGATTTTTCAATTACAGTGGAGTTTTATTAATCTCTCATTGGCGAGGGTAAAAAGCAAAATTAAGACAGACACCTCTTAGTTCTCCCTCCCCTTCCCTCCCCTGAAACACCCCCCTCCCCCCCACCCTGTGTCAGGAAGGCAGAAAAAATAGATCTATTGGAAAACTTTTCTGTCAGCAAGACTCATTTGCAACTCATGCCATACTTTCGTCTCCATCACTGTGCAGGGACAAAGATATAGTTCTATCCCATTTTACTCATGCCATAAGATTAGTAGGGCTTAATCATCTATTCTTATCTACCCAAAACCCACATTGGTTTTCCTGGGAGTTTAGTGTGCCTAAGGAATGCAGATTTGGGATCTTGGTGTTTTGAGAAACAGATTTTTTTAATTTGGTTTCACCATCATACAGGCTTGAAACACAATTTTAATTTAAATAAGATTCCTACACACATTTACTTTCCATTGTTAAAAGTCAACTGGGAATATCTGTAATGAAATTTTAACATTCAGGTTTATAGTGGAAAATTGTCATCTGTAGTTTGAAAAGGCAGCATTGGGATATGTAGATGTTTAGTGGTTGAGTATACCATTACCCACTGGAGGTGACCTTTAGAACTAAGGGGCTGGTAATTTCCCTATAAACTAAGTCCCATTCTTTTTTTCCACATTGGTGAAATTTCTGTATTTTAACTTGTATGGGCATATGAACTAAGCCCTGCCAATTTCAGGGCTAAACAGTTTGGAACTTGTAATAAAGCGAATGACACTTTTTATGGTGATTAACTTGCAACCTCTTCAGAGTTTTGTTTTTAGCACAACATTCTTGAATTAATTTCCTTATGCCTTGCAGTCTTAGAACATGGTCTGTACCTGTTATAATAATACTGTGATTTCAAGAGCAAAATGCCACAATCCTAATCTTTACTGAAAGTTACATGAAAAAGTTTCTGCAGATGAGATTCCTTCGACAATCATGAGATTCTCTGTTTAAAGATTTTTTTTTCCAAATCTGGGAGCTTTTCTGCAGTTCCTTTGTAACTTGCTGTCTTTTTTGGTCACTTCCTATAAAACTGGGTCAGTCTAAATTTTTCCTCCCTTTTCTTCATTGACTTACTGAAGGTGAGACTTGTGTAGATTAAAGTCTGGGTAGGACTTGTATAGTGCCCGTTACAGATCAGAGTGGTGGAAGCTAGAGACAAAAAAGGTCTTACTAGATCATTTAGTCTACCTTTCAAGCAATATAGGATCTGCTCTCTTTATGCAAGGTCTTCTTAGCTTAAAAATAATGTATATTATTTTTATAAAAAGAAATACTTGAGTCCATTTTCATGTTTAACGTTCAGCTTTCCAGTTTTTTATGCACCAAGTGTACAGATTATGGATGAATAAAGAAATATACAGGAAAATGAGCATGTTAGTAACCACAGTCCTCCACTGAAATAGGTGAATCTCCCATGAAACACAAACCCTATGTTTGCATACCTTATCTAGAGTATAACTTTTATAAATCTATAATTATGCTTCTCTTAAGCAGCCTTTCTTTTAACAAAGGCAATTACAAGAATCCCTTTTGTTTCCACCCAGTAGTTTTATATGTGTTGTCTGCTGATATTTAGTTGTGTTTTAATTAATTATTATTTCTGCCTTTTTCCCCCCTGTCCTATGTCGTGGCTGATCCTAAGAACGTAGCATAAGAGCAAAGAAATGTGCAGCACTTGGGGCTGCATTAAGATGAAAGCATAACTTTGTCCTAAATATGCTGTGGCATCTGTGTTTTAACTCGGTATCATATGACTCCTGGCCAATCCAACTGTCAACTGGTTGGTAGTTTAACCAGAAGGTTTATAGCACTTACCCAGTTGAGGCCTACATAGTTAAACAATTGAACTGGCTGAAAAGTGAAAAAGCGGGTGGGTCTGATCTCGAACGTCTTCATGGGAATTTTGCCTGATTAAGGACTACAGAATGAACTTTTTTTTTAGGTATAGTGCACAGTTGCTGCTGTTTGCAATACAAAATGCAAAAGAAAAAAAGTTTTCAGTTCAGCATGAGGTTAAGCTTCTCTTATATGATGCCTCATATGGTCCTAAACTCTACGCTCAGGGACAGGATGCCTCTCCAGTGTGGTGGTGCCCTTCAAATGAGGGTTCTGACATTCAGGATTACATTGACATGCTGTCAAGAGTTCAGTTAAGATTTTTCCAGAAAACGTAAGGTAATGGTTCAGTGAACCTTATGAATTTGTGAGGGGAGGTGGGAGATAGGAATGTGTATATCTGCTTGCAGAAAGAAGATGGGGAATCCTGATTGAAACGGGTTGTTGAAAACACCAGCTTCAGGGACTAGTAGCAGGAGAGTCCCAGCACACATTAAGTGAAATGATTCAATGCAAGATGAAGATTGATCCGAGCCAGTTAGAGTATGTTCTTACATATAATATTATCCACATCTTATCAAATTAAAACCCAAAGCTTAATATTTTTGCATCTCAAAGATACCCCAGTGTTCATCTGTAGGAGTTTAATCACTGAAATGGCTTTTATACATTAAGTTAGGAAATAACTGATTTAAATAGAAGGATAGGTTAAACCCAAAATAGTAAAATGGCTAGTAAAGCCTATGTAACTGAAACTATTACTGCTACAGGATTACAAAAATTTCTTTACTTGCATGCCTTCAATTCTGTTACTCTTCTTGTGCCGGCCACCCTCTTTTGAATACCTATATAAGAAAATAGTTGATATAATTAACAATTCTAATTGAAGAGAGGGCAGCCAAACTGAAGTTAAGGAAACCCAGTCTGTGGGTCTTTTTTTAAACAGTAGGTTCACTATTTCTCCAGGAGTAGGAAAGAATTTTTCTGTGGGTTTTGCTAGACATTTTGAAAGTCTTCTTTAAAAAAACCCCAAGCAAACGACCCTTCCCCCCCACTATTGTTTTTATGATTTAGGAGCTTGTTTAAAATGTTATACTTCTGATCAGATTAAACTCCAGTATTTTTACTAATGTGGCTAAATGACACTTGCTTTTCCATATGTATTTAAACATTTAATCAGATACTAGCCTAAAGCTGATTAGAGAATAGTGTCCATTGTCTATGCAAACTAAAAATTCTTAAAAATGCTGTTGGGCTTTTGAGGTTATTAATCTATCAATCAAAGCACATTCTGTATAAGAGCTGTTTGAAATGCTACATTCATACTACTGTCTTACTGCAGCCCAAAGTAGCATATATCAGGTCCTGCAAATGTTTGTTTGTATGGAAGAAGTCCTCTTTTTCAGTTTTTGGCATTAGAATATAGTACTTAAATACATTTTGAGGTATGTGACAAATCCATTTTGACATATATGATGTCGAATGCAAGCCCTGTAGTTTCAGTAGTTTACATAAAGTACAAATATGAATAAGATGCACCATGTTTTGGGAGTGGATAGTTGCCACACGCCCTTCATCAGTACTTAAAGTGAAATAAAACTACACTGCATTGGCTATTAAAAATTCAGCTTCTGAGGTCAAGTGATTTTTTTTTTTAATAGATGCATTTTAAATATCATTTACTACTATTTTTTCTTTTTAGGATCATAAATAAAAGCATGCGTTTTCATGTTCCTAAATTAGGAAATTAGTACAATTTGTGAATGTATGCCACCTACCATTGTTTAAGTTATAAAACCTCAGTATGTAGCACCAGCTGTGTATTACATTTTTCTGAAAAACTGAGATGAAAATTTTGAGACAAAAGGGTTTTTTTGATACTGCTTTAGTATATACCCCAAATAGTATCTTGTTGTGTGAACTAGATCTTATTTTAAGTGTTCAGATTTATTTAAAAAAACTTAGCAGTTTGGCATTGGCAGTTGAATATCGGCAATGTACACCTTAAAAACATTAGGCCTTAATGTGTCTTGGGGCATTTAGCATCTATTTTTATTCTGTAATCGGGGAGGAAATCTTGCTGATGCCAAAACCAAGCCTGGACAGAGACTGCGATGCAAAAGGAAAACACATTAAAAATTAGTGAATGTTTAACTTCCAAAGCAGCAAATCTTCACTCTGACCCTTGCACTCTCTGGTTCAAAGGCAGAAAGGAAACTAACTGACACAAACAGCAATTCAGATTTAGTTCTGCTTATGTTTTTAATTGGACCTCCTGTTTAAAGACATTCAAGTTGAGTGTTTTACAGGTACAGTATGATACTTTAGGTTAGGTGCTGCATTATAGAACAGTTTATACTTGATTCCCTGGCATTTAATTTAATGCCTTACAATGAATGTATTCAAGGCATCTTGTTAGTGTTTTTACCTTTACAAATCTTCTGGTATTTTTATGTCTAATTTATAAAGCAAGATTGGAGATCATCTCTAGGATTAAAATTAAGTGAAACAAGTTTGCGTAATATGTACACTTAGTCTTTCTGCATACAAAATCATATAGATAGCACTGCAGATATTTTGCATTTAGTTTATTGTAAATGTTTTATAAAGGCAGATATCCCTACAGTTTATAGGTAGCAAAACTGAGGTATAGCAATTTTGACTTGATCAACATTGCAGTGTATACATATGATTTACAGCAATGGGGTCCTGCCTGTGCTTTAGCAACTAAGTGACACTGCTCTAGGCTTACTAATACAGGAATTTATGCACTCATCTCTATGTATAAAAGGCTTTTCCCTCCTCTCTCCCCCCCTTTGGTTTATGTGTACAGTCTGTATGACCTACCAATGTGCTTGCCAGGCTGTTTTAAAAATAGTGGCTCCCTTTCACAGGTAATTACAGAAGAGGTGGAGAGTTGGTACCTGATCCTACAGTGACTTGTGCACATGCCTACCTTTTAACACATCACTTAGTCTTATTAAATTCAACAGGGATGCCAGTATGCTTAAAGCTCATCATATATAAGCTTTTGTGAGAGTAGAGACTTCATCTCATGAATTGCACATAATATCAGAAAAAGTCACATGGCCAGTTCTGTTTCATTTCATGTGTGTTCTCTTCCTTCAGTCTGGCCGAATGCATTGCATATGCTGTTGGGAATTAGTAGGGCCTGATTCTGGTATCTGCAACAGACCGTGACCTTGGGCAAGTCATTCCACTCTTGTGCCTCAGTTCATCTGTGAAAATAGATTATTTGTAATAGAGGTTCTGTGGAACTAATATTGTATAAAGCCTTGTGTCCACTGTTTTTACACAAATAAATAATGCTACATATTACATACAGTGCTTTTGAACTGCATTGGTTGGGAGTTTCCTATGCCTGCCCTAGTCGACCACTTCTAGCTGCCTGCACAGTATGTGCTAACATTGTTTTTACTTATATTTTATGCACCTGAGTCATTTAAGCATATAGGACACTAGAGATTAAAACAAGAAAAACATTCAGCTATAACTAAGGAATTGTAAAAGTTTCTTTAGGTAAGGTATTGAAAGGAAGCACTGGCATTTGAAGTGTTTTGTGGAAAGAAGTTAAGGGCTTGCAGATTTTTGGCTTTTATTTAAAGAAAAAAAATTAAGGGCTACATATTAATTTTGAATATTGACATCAGATTCCTGCTGGAGTCTGCAAATGATATTTGCTAACATCAGAAGGAAGATTCTTGCTTTTTAACACAGCCTTATGGCATTATGGTTTGAAGCTTTTGGAACTATCATGTAAACTTCTCAGCAGAAAGAAGTGCCAAAATCCTTTTGACTCAAGCCTGTATTTTAGTCCTAATTTATACATACTGCATTTCTGATGCACCAGGATAAGCTGGAAGCTGCCTCCCATGCCACGGAAGCTGCTTGGCTCCAACCCAGCTCCTCCTAGCCCTCCCGTCCACCCCGCCTCCCCCAGGCCTGACGCACGCATGGCACAAATAATGCAGGATTGCTACAACCCTATATGAGTTATTAGTGGTATACTTTTGGTGGAATGCAAGTTATTTGGATGTGACTCCTATTAATACTGATGGCTGTAATGTGGCTAAATCCTGGCTAATGCACTGCTAAATTTATTCCAAGAAGTCTGCAGAATTGCAGAAAGCATTGAAAGAATTGAATTCACAATTCACAGATGGAAGTGATGGCTTGAAAAAAAATGCAGGGAGCAACAGACCCCCACCCTGTCTTGGCTGGGGCTTTAAAGTATTATCATAATATGAATGCTTCTTATTATGATTAAATATTTATATTCTGGTGTATTTTGCAATTAAGTGGGAGGAGAAATGTCACAGAATGATGAAGTATTTTGGGGGGCTCTGGCAGTACCATGGCCCTGCTATAAAACAAATAACCTTTAAGAAGTAAAATACAGGCAGTGAGGACATTGCTACAAATCTCTGGAGATCTGACAACTCACCTTCCTAATGAGATTTTCATAAACGCTGTGAAGTTTAATTGCGTTCTTTCCAAGGACATAACAAGACTTCCTGTAGATTTTTAAAAACTGTTAGTTGAATTAATACCCTACAGCCTGATAGGAACATTGAGATTTATTGGCAATATTGATTGCAGAGGATAAAAAAACATGCTACCTCACTTCCCTAGAAGATGTAGTTAGTCTTTATCTGATCTGGTGGTAGTCTGAACAGCGAGTTCTAACAGCTGAACAGAATCCTATAGGAAAGTGGGGCACATCAGTCGCCCTAAGCTCATGTGCCAGGAGTCCATATAAAATGTAAAAGTGACTACCGTTGAGTCGCTTTTGAAGTTAATTCCAGTTGTGACCAGTTAACTCCAGTTAGGGGATATAAACATGGTTATTATGCGTCTCAAAGGTAACTGGGAAATACACAGAGGTCCTGCAGGGTAAATCAAAAAGAGCAGTATTGCTTGAGGAACAGTCTGAGGCTGTGGTTTATTGCTTTGGTGGTTGCTAAAATCGGATGTCAGTCACCACCCAAAGGAGGGGAATCTTAGGCTTCTTATAAAGTGTGTATGTAGTAGGTTTTATGTGTACACAGTGCTTTTGGAGTGAAATGTGCTTACAGGAATACATTTGTACTGCTGCTTGCTTTAATCATTGGAAACTTTGTCCCTTTTCCCCCTGCCTCCTCATTCCCTGTTCCCTGAGATGAGAAACATTTAAAAAGCAGTTGGAGAAAGCTTTTAAAAACTACTGCAGGGACCATTCCCACACTGGTTCAGACAAATGAACCAGATGTGATAGGATTATTTAGTCTTTCTTAACTGCTTATTCAAGATAATTTTTTCTTGCAAAATAGGAAATCCATATAAATTGGGAAGCAGTTTTTCTCTCATCTGATCACTTCTCTCATTTTTTAGAGCAGCTCTGCATGTATTCTGTTTGTTTCTACTAAAGAACTAGCTTGCTAGGGAATAAAGCATTGATGTATAGAGTGGTTTTTATTAAAGTAATTCTAGAAGACTCCAGATATATACAAATGCTGATATCCATGATGTTCAAATAGGGGTTCCTTATTGTGTTTTCTAGTATACAAGTTCTCATTGCAGTACAGTGGTGGTGTGTTGAAATCAGGTTCTTTTCCGTCCCAAAGTATTAAACAGATGTACAAAAATATTTTTGTAAATGTGAATGTTTTTCCCCCCAGCTTATGAAACATTTCCTTGCACTTTTATTAATTTGTCTTAGCAAAACTAGAAACAAATACCAGCTGAATGTACAGATTCAGATCTTCCCATTTTTTCATTTGGCATGTGGAACTGACAGTGTATGTCAACCTAGGTCTTTACTGGTCAGAGATCCACTTTGCTCTTTGTTTTCAGGAATCCTCAAAAATGGGAAGCCCCTCCAACTGCCATGCAATACTTACTCATCTCCACACATTATGACTTCTGCGTGACCAGACTTGTATTTCAGGAGGGCTGAACTTGTCAAGTTCTACGTGCACCTTACTACTTGCTTCAGTGTAATGTGTGGTGTTCCTATACTAACAGAGGTACTATAGCACAGCTGCTAGAACATTTTTCAGAGTGGTCTCCCAGTGAGGGCTTGGCCCTCTGCTTTATACAGTGACATCTACATGTTGCACTGCAGTGATGCAGTATGTCACCCTATGGTGCGCTATGGTGACGTAGCGATCACCATAGTGGCGCACTTCCCTGGTATAGTGCACTGCTACGGCAATGTAGCAGCAAAATCTACCTGTGTGCACGATGCAATAACCATCTGTATTGCACCATGCTTTAGTTCTTCCAAAAGGAAGTAATAAAGTATGGCGATGCGTAGATGCACCCCCAGTGATCCCTATATTGCTGCTACCAGCGATGGTAGGTTCTCATGTAGGCAAGACTAACTAGGTTCTACCACATTAAGAATCCACACTAGAACTCTAATGGTTGAGAAGCAGAGGAAAAGGATTGAGCAGGTGGTGTCCATGCAGTGTTTCTCCACCCATGGGTAGCGAACCAAAAGTGGGTTGCAAGAATATATGAAAGGCTTGCGAACAAACTTTAAAAATGGATTTTCCTTTGAAGGAGAAAAATATGTGAAACCCAGTGCTTTTCCCTTGCAGGGTGGCAGGGTTCCAGCCTGTAAGGGGCTGCTTGGGGCCCCCCACACACCCACCCCCTACCCCACACACTGGGAGGCTGGGGGTGGGGGGCAGTGGGTTGGAAGTAAGGGGCACTCGGTTGGGACTGGCCATTGATGTTTACCAATGGGTTCTTGTACAGAAAAAGTTAAGAACCCCTGGTCTGCAGTGGTGGTTTGAAAGAAAATCCGTATGCATTGCAGGATTAACTTTGCTGGTTGTCTGGAAATTGTAGAGTTTCCCCAACCCTTTCCATCATGGTGATCCTGTGTGGTCAGGAGCTAATATGTTATGCTTGTGAAGAGAGTACATTCTTGCTATGAAAACTGGTTAAGAAGTATTTGGCCTGTGTTAAATAAAAGTTATATTGTTTGCAATGGTTAATGGAAGACATTTGACTCTTCAACATTATTTCATGAAAGGTGGGTCAGCTGCATGTTTGAAAGTTCACGCATCCTCTTGAGTAGGCTTTCAAGTAGAAAGATATGGGGAGCAAGTTCAGGCACAGCTTCTTTTTCAGAAGTAGTCACCAGACCATTGGTTTGATTTCCCAGAGGATGGTTTCAAAGCAAGATCACAGTAAGCTCTTGGGACTGGATCAGGGGAAACTCTCATGTAGATGAACAGTGCCATTGATCAGTAGTTGAGAAACCAGTTTTCAGGAAGCTAAAATGTTGCTAGGCCTGTAGAATATCTTCTTGGGCAGTTCATTTTCAAACTCAAAAGTTTTTGTTCTGCAATCTGACCTGAATACTCTACTCCTTTTTAAAAGGTGGGCAGTTTGTCTTCCCAACTGCAGTATACCTGCAGCTTATTTCTTTTGCAGTTACGAAAAGCCCCTGCTGTTTCCTAAGTTTAAAGAAATGTTTAATTAAAATCCAGTTAAACCATGTGCCCCTTTTTGTAAAAATATTTCTTTTTTGCTACATACTTCCTTCTGTTGCTGCCATAATCAACTGCTTGACACTGTAGTTCATTTTGCAGGGAATATCTTAAAAAAGATGATAAATGTAGCCTTGCATACCTGATTCTAAAACAAGGGGCAGATTCTGGTAACTGTCCTTGAAGTTTGAGAGATTTTTTAGTCTAGAGTTTTGTTTGTACTTTCCAAATATTCCATAAAGCTATATATGTGTGTTTATTAGGCCTGTGTGAAGCTTTGGTCCCTGACTCAATTTGGTGTGGTTCAGTGGCCGAATCTCCAAACCTGAAAAGAATGAGAGGACTCTTTAACCTCTCTGAATTGAATTGGAACCCTCCAAATCGATTTGGAGAGATTCAGAAAGATTTGGACATAGACACAGCTTTAAATGTTTTTTCTACATACCTCTAGGTAGCAGGCATGGCTCATGAATGCTGTGCTGTTGGGGCACATGAAGTGTCCCACAGGAGCGCGGGGGGGCTCCCCAGCGCTCTCGGCAGCACACCCAGAAGTGTGGACCAGAAGCACTTCAGGGTCCGCTGGGGAGCGCACTGGGGACCCCCCTCACGCATGTGCTCCTGGCTCAGCGAGTGGTGCCTTGCTGGGTCTGGTGTGGGGAGCACTTGGAGTCCCCCCAAGGCTGATTGCTGTGCTGGGGTGGGGGTTCCAGCATGCTCCCTGGCAGACCCAGAAGTGGACCAGAAGTAGTTCTGGTCCACTTCCAGGTTTGCCACCAAGCACCTGGAGGACACCCTGCACTCCTGTGGGACGTTCTATCTGGCCCAGCATTCACAAGCCACGCCCAATGCCTCGAGGTATGTAGAAAAAACACTTAAAGCTGTGTCTATGGCTGAATCGCTGATTCTCCGAATCAGCATTGAATCTTCAGATTCGGCCGAATCGAATCGGGGACAGTGATCCGAATCAACTGATTGAATCGCTGTCCCTGATTTGGGCCGAATCCGAATTAAATAGGGCCCACTTCACGCACCCCTGGTATTTATACATGTAATTGTAAATTTTGACAAAGAACTGATGTGCGTGTTCATATTCCAGCTCTACATACACACATTTAATTCTGTTGGTTTCCAATTTTTTTGTGTTGTCAGTGGGAATTGTGCTTTTTATTTCATGTTGAAGGAACGATGCCTTTGGAAAAAAAAACCAAACCAAAGGGTCTGAATTATTCTTTCTCTTCTGTACCTGATCCTCTTAATGGTTAGAAAAATGTTTGGTAAATTCCTTGCAGTAGCAGGCCTTGTAGCACCAACAGCAAGCTGCTGGTTAGCTTTGACCATTTTCATTTTAGTGCTAACCATTTTTGGAGGTTTTATTCTTTTTATATTTGAGAAATATACTAGAATCCAGCAGAACAACAAAAGGCAGATCACTTTTTATTCCTGAAACTGCCTGCATTGAAAACCTACATTTCATACATTATAAAATTGTAGTTAAGTGCATATTTATTTATAATTTCATTGTTTCATGAATTAAAGGCAAAAATGAACAGTCCAATTAAGAATGCAGCACTGATGTTTGGATTGTAAACATATTAGATGACAAAATCCTCTTAGATATAAGCATTAAAGCAAACAGAAAAAATATAGGAGTAACTTAGTCCCATGTTTAATATACCACTACAAGCCAAAAAACTCTGATTCAGCTATTGACTTGTTTTGTAGCCATAGGCAAGTTGGTCAGTCTCCTTCAGCCTTCTTCCCTGAAAAATGGAAATTGCTTTTGATTGTTGAGGGATCTAGTCAGGAGAGGTTTGTCTTACTAGAGAGTTTTTGTCTTATATGGACAGATATTATTTTGTCTTATTGGAGAGTTTTATCTTATCTGGTGGCTAGAGACAGCATCTTGGAGTTCCGGGCTGGGGAGGGGATGGGGAGAGCCTCTCGGGAGCCGCTTTAATTAAAGTGCCTGTGGCATCTGGAGTGTCCTGTGTTTCCAAATGTGGCCGTGAGCACTTTAACTAAAGCTCATTTGACAAGCTTTAGTTAAAGCACCCCACAGCCATTTCGAAATGTGGGATGCTGAATGCACAACATGCTGCAGCGTTCTGATTAGAAAGATGATTAATCAATTCTGTTCCAATTCGTCCTAATCAGAATGTGCTGGAGCACGTGTAAAAATGCCCATAGGTCCTGAACCCACCAACTAGCTCCCCAGTTATGAGGGCAAAGATTTCAGGACTTTCAGACTTGTTTCTCAGCAGAAATAAAGCCAGGATTTCCTTGGCTGAGCAACTCTAACAGTGATACCATCCCCATGGACAATTTGGATTGCTACAACCATGAAGCCTCTCTGGAAAGCAAAACTGCAGTGCTTTACTTGGAAGGCTTGGTTTCTAGAGCCATGTGAATAATGACTCCTTTAATTTGGTGGCCAAACTGAAAATATACAAGTCACCCCAAAATGGCAGCAAGAAGTAGTGAGGTGTGGTTCTCAGTCTTATATATTGCAACAGAAGTCCTGCTGGCCACTCTGCAGAAAGGCATTGTCAGTCAGACTCATGGGATCCTCTCCTCTACTGAAAGGATGATGACAGGACCATGGGGAGGGGTCTCAAACTGGGGACCATGACGATCCCAGTGGCTCACAGATACAGGCCTTCAGCAGAAGAGGTGTAGAGTATCATGAAGTCTGCTCTGCACATTACACTTGTACCAATTAAAGACAATTTTATTTTAGAAACTGCTGCAGTTAAATCACTACAGTAGCTTCCTTATGTTTGTGCTTTCTGTTTATCTTGTTTAAACGGATTCTGACATGAGACAGATTTTTTCCCCCCAGCAAAATTGAGAAAAAATAGCTATTCATGATGAGTCCAATGAGAGTTTTCATTTTAGCTGATTTTTTTAAACAACACCTATTCCCTCTGACTCCCTGTGCCTGAAGAAGGATGCTTGTGCCCAAAGGCTTGTAAAGAACAGGTTTTCCAACTATTCAGTTGGCCTAATAAAAGATAAGGCATTTACCCAAATAAGCTTATTTGCTTAGGAAAATACTGGACTATAACAGTGCAGTATTTTTTCCCCTCTTTAAAGTCAGAACGGGGAGGGGGGGGGGGGAGTGTTCTTCCTCAAAACTGCATTTTTCAGCAAGTTTTACTATTGGCTGAAAAAAAAATTAACCCAGATCAAGAAGTGTCACTACAACTTGATGTCCTTGTCTGTCTTCTGTACTGAAGAACTGTCATGTATGGGATGTTTTCTCTTAGCTGTTAACATATAGCTTCCAAGTGTAAAGTGGGGGAAAAACTGAAACATTCACTACAAGCATGGAATGCAAACTTAGGAACTTCACATAAAACTGTTTATTTCGTTTCCCCCATCCTCCTCAACTTTGGGCATCTTAGTCTGGGTTTTCCCTTCTTTAAAGACTTGAGATGGAAAAAACGTTTGCTGTTTTACACAGTGTAGCACTGTAAATGCTGATCATTAGTATAAATGATCTTTATTGTCTGATTTATCCTGTGCACTGGGCATGTCCACATGTGCATTAATGCACTTTTCCTAATGCATATTAAATTTAGTATCTTCAATATGAGGTACTAAATTAATGTGCATTCAGCTGCCATAATATGCAAACACATGTTTTTAGGTGACAATACGCAGTAGCCTGTTTTACTGTGCGTTAGTGTAATAGCATGCTTTTTTTACACAATGCTTTAATGCACAGTAAAATAGGCTGCTGTGCATTAAAGCGCACGTGTAGATGCGCCCACTGTGATCTTTGTTTCTTCTGCTGCTGCTGGTATTAGCAGAGTCCTTGTTGATATATATTCTCAACTCAGTAGTTTGTCATCTTGAGAGCTTTTGATTAAGTTCAGAGGCACCTTCTTTCACAAGGCTGTCAGGTTGTTCCCTGTAGAGCTCACAGTCTTTGTCCCTTATTAATATTGGGGGTAATTATGATCTGGGACTCCAGCATGAGGGAAGTAGCCAAAAAAATCTCTAAATTCAGTTCCTGGCTCTGGAAGTGTTTTGCTATCCTTTTGCTTAGTTCAGTCAGATTATCCCTCTGATCTGGGTGCTTAACTTTTGAGTGCTCAACTTGAGATGCTTGTGTCTGACCTTTCTGACTCCTTCATCCCTCCTTAGTAATGATTTCATCTTAGTACCTTGGTTTGATTCTTCTCTAAAACTGCAGTTGCATAGTACTTACCTGCCTCTGTAGAACTGGTTGTAAGGCTTTTGGCTTTTCAAGTTTACTGGATGAAAGATGACCTATAATTGCAAATGTTGATGCCCTAGTTGGAGTTACCTGCACCTCTGACCTATCTGTGGCCTTTTCAAGGGCACTCCACATTTAGGTTCTGTCTGGTGAGAGGTTTCTGCACACACAAAGGGGATCGCATGACCTAAATATACTGATTTCATCAAATTAATAGGTCTTTCTTGGGTAGACAAGATCTAGTCCGTGCTGATTTCCACCTGCCTTTACCTCTCCCCCTCATCACTATAGGTTAGTGGTGTTATATTTTTGGACTATAGGCCTACATCCCTCTACAGAGCTCAGGTATCTGATTTATAATGTGTTTCTTTAAATCCATCCTTGTGTTCTGCAAACTGTACAGAATTCATCTACTTGATGAAATGATAGCTAGAGTTTCAGAATGACAAGTTTCTGCATTTTGGAAATCCTGAGATATTACATTGAGCTAACAAAAACCCCAGGACATTTTTTCTTTCCTTTTAAAGACTGACTTTATAAATCAAATACATTCTTTAATTTTTTTTATTTTTTTTTTTTTTACTTGTGCCACTGACTCTGTAATGGCATCTCAAGATGTTTTACTTTGCCTAGGATATACTAACAGACAGGATTGTTTTACATCCTTTCCATAAGGGTAGCATATTGATAGGCATCTGTAACAGCCCACTGATAACTCTTGTTTACAGCTGCATGGCTTTTACTCTAGTCTGGATAATCATTAATAGATCCATACTTGCCTAGAACTGGCTTCTCTTTTGCTTTTCCTAATAACTATGTTACTTAAAGTAGCAATTTAATTTTTGAATCAAATATCAGTCTGTTAATTTTTCATTCTGAAATACTGGTTTTGTGTTTATTTACTTGGACAATAGGATTTTTGTTCACTGAGAGGACTTTTTAAAATGTAATGACAAGATTAAACTGGTTTTGAGTTCTTTCGGGAGCCTGGGCTAATGCGTATTCATATATGGAGCTCAAGAAAAAAACTTATTTTCATACATACTGAAAGTTGAAAAGAAATCTTTTTCCTTCGTGTAATTTGAACATTTGTCCTTTTCTGCCACTCAAGAATGTATTAAGTAGTCAGCTGTCATTTTGAACAGTCTAGTTTCATAGATGTTGGGGGCTGGAGTTGGAGTGCAGGATGTGTTGGGTTAAATTTACAAAGTTACAGGATGTATTTGATTAAAACCGAGAATTTGTGCTGCTTTTCATTAGTGATATCAGGAATGAGTTATGGTCAGCTTCTGCAGTGAAGATCACTATCTGTATTTCACTTACTCTGTCAAAAGTATGACTTCTGGCAGCATAGTAAAAGATGCCAGGAACTCAGCATGCCTTGGTGTATGTAGACTTTACCTTCAGAATTAGAAGACTCAGAAGTTTGCATGTATTAGGCCAGTAGCTGTTTTTTTTTTTAAAGTGATGCTGGCAAGATATTAGTAAATGCCTTACCTCTTATGAATGCCATTTTAAAACTGGAGATGGGAATTAAAAATGGAGTGGACTTTTTACTATCTTTCTCTTCACTTCCAGAATTTTGCTCAGACTTGACAGTGTTTACTGGATAGTCTCTCGACACTTTTTCATTCTCATGCAGGGTAGTGCTGTAATGTTTTTTTAAACACTTCTACCCTGATACTTGTGTTTGTAAAAACTTTTCTGTTTCCATTTTAATTACAAGCATTTTCAGAGGGTTTCTGTAAGGGTTGCTCCCATAAAACAAGTTAGTAGTATCCATGTTGGCTTTAGAAATAAACGTTTTCCTAGTGATTGTCTTTTTTTAATGAGTCAGTTTTTATTTTACTTCTCCGTTTCTTGCCGTTAGTATTTCATTCCATTATAGCAATTAAATAGACCTAAATGCAAATAATCTTTGAAGTAAAACCACAGAAAAACAGTGCTTTTGCCTTCTGACTCAGTTGCATCACTGGTTTGGGAAAAGTCCCTGTGGTGCTAGTGGCATTGACGTATGAGTTCAGTTATATAATGGAATAGTGGCCACGCAGAGCAGATTTGAAGGATTACTTTGCATTATGCTCCTAAAATGATGCTTCTGAGCTTCATATGACAAAGCAGAAAGAAAACAGTCAGAATTTGGTTATAATATTTTTATTTTTGTTCCTTTTAAATATTTGAAGCTGCTTAGCTTCTAGATAATTATGCAAATGAGTTCCAGTTGGTGCTACTGAGTGGCTTGTTGGTCTTTTTTGTTCTTTTTTCCAGAAAGTCTATGTCTATATGCAGGGTATTTATAAAATTCTTGTATAACTTTAAACTTCAAAAACTTTGGGTATACACATAATAGAAGCAAACTGTAAATGGCGATTTGAAAGCATAATTTATTAATTTTTTTAGCATAGTGTAAGCTATGCATAGGATAAGGATCACAAATGCAATTCATGAAATCACTCAACAGCAACTGGAAAATGCTTTCTAAGAGTTGGACAATCAGATTGAGTGTTGCATCACGAAAGATGGCAGTTATGTTGAAGTCTAGAATTTGAGCTGGATTGTGTTAAAACTTAATGAGTTATGCTCTCGGTCGTTGTTTACAGTTTGCTTCTATCACATATACATCCAAAGTTATTAAAGTTGCACAAGGACTTTATAAACACCGTGTGTGTGTATAAAAGCAAAAGTCATTTTGTGTGTGTGTGTGTATATTACACACACACAATGATTTTTGCCTTTCTTTTGTCATAATTGCAACAGTTTTCATCTCTGAATTCGTCTTTGTCCTGCTCTCTCAAACCAGCCAGAATTTGTTTTTAATGTAACCGCTTGTAAGGCTCCTTTATGGTCTGAACTGAAAAGTATAGAGTGTACAAGAAGTAAATTCCCATCAGTAAGCCACTCTAGAATTATCCAGCTTATATTTTTATGGAAAGTCATTACTGTATTTGGTACAGTGGAGTCTTAAAATCTACCAGCCATTGCCCCGGATGACATTTGAAACTACGTCATATTGTAAAATTTAAAATTACTTTGCTCCTCTTGCAGCTTGAGAAATGACTGGAATAAGCCATTATACACAATGGTTCAAAAGAAAATGGGAATTGTGCCTGCTTATGCTAGGTCTAAATTTGGCCCTATGTCTTTTCCCATTACATCACCCTACACAAATATCTTTGTATGCTGAGATTTATCTTTTCAGAAGCAGCCCATAGTTTGTTTGTTTTTTTCCCTACAGACTCCTGAACTTTGAAGAATGGGGGTTGGATGGAGAGGGTGGGTTTTTAACAAAAAGATCAAAGCAGCTTTGGGTGACCCCAGAAGAAGATCTAATAATTCACTAGCTAACTCGGGCTTTGTTCCATTGGGAAGTGAGCAGTGACTTTTCTGACATTCACTTAAAACATTTTTTGTGCTTGGGGAATAACAAGTTCTGTCCTGCAGCACTCTGTTTCTGTAATTCATACGTGCCATCACGACTGGAATGTTGTTAGTGTCTAACCAGCACTTCTCAAGCATTCTTCTGACAGAGCTTTAACGATTGCCAGAGTATTGTCAGGAACTCGAGAAACCATGCCCCCATACGTCATTTTTCTTATTTTTGTAACACTGTTTCTTTGTAGTTAGAGCATTTTCTAAGCATATTTTATGGTTGTCTAAATTAGCCACTTTGGGCTTAAATCCCATAAAAGATTTTTGACCCTAGAAACAGGGTTTGCTTCTGTAGTAGCTACAAGGCGAAAGACTTGTGTTCGCTTACATTGCAGTTACTTAGGAAAGGCAAAGGATTGGATCCGGTTTAGTTGCGTGTAAATTAGAGGTTGATGATAAGGTGACTACCACTTTTAAAAATGGAAAGGCGGGACACAAGTCCACCTCCCCCTCGGTGGCACAGTTAGAGCAGAGCTGAGCCAAGCCCATGGAGGGCGGGGAGGATGTGGGCTGGCTCAGGGCTTCCCATCCTAATGCCCTCCCCGCAGGAGCCCCGTGCCACCCTGGCAAGGTGCCCCCTCCCCGCTCAGCAGTGGCAGGGGGCACATCTCTGCACCACCGCCCCTGCTGCTGCTGGGTCAGCAGAAGGTGCCGTGCCATGGTGTCATGGCCAGTGCATGGCACCTGGCAGCAGCAGCACCAAGCTTCTCTGCCCTCCCATGCCAGGTCCTGCCCAGTGGGCCACGGACACCTCTGGGAGAGGACAACAGTGTGCGGAGCACCGATCCTGCAGCAGTCAGCCCCCACTGTGCACAAGTCTTGCGGGGCATGTGCCCTTCCATGACCCACTCCCCAGGAGTGTGCGCAGTGGCAAGGAACTAGCCCCACTGCTGCCCTCTGAACAAGCCACACACGGCTCTATCCCGTTCCCCGGCTGGGCCAGGCAACCACGCATTCCTGTGCCGGGCCCCAAGCCTCATGCACAGTCTCAGCTGGGCAGGACACACTGCCAGCCTGCAAAGGAAACCCACCATTTCCCATGCTTTTCTGCAGGGAACAGAAAACCTGGATCCATGAATGACATTACAAATTCAGGACAAATGCTATCCAAGAGTCATGTAGCCCAGGCCTGGGACTTGATGTTCCCATTCCAGGACTGTCCCACCCAATTAGGGAAGGGTTGTCACACTAGTTGATATGATGGTGGCATAGCTAGCTGTCTTCCAGTCTTTTCTTTTTCCTTTGGTATTGTGGTCAAATAGAAAGGTCAGAACTCAGTTACTGCATCTCCCATGTTCTTTGATTTCTACCCCAGGTGTTAATAAACTCTAAGTTGCTTTTTAGCAAGGTGCAGGCTATAGGGAATCCTTCAGTTAGATTTCATGTAGTCCTAAAGTCAAACAGAATTTGCTGAAGTCAAACATTTTTGGTGTACTCAATGGCTGACCAGCATTATTTTGTAAAGTTGCACAAATACAGACAAGTAACTGAAAACTTCCATTTTAAAAGCCCCACAAAAGTTCATCTTTTCTTCTCCCTCTGTCAGTAGCATTTTACCTTAATTTTAAAGATCAGAGCTCTTTTTCTTATTGTATTTATTTTATGCATTTAACAGTGCTTTGCTTATGGCCAGGTAGTTTTTCCATTTGTTTGACCTGCAAAAAATCTTAGAGGGGTGGAGAGGTATTTTTAAAATAAGAACCTGGGATTTAAAAAATGCAGAAATTGACAGAACTGAAGTAGGTATACAAATATAAAAACAATTCTAAATTTTAGGTTGATCTTTTTAAAATAATATTGAATATAGATGGGCATTCGTGAGTTGAGGCTGAAATCTCTGCAATATCTAGGCACAAAAGAAAAGAAATATCTAAGCACAAGAGAAGCAAGCTAGCCACAATGGGTGCCAACAAAGTTAATTTTGCCATAGGTGGACCCAAGGCATGGGTTAAGGCAGAATAACAGTTGCTGCCAAGACCTCTTTGATCTTGTTAAATTGATTAATTGTTGGGGGAAGCAAAATTGGAATTTATTTATTGTCTTCTTTTTTGTTAGTTTAATAAATCTACTGAAAATCTTTCCCATCTGTAGTATTAGCAGTCTTTGAAATCTTTTATGGATACTTTGTATGCCCTTTTGGAGTAAAAAGAAGGCCTAGGGGACCAGGGTTGTTTCTAATGGCTACAATCAGAAATTACACATAAACCGGTATAAGTGATTGGAAACTGTTTCAAATCTGCAGAGACAAGACAACCTGAGCAGGGTGTGGGACCCAGGGCAAATCAGCCTGGCCGTGGCCCTGCCCCCGGGTGCGAGGAAGCCCGTTGCTTATTGGTTCAGTCTACGCAGCTTAGACTGACCTGTGAAGATTAAATTGATTCAACCTTGGGCTTTTTGACTGTATGTGCTTAGGCTTAAAGACTTGCTGGTTTAGATAGGCAGGAGCTTTCATAGGCAACCAACCCACTTTGTTAGATGGTATGACCCACCTCTTGGAGGAGATGTACGATGTGTGTATTTGGATGATAAAACACAATGGGGAGAGCATCCTAAATTTTGTAGCCATCCTTATATCTTTGAAATTATATTGCAAGTGGGCCCTCCCCCAAAGACCACAGGTGTTTTATCACTGTTTATTGTGTGAACTTGTGAAACTTGTTTTATTTTGAGGGTCCCTTCCCCCCGACTCCCTCCCCAAACTCCTGGAGAGACCCAAGAAGCCTTTAGGACTCTGCAAACCCAGTTTCCCTCTTAATACTGTCATTTTTTCCTTCCAGTTACCAAAATGTCCACAGATGGTGGTTTTGGCGCAGCTGGCAGTAGCGATGCTCAGCAGAGTCTTCAGTCTTTCTGGCCTCGGGTTATGGAGGAGATACGAAATCTAACAGTGGTAAGAAAGTCTCAGGAAACTTTCGGAAAATTTCTAGTACAGGAAGAGTTACAGCATTTTTCATAGCACTAAAGTTGTGAGTATCTGGTCACCTGCTGCATTTGGATATGTATTGAAGACCACCACAGTGATTGTGCAGGAGTATATCAAGGTGGATCCTGGTTTCATGCACATTTATACAATAACTTTGAATGTTAGAGCTTTGGGCTATAAAGTTTGGTCAACAATTCATTCAAATACCTAGATTTTTCAAAATATTAAGCCCAGCTGAAATAAATTTTACAGTTCAGTGAGACATGATAGTCATCCATGATGAGCATATTGCAATTTTAAACCCAAATCTGTTAGAAGGGAGACAGTGTTTGATGGAAAGACTTTTAGTGTACTGAGAGATGCTGTTGGTTTCCTAAAGGGCATTAGAAATATTTTAAAACCTTTTGGGAGAAGTGGGAGTGAGAAGATTTTGGAATAATGTAAGTAAGTGCAATTATTGTCAGGTACTGGCCGACCTTGAGACCAACTGAAGGTCAAGAGATTGGGAATATATTGCATAACATAATACATAGCGTATTGCTCACTACTCTTGTTATATTCCGTAATACATCATATGCAGGTCAAAGTGCTTCCAGATTTTTGCTGGAAAGCTGACACTTTCTAACTGTACATAGTATTGAAATGTTTCTCAGATTTGAAAAAAAAATCTGTGGCTTAAAGTTGGATTTTTATTTTCTCTTTCCAGAATGGGGTTTATAATGTGTCATGACTTGGTACGTTCATACACACGTTTTTATACCATTTCAAGTTTTATGAGCAGCAGCATTTAAAGCAGATTTTAGTACCAGTACTCAAGGTTTGGGGTTTTTTTCCTTCCCCCCACTCCACTAGCTTTTCTTCACTTGATAATACCACTTCTAAAACACCTTGTAACAGAGACTTTGCTTTCTCCTAGTTCTCTTATGCATTTAATGAAATAAAGTGAGAAAAATTACAGTTTTGCAACTTCATTATTTAGAATCTAAACACACACATACACTACTTTTAGGTTATTTAAAGTTGGGATCTCTTTATTAACCTCTTGTACAGTACATTAATAACATCTAGATGTTTGCAGACTAATTTTTTCCCTTGCATTTTTAAGGACATATAATTGATATCCAAGCCATGGTATCAAAGATAAAGGTATCTTGTAGCCTAATGACCTACACAATTGTCTGTGTATGAACAAGACAAATTTTCTTTGGTACGTAATCTACTGATAGTTTTAAGATCAAAAGTGCACCCTGAGAATCTCACATATATACTGTTTTTGAAGAGTGTAGTGTACCCAGTTTAAGGTCTAATCTTTGATGCGTTTGAAGCTTTGCAAATGAGTGCATTGTTTAAAAAAACACAGTGCTTGCTACCTTTTGTCATGACTCAAATCATTTAAACCTGAGTGTAATTTTGACATGCACTTTAGAAATTTGCTTGTAGATGGGATGAAAAGCTGAAATTTCAGTCCAGATTTTTTCTTTGAAATGTGAGTGGCGGAGAAAAGGGGCCTGTAACAGAAAAGCCTCTTTTAAAGAGACTGGTGCTTCTATTGTAACATTAATATAGTCTGTCTTGTCTTAAATGTGCAGTCTTTTTTTTTCATTGCGCTTCACATAACAGGAAGGCTTGATTTAAAGATGGGTGTTTAAAATGAAGAAACCTGTTTTGATAAAGTAGTCCATAAAGATAAAGCTTTAATCATATACACACCAACTCAATTCAAGAAGCAGATTTAGAAATGTTTATTCATAAAGCAGAAATAATTACTTTGTACCTTTAGTATATTGAGCTTGTATGTGCGAGAACTATAGCTTGCCTTCATCTCTGTGTGGCAATTGAATTTTTAACACTGCTGTCATGTGAATCTGTTTATTGCATTGCAAGGTAGCAAAATGTTGCTTACCAAATTGTAGCCCTTCTGCCTGAATGAAAATTTTAATGAGGACAGTGCAAGCGAGGGGGACAAGGCTGGTGGGGAGGGACAATTACTAACTGGTCCTGCACCTAATCAAGCACAGACATTACTGTATGTCTTGTCATAAAGCCAATACACAGTGTGCTACCATATATGTGTACCTGAGCAAATTGAGATTTCATTTATATGTATTGTGTAGCTGGGGTCAAAGCAGTCATCTGAGGTACAAACTGTTCTGGTTGCCTGCTGTTTGAGAGGATCTTTAATTTCTATTCTTGTGCTTTTGCAGTGTGCAGATTTTTAGCTATTATTAAAGGAAAATAGGAACACAGTTCAAAAAAATCCTTGAGATTTCAGCCTCCCTTATTAAGCAAAGAAGAGAAATGGCATTATATTCGAGGGCTGGTAGAAGATCTGATGAAGGATGCATTATAGCTTCAGAATTAGAGGCCTGGTGAAAACACTGAGACCTATTTTGGAAAAAAAGGAAAGATGAGGAATTGTTAGCTAGAGTTTATTTAACTGAGTAGCAGCCAGACAACATGCCTACTTCCCTTACACCAAAATTAATGCAAAAGATAAGCAGATATCAAAGAGCTCTACTACTTGTTTATAGGTATAAAACTTTCCCTGCAAGTATATCTTAAATTTAAAATGTTTTTCACATATTTTATAGAAGCTACAGAGCGGATGCACTGCTGAGAGCTTTTACAGAGGATCCACATATCTTCCCAGAAGTTAACACTAATTGGCAGCATTCTCAACATCAAAAAATTTGAGCACTTTTAAATTAGCTTCTCAACATCGAGGGGATTTGTCTATAAATTCCTACGGTCTCTCTTTTAAAAAATAAATTCTGTTTTTACCTGTCTTCGAGTTTGCAACCTGCCGCCTCTCCCTCCTTGCCGTGTGTATGTGATGAATACTGGTAGAAAATTCTGTTTAAAGGCATACTAGTGGGCCTTTGTTGTCCTTGTAGGCTTTCTGCCCAGCTATCATTCTGGTCCCTAATAATCACCAAATAAACTCCAGCAGCTTCCCCCCAGCCTTAGGTAAGGGATGTTCCTTGGCCCCTAACCTCCATTAAGTTTCCTCTCCCTGTGCTCTGAAAGGTGTGAGGTACCTGCTATGCTGCATTGCACCTTTCATGGGGCTTTTCCCCTGCCCTACAGACAGTCCAGGCTGCTACTTGCAGCTCAACATCCTTTAGCTGCTGAAAGGTGAAAGTAGGCAGCTCAGTCAGTTCCTGAGCTCTTTCTCTGGTTTGTAAGCACCCTCCAAAATAAACCCTTATTTGTGATGTGAAACAATAATATCACAAGCATTATGCCCACTGAATTAGCATTTCCTTCCAATCCAGCAGAACAGAGGCAGTCCTTTTTAAATGAAAATGCCTCCTGCTGCCCTGCTAGTAGAGCCAAATGCACCCTCTCCCGTCTCAGTGGAGGATGGCAAATTTTTCTTCTCTTTACTGAGAACATTTGCACTGACATCTCTCTCCAGGGAAACATGTTTCCTTTTATTACGCCTAGCAGATTTTTTTTTTTCCCCCCTTAGCTTTCATTTGAAAGGGAGAAGGCATTCTACAAAGCACTTTGTGAGAAGGGATGGTGCATCCCCTCCTCTGATGTGTAGATACTGAATGCTTATCAGTGTTTAAAGGCTTCAGGAGAAACATTATTTTCTGAGCAGGGAAAAGGGACGTAAGGAGATGTTGGGGAAAGGGGATTACATTAGAAATGAAGTACAGCTAATCCCTTTAGCATTGGAGGTTATTCTCTGGACATAAACCCTAACAGGACATTCTTGGTCCTCTTTCTGCAGGAAGGGGTATAATTGCCGCCTTATTGCTTTCCTATAGACTGCGTATGTGCTGGATGTTCAACAGGGCATGGCAATTGGACCAGTTGCCAGTGGCCTGCTTCCCCCTCCAGACCATGACCTTTCTTCTCTGTGAGCCAGCCAGCCACTTCATTGGCAAAAAAATTGGGCAGCTCACTTGTAAACAGTTTTTGCCATCTGCTTCATGCCGAAACTGGCAGCTGGCCACAAGTTCAAGTAAAGGGAAGAAAACTCTTGGCCCCATGCTGGCAACCAACGCTTGTTTTTCTCATCTTCTGCATCTTCTTTCTCCTGGTCCTTTTGGTGAATTTGTTCAACACCTTCTGGTTGTCTAAAGTATCCCAAATGAATGCACTCTCTGTAAACAAGAGTTAGTCTAAAATAGTGTTTGGAAATGGCACTGGTATACAGCCACCTTCTGGAATTTGGAAAGGAATTTGGAGCAAGATAAATAGGTATGTACCAGCATCTGCCTAAGACACTGCTGACTGTATAACAGCGAGAAAGGCAGCGAAAAGTGGATGAAAGGAAGAGCACAATATGCTGAATAGTGGCTACTATACTTTGGACAAGAATAAAAATGACTACCTCTTAGAGGAAATTGTTTGTGAGCTGATCCTGATTCTTTGTAGTTCCACTTATATGCTACCTTTGCTTTGAATTATGTATTGTTTGAGATTTAATAAACCGTATTCCTGTTGTTCTCCGCAGAAAGACTTCAGAGTACAGGAGCTCCCACTGGCTCGTATTAAGAAGATTATGAAACTAGATGAAGATGTGAAGGTAAGTTCTTGCTTTCTCCTTTACATTATGAAACAAAACATGCAGTTACGAACACTTTAAATGAGTAGCATAGCTTTCAATCCCTGGAGTACAACATTTAATTAAAAAACATTATTGAACAAGTCTGTTTGAAAACTTACAAGAGTTAAAATGCAGCATCAGCTAGTATAGAACAATTAAGCTGATGTCAGTATGAAAGGCCTCCTGTGGAACCTGGAGTGTGTTTTTTGAGAAGTGCTCTAAAATTGTGTTTAAATATTTATCTTTCAAAATAAAGTAGCTGTTTAATACAAACCTGTCTACGTACTTTACATGGCAAGCTCCCTTGTCTGTTAGTATCAGATTGCTTAACGAATGTTAACAAATTGATCTGTAAAACACCCTGCGAGGAATGTAACGGCACATGGGGAGCAGACGCATGGAATGTGACTTGGCAGAGGTTAAACTGGGAGGTATGATAGCTTCCGAACTGAATCCCAATTCCTTGCCGTAATCAATAGACCAGCCTTCCTCACAGCACATTAGAGAGAATTATTTCTTTCCACATAAAAAAAAATGCTCAGAATACACTAGATGAGAGGTGTCAAACTCATTTCGCCATTGTCCAGATCTGAACCCACCTCCAGTGGTGGGATGAACAGCAGCGGTAGGGTGTCAGGGAGCTGCTAGGATTAATGCAGCTGTTGCTTACAACACCACTTCTGAAAGATGTCCCAGGATTCAGCTGTGGGTCCAGGCCTCAAATTCTCAGCCATTCCAGGAGCCCTGTGAGCTGGAGCACGTGGCTCTGAGGGCCAAACCCTTGCCCTAGACACATTGACAGCTCCAAAACCACCAGCATGGAGGCTAACTTTGTTAATTTTGCTACGTACTTCATGGATTTCACAGTGCTCATCAAATTAAATTGAATGACTTTATTATTCACCTAAACCGTAAAGTCTGGGCAAAAACATTTAATGTTTTGAATATAGACTTCCTGATGCTTTTCAGTTGCAAGTCCCATCCATCCATGTGTCCTTCCCAGGCATTTTTTGGTGTTTTCCTAGTTCTGCTAGTGTCCTGGTGTTGTCTGTCACTTTTCCAATCCTCTTTTTGTGTTTGTGGTTTTCATTTTTGCAAAACTAATGCAAACATATTGACATCTTAAAAATGCCTGACAGTTAAAGTGTTTCATTTATTAGCCTAAAACTTAAGCATGTTTAAATGATTCAGAGAAGATGGTCTCTGGCATAAGTTTTAGGTCTAAAACGCTGAAATCTTTAAAAATGAAAAATCAATATTTAGCATGTGACTGAGGAGAATGCTGCAGTCTTCCATATACGTAGGAAGTTATATGTAGAGCTGGTGAGTAAAAATGATGCTTCGTCTTGCATAATAGGAAAAACAAAATGACAATAAATATTTTGGTGTTTTCTGATGAGACAGATAGAGATCTTTTTGCTTTTACTCTAGAGGTCTCTGAAATGCTAACTTCCAAGGACTAAATGACTTGAACTCTTCTAATGAATACCACCTGTAGGTTAAGAGAATCTTTAACATTTAAATAAGCTCCATAAAAAGGTGTGTTCTTTGTCCATCTGTACAAAGGAATCATTCTTTTCAGCTTTGAACCAGATTGAAACCAAACCTCTTGAGTCCCAGTTCACTGCCTTACCCAAATTAATGCTAAATCCAATATAATGAAGGTAAAAGCGAGATGGAAAACAAAAGATCAGTGGCTTTCATTTAGTAAGGAGGAGATTATCCTGGGAAATAAATTTAATGCAAAGGTAGATAAAGTGAAGCAGAACTTTTAATAGAAAGGGAATTTGAGCTGTATACAACTAAGAAAATGGAGCTTGGTGCAGGTTGCTGTGTTTTATGCTGCATTCATTAATATAAAAGTGACTTCCTAAATAAATACTGTTAATAGTCTCTAGCTGTAAGGACCAGATTTTGGGAAAAGGTCTCAGTGTAACCTCTGAATTTCTGCCATTTTCTTCATGTGCAGAATTTTTGCTGTGCAAAGCTGGTAGATGATTGACTACCCAGTTTTACATATACCAAATACCACTTGCAACCGCAAGTTAAGGGCTTTGTGAGCACAGTGTTCCGTTCTGAAACTTGGCCCCAAAAAGTCAGTCATAACCAAAATTTCCACAATGCCTATTGTATGGTGCATGATAAATCGGTCTGAGAAAAGTGTGAACTCTGTTATGGATTATCCATCAGAGTGAAAGAAGGAACCTATCACTCTGTGACAAGAAGCTTGTCCACCATATAAATTATTTGTGGTGTTTCAATTCCAGTTGTGTTCTTGAAGATTAAGACGAACTGAATAAAACTTTTTGTGTTGGCGTATCGTAATCCAGCAAGCTGAGCAATGAAACTGATGCTGCTTTATTAAATGCTCTTTCAAGGAGAATTACAGCTGACCAGTCCTCCTATGCCTGTGCTAAGTTTGAAACTAGAAGCCCTTTGGACTTTCAGATCTTTCAGTGAGAAGCTCCAAATGTGGAAATCCCTTAAAACTTCCAGATTGCTGTGTTAGTCACACATAGACTATTTATTTGTTAATACTACAAAACCTCCGTGACTGGAATTCCAGGGTTTCTGTAGTACAGTAGCACACTTATTGATGAATGAATAAGATATGTTTTTCTCATTGCAGATGATTAGTGCTGAAGCTCCTGTGCTGTTTGCCAAGGCTGCTCAAATATTCATAACAGAATTGACGTTACGGGCATGGATACACACTGAAGACAACAAACGCAGGACACTGCAGGTAATGGCAAAGCTACTTCTACTTGGTCTTGAGCTGCCATGCTTCTTTTCTGACCCTTTACTTTCTAAATGTGCACCCACCTTTAATGGGTATATATTCATGTTTTTATAGTCTGATGTTTATGGTGTATTGAGACCTCATTATGTGTACAACTGCACTTCTTCAACTGCGCTTTCATTCTTAGGTTTCCTCTCTCTGATTTTATAGCAGTTAGCTAGTAAACTGTGGTCTGTGTAGTTGTTTTGGAACCCCTCACTTCCTCAGTCTTCACCTGTATTCATATTCATAGATTTTAAGGCCAGAAGGGACCTTGGAAGATCATCGGGTCCAGCTCCCTGCGCCAAGCAGGAATGCCCCCTGCACCATGCAACGTAGATTGCATTCTTTCAGTAATGTGCCTAACACAAGCAAAGTTAAGATAATGCACAATCAGAGGGATTGGCAAAACTGTGTAAAGATAGAAACCTAAAAATTGCCCCACACAAAACTAAGCCAGAAATCCGTCTAACGTATCCCTAGGGATAACCAGTGTTGTATGCATTAATTGTCGTCACTCCAGGCCTCAAGCCACAGATAATTGTGTGACACTGGGGCCATGCTGGATTCCTTGCTTCACTTTGACAGGCAAATTGCCACGATGGTAAAAGGTGGCATCTAGTTTCAAACCAAAACCTCCATTCTCTTGGATGTGCATCTAGTCACTCTGATTCTGCCTTTCCATTGCTGCCAGGATAGGCTAGTGAAGCTTACTGTGCCTGAGCTTGAACATCTTCAGCAGATGAAGTCTCATGATTTACCAAATGCAAACAGCACTCTCTTAAGCAACAAAAGCCAGCACAAGAATTTCACACTAATGTATTTCAAAGTCCAATAACTCCTTGTTTGTTTCAGAATCAGTTTAAAAATCCTGATCCTAATCTTTAAGGACCTGTGTTAATTGAGGCCTTGTTATCTTTAGGACTACCTCCCTCTCCACAGCAGCTGCCATTGCAAAACAGCTGCTTTCCATGGGGACTGCGCAGTTGAAGAAACACAGCTTTAGCTTTCAAAACATTTTTAGTGGACCTGAGTCATGGAAGTCCATGGCAGAGGAAATTAGATTGAACCCAGGCCTGACTGTTAAAAGAAAAATACAAGAATATATCTGTTTACTAAAGCCTTTTTCCAGAGAAGATGTTCCTTAAAATATACACTGCCTGGGGAAAAGGGAAGAAAATGTCTTTCTTGCGCTCTTTCTTCATGACCATTGTTTAGTACTTAAATGCCGAGATGATACATGCCTCAAATGCTTCAGATAACCTAAAGTGTGAGGCCTGATAACCCTTCTAATTTGTTCTCCTAGCTAGCAGGAAAAAATGCAGGTATTTTTAACTCAATCACATTGTGCTTATCACATGTAGAAGTCTCTAGCTTCAGTAAATTTCCTTCACTTCTTCTAGTGCTGAAATAGGATCTCCCCTTCTTGTGTAAACTCTTGAAATCAACCCCACTATTTCTAAAGATGGCCTACAGGTTAGGCTACTTTCCAGCCATGCATTTCAGCAGTTTTTTATTCACAAAAAACATACTTTCTTTTAAAAAAGAAAAAAAACCAGCTGCTTTTGCCCTTGAGCTTTGTCAGGACTTGACATAGTGCTGTCCAGCAATGATGGACTGCAGCCTAACTCTTGTCGGTTCAGATTCTCGCTATCCTGATGTGACACTAATCTTATGGTTACTCTTCAAGTAGTGTATAGCCCTATCACCATCCAAGGTGATAAGTACTAGTAATTTTTAGGGGATAATGTCATTTCTAACAGCCCCCCACAGTTGCCTTGGGCTCTTCTCTCCTTCATGGATTTTTCTTCTGATGCATTTAGTCTGCTGAGTCTAGATCTTATCTTTTTGTTCTGCCTGCTTTCTCTTAACCATCTCCATTGCCATCCTGCATGCTAAGTATGTTCCTTTAATGTTAGTTAGGATGCTTCTCTCCAAATAAGACTCCGTAATTCCCAGTTAACTCTTTCTCCTTTACTCACCCTCCCTCCCTGCCCCTGCCATCCCACCTCTCCCACTGGTTATATATTCTTCCACTCTAAAATATTTTAAGCAGTTTCCAGGCTGTTGCTGTGAATTTTGCTCTCTTTATGTTTCTAATTCCTCTTTATGATATCATAACACTACCACTTGTGTATACCCCCTTGAAAGAATATGGAATATAATCAAACTAAATTTACCTTATAAATTAGTGGTTCACTTGCACTTACACTAGAATTGGCTCAAAAAGTAACTAGCAAGAGTAGTCTCTTCTTTCTTGCCCCAAAAACAACTGTGGGAGGTTGTTAATAGTATTGATGCTTGCCTCATTTAAGCGTTAGCCTAGTGCAGTAGTGAGAGAGATATTTTAAGTAAAGATATTTGGTTTTATAATGGCTACTATATAGTATCCACTTGTGTGGCAATTAGTATACTTAAAAAGTGCACACTAGTAAGTCTGTAGGAGCCGTTAAATAGAAACCTATTAAAAAGACTGAATTTTACAGCATCGAGAGTATTTATTGCAGAAGAGGGACTGTAGTCCATCAGCCTGGGGTTTCTGCGTCCAAGTAAAAAGCCAAAAGTACTATCCAGTTTGCGGTGATCTTTATTGCATACAAAAATGATTGTCGAGTTTGCTTTTTTTATCTTGATACTAAACTTTTTTCTGCATTACTAGATAAAAAGGAGTGAAATAGTGAAATGAAGATTGTATTCAGAGCTTGTTCTGAGTACACACAAGCTGTTGATCTGTTACTAATTTGCCTCTTGCTTTGGTGTGTTGCAGGGTCTCAGAATAATGTGCTTACAGCTAGCTAGCCAAGTTTGCAGTGCCCTGGCTAGCCGCTGCTATTTCTCTGATTCTGCCTTTGAGTGTGATTTAACTTGATATAGCTAGCACGCCAGATCTATTCCAGAATTCCTGGGAACATTCCACATGTCAGTGGGCAGAATCCAACTGATTTGGGAGGAATATCAAGGACCAGAAGAGAGAAAATGAGGCATTTACAGCCTTTGTCCCCTGTTTAGCAAATCCACAACTGCAGGCACCTTTTAATTGTTGATAGCTAAAGGAACTGCTGAAGGGTAGCCACAGATACCTTCCAAAATAACAATATCCCTGTATCACTGCTCAGCATGCTTGAAGTAAGGGGGAGCACAGTGGCAGGGGAGTTGCTGTGTTTCAGTCCACCCTCTCCCATCACAGGCCCCTTACCATGCTGTGCAAGCTTCCCATGGTCTGGGGCAGGCAGCATGGGCACTGCTTGTCCCCGTCCTGTACTTGAATCTAAGATGAGTGGTTTTCCCTTCACCATTGAATGGGTGACCTCATCTTGGATTCAAGTAATTATAGCAATGAGGAAGGAAGGAGGGGGCACAAATCCCCTGGAATGAGCAGAGGAAACAGAGAGGGTACAGTAGGTAAGGGAGAAGGCAGTAACAGCACACAAGCCCTGGCAGAGAGAGAATTGTAGGGCTTGCTTGGAAGGAAGGTGGGCACATCAAGACCTGTCATGGGGAGAGAAAATGGGAAGTAGGCCCCTGGCATGACAGAGGAAGTGGAGGAGTTGAAGGAAAGTAGAGGGATGGGAAGATAGACACAGTGAACATTTTTTTAATCACAAATGATTAAATGAAATGAAGGGGAATGCGGGAAGGTCCTGCTTATGTTTTTAGTGCGCTCAACCCACAGATGCTGCGAAGTGAGCAACGCCCAGCATGTGTGCACCAGAGTCATTCAGGAAAATCAGGGTTATCGACTCTGGCAGCTACAATTATTTCCATTTGTGTTTTGTTGCAGAGAAATGACATAGCCATGGCAATTACCAAATTCGATCAATTTGATTTTCTCATTGATATTGTTCCAAGAGATGAACTGAAGCCTCCAAAACGTCAGGTGAGAAAAGAACATTGTTACTGCTATTCTTTTATTTGTATGGGTGAATTTCCACTGCGGGAGTTTCTGCCTTTATGAGGTGAGCTTCAAATGTAAGTAAAAGACAGTTGTCTGCTGGCTTGCAGCATTTAATGTATTTCAGCTTTTTGGATTATTTGTGTTTTCTGTTGTCAGTATGGTAAATACTGGTGGTGACTGCTGTCGCCATTTGCCTCTGAGACACATAATTGAGCCCAAGTTAGAAACCGGAGTTATAGCATGTGCATTAAATACTGAAAATGCCAACAAGAATTGCATAAAACAGAACATGCGATTGTCATTACATGTACTTATAGTCGTGTAAGTAACAAGTGTGTGGCTGCATATGGTTGCACCCGGTATCTGTTTGGATAGAGAAGAAAAAATAAAAGTCCATGTTTTTTTCCACCATTGAAGCTCATGAATCTGTTTCATGAAACGTTTCTTCTTCAGTATATGTAATTGCTCTATTTTAAAGGGCCATAATGACTGCTCATATAGGTGGCAAGCGCACTGGGCAGGAATTTGGGATACCAGACTTCTATTCCCAGCTCTAATCTCTGCCTGCTGAGAAATTTCAGACCAATCATTTCCTTGCCTCTGTGTTTCCATTTCTCCATGTGTGAACTGTGGGTAACAATACCAGCCCCCATGTAAAGCTTTTTAATTTAATGATGAAAAGTACTGTGTTGGAACCACATAGCATTGTTCTGGTCAAAATCTGAGAGAGAGAGAGAGAGAGAGAGAGAGAGAGAGAGAGAGTGTGTGTGTGTGTGTGTGTTTCTTTTGGCATTTCCTCATCCAAATGTCCAACTGGCAGCACAAGTTAGATCAGGGGTGGCCAATCTGTAGCATACATGCCACAAGTAGCCCAGGCAGCCTCTGTGTGTGGCACAGGGCAGATCAAACACAACAACAAATAGGGCAGAAAGCAGAGCAGTGGATCAGGCAAAGGAAGGAGATTGGATTGGCACCCAAGGAGGGTGCAGGGCTAATTTGTGGCATGCCTGGCAGAAAGGTCAGTGCTCACTGAGTTAGATTATAGAAAATTTAAGCTATTGGCATTTTGCAGTAACAGTTCTTTTTAAACTGGAAATTTGTGTGAAACTGACTTTTCCATCATGCCTGAGGGACAGGATGTTTAATAGAGATGATATATAACAAATGTTGTTAATATTATAAATGCAAGAATGTCTAGAAACCCATCTACCTCTTGTATTTTGTCTGGAGGATAAGAAGGAAACACTGCTTCCCATACAAGTACCACATCCTGCATCTTCCTGGGCAGTCGATGCTGCTGTAAACATCCTTGACTGGAAGCTGTAAGGTGCTAGAAGGAGCTTTCAGTCGGATGTTTACAGCGGCAGGCTGCCACAGTCATCCGAGTACCAGGTGTGCTTTGAAACTTAACAGGTTTGTGCTTTAAGAGTCCTTGTTTCTCTGCCTCTCTTGAGACCATGCCAAAAAATGGACCAGGTTCAGGGTAAAGCCTAGTTTCATTACCTCTGAATGAACAGAGTAACAGATCTTTCTGCTAGGCTGGTTCATCACATGTAATCTAAAAGGTTTATATTCCCTCTGCTGCTTAAAATAACCTGTTCAGTTAGATGGCTATTCATCTCTTTTCCATGGTCAGACTGTTGTACCTCCTTCACTGCTAGCTGCATGGTAGGCTGAATTAAAGGTGGGTTAACATCCAGTAGCTTACAGCCTTCTAGAACATGTCTGGAGTTGCAAGATGAGACTTTGTTCAGTAACTCCTGGAATCAGGAGTTCTTGAATTCTTGACTTCTTTAAAGTGTGCAAAGCTGAAGCGATCCCTTCCTCTCCAGGTAATTTGGGTCTAGTGCTTTGTAGGTACTATAACAAATGCTTTGCTTGCTGGTGGGACCACTTTTGTGATACTTGTGAAGGTTTGAGTTTGCCTATGAATTGTGGAAAATGCAAGGTAGCATTGAGAATTTTTTACACTAGCAACTACCCTAGCACCTCTGGAAGTGTGATAAAGGAGTCTGCTTGCTCGAGGATAAATCCCTGCAGCCGTATTGCATAGGAATTGTTCAGTTGTGCATTGAGCTCGGGGAAGTTTCCCTTCAAATTCAGATTGGCTCACACACAGAAGATATCTTTGTTTCAGATGCCGAAAACAGCAGTTTCAGTACTGATATTAATCTTTGGTTTTGCACAGTCTTTTATCAAGGTCTTCATGGTGTTGGTAGCGGCCCTTCAAAAGAAGGAAATACACATTTATCCTTTGACTTTTTGCTATAGGCGCAATCACCTACCCTGTCATTTCTGGAAACCTGTGGCTTTCTAGTGAACAAGAAAGTAAGTCTACGACACCCACTTCACTCCCAAATGCTACATAGAGTAGTAATAGAATACCACTTACTGGAAGGCATTCTTCACGGGGGGAAAACATGCATATAAAAATCAACAAAGTCCAATTATTACAGTACATATTTGTTGGGAATAATGTGGTCTAAATATACTAGCTCACATGATGAATGTCGTATATGAAAGCATTATGTGCATTCCTTCCTTTCCCTAAGACTTGCTTGCTTATCCCCACATCAGTAAACGGAATACAGTTTCTCCAAAGATAACCTATTATTTACCAAAATAGTAGAACTGATTCTCAGTGGAGCACCCTAGACAGCAGCAATATGGAAGTAATTAAGAATACTAACTTGAGGAGGGGGGGGCCTGCATCTCAGGAGACCTGGCACAATTGGGAAAACTGGTTAGGCATAAAGACATAACTAGGCTGTAAGTGAGAACAATCAGTCATTGCCCCAGAGAGGAAGTCAGTCTCTCTCCCAGATGTATTCCTGTTTGATGCTCCCAGTCTTCGATTTTATACAATACTGTATAGTTCTGTCCAGGTAGGACAGGCAAAACACCTTAAACATAATAATACTCCATACCTAAAGGACATGGGGTTGTTGCCTTGCATGTTTAACATTTCTTATGAAATGAATGCAGTAAGAATAGTATTTAGTTATCTAATCCAAAATATAAAATACTTTGGTAGTATGTTACAGCAAATAACAGTAACTGTACACATTCACGTCAGTCTTTCTCAGTGATCCACTACAATAAAGCTTTTTCCCCTGGGTTGCATAGCATAAATACCTGTGGAACCACGTCAACGCTTGCTCTGAGAGAGGCTTTGCAAAATCTCTGCTGCAGATACACCTGCAGATGTCCGTGAACAGTGCTGAATCAACTAGAAATACATTTTCCGGGAGCAGGAGAGTTATGATGGGTGATTATAACTTATAAAGTAGAGGAAGAATTTTTAGTGGAAAAGCACAAGTCTTATTCAACAACTTTGCAAAGTTGCTGCCTGAAGGATGAAAGCTTGCATTTTTGGCTAAGGCTGCAATCTCTATTTTATCTCTACTGCAGCTAAGATCATTTGACAAGTTAGTGGTGATTACATGGAAGAGTTGGTGGAGAAATGCACTGTTATATTGCTCTGCTAACTCCAGCTATGGGCTGAATATAAAAGGCTTCAAATCATAACATGTAACCTGGTTTAAACGGGTTCATATTTTAAAGCCATTTCTGCCTGGAGCACTGTGATACATTAACCTGCACTGCATGCTTTAGTACGATGGTGAGTTGGTTTAATTCTTGTTCGAGAGCTTAATTAGGAATCCAGAGCATTGCCATCCTTGAAACAGGCTCTCTGAGTAGCTTGCTGTGCCAGAATTGCTACAGCTGTTCCCTTTGCATGATTTTTCATGATTGGATGAAGAGAGACATGACTTTAACTGATGTACTCTGCTAATAGCAAGAACAGCAGTGAATATGTTTTAACTTCGTTGTGAATAGCATGGAGGGTTTATACTGTAAAGAGCCCAAGGAAGCAGGGTGAAAATAATCCAGTGAATTCACTCGCATAGGAAAGGATGTAAAAATAAATTTTGGGTGTTTTGGGTCTGTACTTGCCACTAGGTGGGTGGTACTGTTTACTCCCAGATTCAAGCTCAGAAGTAATTTCTTTCTCAGCTAACACGTTTCTTTTGCTTTCTTAGGGAGAAATATGCATAAATGTTTCGGGAGGAGGAGAGGACTGGATGCTGGAGTGCACTTGCACTTCGATTTTTCTCTGATCTGACTCTGCTTTGCATTGTGTATCAGTAAATGCATTCAGGATTGATAGTGCTGCCTTTGTACACTGTAAGGGTATCGAGTCAGCAGTTTTGCATGCTTGCCCCCACATCATCCCTTGCCAATGTGTCTCACCTTTCCTTTGAAGAAATCAGCTCACATGAGGGAGGGGGAAGCTCAGGTTCTAGAGGCGATTCAGTCTTTAAATCCCTGTTCAAACGGACAACAAAGGTTCCAGTTAGTGTCAGGGATGCAGGCACCTGTCTGCTAGGAACTGCGCTCATTTTACATACGCCACTAAGAAGCCATCCAGTGAATTTTTTTCAGTTGCTTTCAACTTGAGCATGGACTGAACTGGCAGCTTGGAGGAAAAGGTAGCACTTTTCTAAACCCCTCGCCATCTGAACTACCCATATCTTGATCTTGTTTCTCTTGAGTGTATAAATTGTTTCACATTAGCATCCTAAATAAGTAATTATAATTTATGCTGATTTGTGGGGAACCTGTGTTTAATACAGGAGAGTTGAGTAAGCTTTAGTAATCTGGAATTTACCATGCTGTAGCATGTGTAAACATCCTACACTCTCAGCTGTGAACTCAAGGTGGCTGGGAGAGGGTTGTTTACGCCTTCTGCCATGGTCTGAACATCTGGAGGAGTGCATTCATTACTAGGTGTACGAACAGTCTGCTTCTTAAGAGCCAAAGTATGGCTTCTTGAATGCAAGCTCATCTCTGGCTAGTGTAATAGCCAAACGTTTCACTTTGTAGCCTGAAATACCATTAACCAGTGTGGTTTCAGTGTTCCCAAAGCCATGGTTAGATAAACTTGAACAGGAAAAAGCTGCAGCATTTCCTGCACTTGTAACAAAGAATCATAACAGGATCTTTAGGTCTTTGATGTAATAAATGTTGAGGTACTTCAATGCCCCCCCCCCCCACTGAAATCAGATAGTGTGCAATAGCAATGCTTGTCAGAATCATTCCAGTTCTGGAAAACTTCTGTTCCCAGATCCATTGGCATATAGAGATCAGGTTTGTGGTTTTTACTTCCAGTGGTTTAACAGCAAGAGCTAGACTGTTCTGCATACAAGCTAAAGAGCAGGCTTCAGAGAGACAGTATTTGTAAGTCTCTTCCTGGTGCAATTGCAATTAGTTCTGTGCTGAGATAACAGACCTTGATGGAATTTACTGACGAGCACTGCAGTTGAATGGTTTTTAACTGTGGTAATTGTTTGCTCATTTGCTTCCCATAATGAAATGGGTGATTACTTTGCATTCAGAAGTCTGAAATGCTTTGATTTTGTGTAGCTCAATAAAAGTCTGTGGAAACCCATTATTTCCATTTTGATTTATCATTATGGGACTGGTTTTTGAATTCACTTTCCCCTGGCTTAAACCATTGAGAACCTAACATTAAGGATTCTGTTGCGCTGTTTATAAGGGCATATTTCAGATAGAATTTTGTTGTTTAATATTCTTTTCTCCTTACCTCTTTTCCTCTCGTGCTGCAGGAAGAAGTGCGTCAGGCTGTGACTCCAGCTGAACCTGTCCAGTACTATTTCACTCTTGCTCAGCAGCCTGCTGCAGTACAGGTACAAGGGCAACAGCAAGGACAACAGACCACCACATCTACAACTACCATCCAACCAGGACAGATAATCATTGCTCAGCCTCAGCAGGGGCAGGTCAGTGAGCAAACACAGCTTGAGGGACTTGTGATTCCTCATAGCCAGTTAAATCCTAGATTTCCTTACTCTAAACCAGGGCTGTCCAGTTGGTGGCCCATAGGCCATGTATGGTTCTCAAAGGAAAAACCTGTGGTCTTCAGGCTTCAGGACTGGGTGCCACTCCTGCCATTACTGTCCTGCTGCTGCTGCCAGAGCCACCAGGCTCCCCTTCCCTCCTCCAGCTTCTGCTTCCTGCCCTTGCCCCTGGAGGCCGGGCAGAGCAGCCTGTGGGTCTAAGGGAGCCTGTGGCTGGGAGAGTTGGAGGGATCTGGAGGTGCTGATGGGGGGAGAGGGGCATGCAGTGTGCAGCCCAGGAAGCCTCCAGCCACTCAGAAGTTGAATGGCCTGGATCTGTGCTATGTAGAAAAAAATCTAGCATGTGTATTTGGCAGGTGCTGTATTTCTTACCTGACACACTCTGCAACTAATTACTTCTTAGCCATTCACTAGGAAAGCTGTTGCCATACTATGGGCAAACTGTATTGTAATGTCTCAATTTAAGGTCATCGTGCAACTCTTGAATGAGAGCAAGCAGGGCTACAACAAAGAGTGTTTTCATTTCTTCCAAAATGAAGTTCTATATTTTTCATGCACAGTTGTGGTGGGGAATTAGCTGTATGGTCACTTAATCATCCCTTTGTTAATGCAAATAATTTGTCCTAATAATAAAAGGACTGTAGGATAACCATAGGCTGCCTGGTATATCTCCTCTAGGGAGTCGCTAAAGAAATGGTACATCCTTTATGTATTTTAAAAATAGATCGCATGCACTGGTTTTGTTTTCATGAGGCTTTAAAAAATCATCCTGCCACTTAAAAATTTAGCTATCCAAATAAATTATGTATTGTGTAACTTGTGAAGGGAGAGGTGCCTCCAGTTAACCAGAACTCCCAGCAAGTAACATCTCCCAATAACAGTAGAAAACTATTTTTTTTGATGTGGCTGAAAGTCTCTAGAAAACGTAGCACTGTCCATCTCCACCTCCCAGATCCAAAGGATAAACCTCTTTTAATGTCATAGGTCTGTATTCGTCTCAATTGGTTATTGTAAAATTATATGGGAGACCTGGGAATATATGGACAGACTGTGTACAATGCAAGTCATGTGTTTTGCACTGAAGCAGAGATAGTTAAAGCATTTGTACGAGCCTCCTTAATAGGAGAATGATGTTCCCATATTTTCAGAAACAAATGTAGGTCTGTTGCTTCATAGGAGTAAGCTGATCCGTTATTCCAAAGCAAGTGAGGGCAGCTGTGTGACAGATTCTGCCACTTGCATTCAGAAGTGAAGCTGTAATGCATTTTTGTCCATGAACGGGCACTGTCAATCATGTATCTCTCACAACTTTACTGGATTTTATTCTTACCCCTGTTTATAAACACATTCTAAAGCTGGAAAGTAGTGACACTTTGAAAATAAAATATAGTATGTATAACATGGGTGGGCAGTTGAAGAGAGAACATGGAGCCAGCCTAGTTTCTCTGTGTTTAGTAAAAGTTTGTTGCTGTGTTTCTGGTGTTCTAGGTACCAGTGTAGCTTTTTTTTGTCCATACAAGCATCTTTTTTGGAGGAAAGACATTCCAGTGATTATTCCAGTGTCTAACTCCGGAATTGAGAAACCTGGCTTCACGTCCTTGCTGTGCCCCAGGCTTCCTGTGTGGTATTTGCCAAGTCACTTAGCCTTCTTGTGGTTCACTTCCCCCATCTGTACAATGGGCAGAATAGCACATTGCTGGCATGGGTGTTGTGAGGATAATACATTGGACTCTAAGGTGCCTAGGTACGACAATAATGAGAGCCAGGTAAGCACCTGAGAGAGAACTTAAGTAATAGCAAAAATGCATGTTCACATCTGCAGATAAGCTTTAGTATTAAACTCTGTAGATTTTCTTGAAATCTAAAATTACCACTTTCTGTTTCTTGACAGCAGTAGATTTAGAATCCTGGAAATATTCTCTGCTAGCTTTTTACAGCATGGAAGTAGGCCACATTTTAAGCATCAGCACCAGGGGTTATAACATAAACCCTTGTTACTGGCTTTAGACTTCTGAGGTTCTGCTTCCTCTCGGACCAGGCGGTCAGCATTCCTTCCTGTCTTTGCTTGCAGACTACCCCAGTGACCATGCAGGTTGGCGAGGGTCAGCAGGTACAGATTGTCCAGGCACAGCCCCAAGGACAAACGCAGCAGGCTCAGAGTGGAACCGGGCAGACTATGCAAGTCATGCAGCAGATCATCACCAACACTGGAGAAATCCAGCAAATACCGGTAAGGCTCTACCAGAGAGCACAGAACAGTCTAAGGTCCTGGGTCAAACTCTGTTCTGTCAGACCTGTTATAGGACCAGGCATCTGTGTACTTGATGGTGAGAGAGGAAATGTATTGAGTGGTATTTTTTGCCCCTCTTCCCACTAGAGAAAAAGTGTATGAATCATATGTGGCACAGAGAAAAAAATTATAACTTCACTCAGACCTTTTTCTTGCGGGGGAATAATTAAGCATGTCTAGGAAGCTGTGAATAAATCTTTACAACATATGCACTTACGCACTCGCTGCATAAGTTTGTATTACTAACAGGGTCCTCACCAAGGCATATTTTACCTCTGTTTGCTTGATTCTGCACCTGACCATAAGACAGGTGCTATCTGTGGCACTGCCACAACAATTAACCCTGACTTTCACAGCACATCTTTATAAAATGTTTTCAGATTACTAGAGGGAAAGTTCTAAAGGAGCAGAAAATGCTTTTATTTTAATTATTAGGCTTTCATATTACCATAGGCCTGGCTGATGGTCCTCAGCATTTGGTCTCTAAACACCAAGAACAGAAGTAAAATTCTGGCATTTGTCCTAAATAAGCCTATAGGTCAAATGGATGCCATTTTCCCCCCTCTCTGTAGGGTATAATCACAACAAAGTTCTTGCCTGGAAAATTTCACACTCCTAGAAAATCTTCGAGCTTTGTGTGTTTGAACACCAACACACAGGGTTAGACTTAGTGTCCAAGAGAACCATCTCTAATTGCTTTTGGCTTCATTTACTGAGGCTTTTGTACAGCAGTGGTGAGATCTGTGACCACAAAACGATCAGTCCCACTTGTCAGGATGAGCAAAGCTTCAGCCTAGTTTTGTTTTAGTAAACATCCCTGCCTTGACTCAGCATTTGAGAAAGATTCATAATTTAGATTTTGAGTATTTTGAGGTTGAGTTCCCAGCTCTTTCCACTTTCTTTCAGTTCTTAACTACTTGGTTTAAAGTGTAGGGCAGAAAGGAAATATGTTCCATGCCAAATGTAGCAGCCCCCCTTCTCTGCTCTCTCTCCCCCCCAGTAGCATCTTTTACTTACAAAGCGTTATGTATGCTCTGCTCAATTAGAAGCCATGTGATCTATAGGAGTCTAGAGCACTCAGTAAAAACAGCCTTCCTAGAATTATGCTAAAATGCACATAATGTTCCCTGTTCTCTGTGTTTCTTTTACACACTTTTGGTTTCCTTTCCATATGCAAGTCTCTCCAAAGGGTTTGTTCTTAATATCGCTTGGGAGAGAGATCCTTTATGCTAGTAAGCTTGTTTTATTATAGTTGTGCTTACTAATATGACTCCAGTTTAGTTGAAACAGCTGTTTCATTGCTGAAACTTGGTATTCAGTAGAGACAAGTGAAGAGCAAAATTCCCTGCGGGGAAGGGACTTGTGAGATCCTGCAAAGAGATGAGGAAATCTGCGTGGCACTGCAATACATGGCTTTTGAAGTGTTTCACTGAAAATTATTGTTGATCCCTATATGTGTGGATCTCTGGTGAGAACTTGCCTTGTATGCAAAAGGATAGAGACCTGAGATGCAGTGTTTGTAGGGAGATGGTCCCTCTGGCTCTTCATAGTCTTCCTTTCTCAGGGGCCTAAAAGGCATCTCAACCCTCTTTCAGCTTCTTTCACCTGTCTATAGATGCAAGCCAAATTGCTGAGTGCCCGACCTGCTAGTTTTTGGGATTGCAGCATCAAGCTTAAAACAAATTCAGAGTTCTGATTCTTTTGACATCTGACTGCTCTGTTCTGCATCTTATCTGGACTGAATATTGCTTGGTAGATACTCATGTTCAGGGCTGTTTACGTGGTAGATTTGAAACCTACAGGCTTTGACCCCTGCGTGTGCTGCAGTGAACTGACTCTCCTAAGAGGTGGACATAATAGGTTCTTTCCTATTTAGAAGGATCACACCTACTGAGACTGAGTAATGTGCTGTCTATCACTTTCTGTAGTGTAATATAAGAGATGAGGCTAGTGCATTCTCTTCTGCAACAATCCATGTGGATCTCAGTATACCATCAGGAAATAAGTTCCAGCATTCTGCTTATGTAGAAGCCAGTATCCTCTGATGCCCAGCTGAGCAGATAAGCAACACTAGTGAAGTTGTGTTGCTTATCTAACATCATTTGTGCCAAAGAACTAGCATTAGTAAAGTCTCTGGTGCTCGGAGCACCATATACTTCGCTCTAAAGGATTCATACTCCTCTTTATCATTGCCACTGATGTGTTCTGTACACCTTCAAATATAGAACACTATCCTCTAATGTCCATCCTCAGCACCACAAAGGGATCTACTGCCTGCCATCCCTCAGCAGACCCATTCCCTGCTAGTTAATCAAGAATGGCCATTATGCAGCTATCCTCCAGCGTCCCATAGTATGCTGTTGTGCCCTATTGGGATCACTGGAGTGCACCATCTCAAGCACTGAGAAGCAGGTCTCTGCCATCTTCCAAAGACAAAGTGAAGCTCTTCATCATGAGATTTTTTTTTTTAAAGAGGACCTTCAGTTATACCATCTGCAGCATGGTGGTTATACCTCTTTTGCTATCCTGCTTTTCTGGATCACCCTATTTGATTTCAGTGTCTTCCTTTTAATGGCTCATTTTCGACACTGGTTTCCTCCAGGGCTTAGTTAAGTCGCATCCTGTCTCTTGCAACACATACATAAAGACGAATACTATAAAACTGGTAGCACCCTCTGTGTTAAGTTTGAGATGTTCCTCGGAACCTGCTCGCTCAGGTTTTCACGTATTTATAACTTTCTGGTGGAAAAAAAAACTGCATTATTATTTTCTATGCTTGGAGTCATCCCCTGTGTCACAAAATGGCTCCATTTTTTCTTCGACTTGGAGGGAAGGTGGGTGGACAAGCCAGAGTTGTTTTGCTCTTGCAACTCAATAACTGAGCATTAACATTTTGAGATGTTCATGTTTGCTGGACCTCAGAGCATTCATCCTTTTTTGAAGAATCAAAAACACATTATGAGCATGCTACTTCTGTTTTACCCATTATGTTAGTACTGTAGTTTAACATCTAAGTATCTTTACTGAAATATCTAGAGAACTATGTCCAGTTTTGCCCCCCCTCTGCAGGGGGGTTGCAAAGAGGATGGAGCTGGGCTGTTCTCCGTGGTGGCAGATGACAGAACAAGGAGCAATGGGCTCAAGTTGCAGTAAGGGAAGTTGAGGTTAGATATTAGGAAGAACTTTTTTTACGAGGAGGGTAGTAAAGCAGTGGAACAGGTTACCCAGAGAGGTTGCAAAATCTCCATCCTTGGAGGTTTTTAAGACCCGGCTGGGCAAAGCCTTGGCTGGGATGATCTAGTTGGGGATGGTCCTGTTTGGAGCAGGGAGTTGGACTAGATGTGAACTTCTGAGCTCCCTTGTAACCTCCATTTTCTCTGATTCTGTAAAATGTTTATGCTCATGTGGAGCCTTTAACTGTTGTAGAGGTTATTAGTTCGAGGCCAACACTGGAGCTCCGAGACAAAACTGGTGAAAAAGCTGCAGTGTTTGTGTAGCTTCCAAGACCAATAATTCTTCTTCCAAGCTTCCCTAGCGCATCCAAATTTTCTTAACCCTATTTCAGAGGAAATATAAAATGCACTTGTATATAGCAAATTATCCACAAGGGAATTAATTTAAATATTCACAAGTCAGTCAGTGGAAAAAGTTACGTTTTTAGCAGTATATTGATGCAGACCATATACCAACCTCAGTTAGGTCAGAAGTAAAACCCTGCGGGAGCGTTCTGTGTTAAAAACTTGGATGTCATTTCCTTGCAGTATTCCTGATTCATGTCAGTGCTGTTCCCTCCTTCTCAAGAAGATGAAACGTCATCAAACATACAAAAAAGATCAAAATAATATTATAGCGTCACTAGTTGCAACTATCTCTGATAGCAGTTTTCTTGTTTTATAGGAGTCATTTTATATACAAAAGAATTAACTTGATCACTCATCATACTTGACATGAAAAGTATATGCCCTTGCCTCCAAAGGTCTTTTACCTTTTAGAAAAGGCATGCTACAGTGGCCATTTCAGGTTTAATTAAAGAATTTGAAGTTTCTCTTATTTTCTTTGACAAGATCCATGTAACTATTCATTTAGAGTGCTAATCAGTTCAGTCCGCCAAATATGATCTATTACCATGGTTTCTGTTGTGGAAACAAGAAGGCAAGTTTGTGTGTTTCAGGTTACGCAGTGTCTGTTTTATTTTCCTTCCCTACCCCACTCCCACTCGTTCCTAGGTTCAGTTGAATGCTGGCCAGCTGCAGTATATCCGCTTAGCTCAGCCTGTGTCAGGCACCCAGGTAGTCCAGGGACAGATCCAGACACTTGCAACTAATGCACAGCAGGTATGTACTCCTGTACTAAGGGCCTGATGTTAACTCTTAAACTCATTTGTTTCAGTAGGTATGTCCATTTTGGCTCTGTCTGAAAAACCATAAGTATATCCATTACACACATGTAAAATGGATAGCTGGCCCAGTGCCTCACATTAAACTAATATAGATATATAGAGCTAGAGATGTGGATATAATCCCTTTCTCTTTCTTTTGCAACCCATCGTTGACTTGGTTATTAGCCCACATTGGTTGTGCATCAGGTGTTAACCTATAACCCATCTCTTCTATTACAACTGCCTTGTCCTTCCATTTCTTTCTCTGGAGCAGTGGTTTTTCAAACAGGGGTACACGTGTTCTTGTGGGCAGGAAGAGCTTTGCCAAGGGGTATGTGCCTCAATTTTAGTAATGATGCTGCAGCTTGAGATTTTGATATTGGCACTCTTCCTAAGGAATGAAGATGCCAAGACCCATCATATGTTGTGGGTACAAGCAGCAATATTTTTGCAGGTACAGGGGTATATGGCCAAAGAAGTTTGAAAACCACTATCCTAGGCTTTCAGTAGGAACAGCACTAACCCAATCAATGCCAGTGTTGGGCTGTTTCATATTCTTGTCACACAGCTGTCACTGAAACATGATTTTTATCCACCTTTAAAGAATGGAAGAACTGTTACCTCTCCCCTCTGATCTGCGAGTCTGTGCAGTGCTTATGAAAGTAAAAGTGGACTTGCTTATGTTTTGTTTTGAATTATTGAATCCTGTCGTGCCTTTTATTCTCAACTAGCATTCAGTGTTATGCTATTTTATGTGTGGTTTCATTTCTTTTGTTTCAACTGACATTGCTGAGAACTTGTACAGGAGACTGATACAGCACAGAAAGCTAAGTACTTGAGAGATGAGACTTAGATCTCTTTGGTCTGCCGCTGACTTGCTGATATGTGACTCCAGGCAAACTACATAAACTCTTGTGGTGCTTTACCACATTGTAAGGCTTAATTTAAAAGCATCTGGCAAAACTCCAGTGAAAGGGAGGACGAAATACTGTTGTCAACCCTACAAGGAGTTAATAAAATCCTCTTAGTGATGATTGGTGTCTTTTTATTGTAGATCACACAGACGGAAGTCCAGCAAGGACAGCAGCAGTTCAGCCAGTTCACGGATGGACAGGTACGGAGCACGGAGCACGTGGCAATTGACTGAATGTTAATTAGCCAAAGCCCCCAGAAAGTGCAGGGGCTAAGAAATCTCTCAGTCTCAGGCACTGACTGTCTAAGCCTGTAGAGAAGTCAGCTAAAGAAGACTTCCAAAGTATAATCAGGAAAAAGGATTCATAAGAAATGGAACAGAGACTTGCAGTGCATTATCATACTACGTTGGCTCCATATTAACCTGGTGCTTTGTGAAAAATATAGTAAATCAGCTGCCTAACCTTGCCCTATGTGTATCATCCCAGAGTTTACTGGAAATAGGATGTTATTTTTTATTCAGATAGAAAGTTTTTAAACCAGTAAGGACAAAACTTTGTAGCCTCTCGCTATGTCGTTGGAAGGCATTCTGCTACTGATCTGATGGAGAGAACAATCTGTCTGTGTAAAGGGAGTTTAGGGAGAAGTTTAGTGTATTGTTTTTAAACTGCATCTAAACTAGATTAAGTAATTACTGTGAGTCCTTTGGACTTTGTAAGGACTTTTGAATCCAGTTTGTTGAAGATGGGAGCAAGTGATATGAAAATTTAGCCTCATTAAATGTCAACATTTAGAAAATGGAGTTTGCTTTTTTACATGGATGTTGACCAAACTGGTAGTGAATGCATAAATAGGAGATGCAAACCAGATAGCAGAAACCACTCAATAAATCAAACTTGGCCATAAGATGGGAAAAGATGTTGAAATGTGTTGGAGGGCTTATGTCTCTCTGTTACTCAAATGAGTTGTGACAGTAGTATTTGGTGCCAGAACAAAAGTGAGTTCTGTCTGCAAACAGCATGTAATGAGATTTTCAGTCTGAATGACTGAGCAATAATTTACCTTGAAATATGGACTGCAAAATAAGGATGTTTTAGAAATTACCTGACCAATCTATCCAGTACTTAAAAGAGGTTCAGTTATCAGCAGGATCTTTTCCAATCCTAATCATGTCAAGAATCAAGCTCTAATGGGATTATACAGAGAATGTTTTGTAAAAATAAAGTCTGTCAGATTCAAACAGGTTATTAGATATTCACGAAACTCTTTCAGTGTAGCGTCCATCCCATTTAAGTACTGAATGCCTACCAGCATTTCTGGCCTAATCTGAGGCAGGGAACATATTTTACTTCCTCTGACAGCTGATTTTTACATTAATTTAGACTAAAGAACTAGCACGGGACTTAAAGGGAATGCTTGTTGACTATCCTGATGGCACTAAACTACCTCTTCTCCCGTCCTTTCATCTCTTACAGCAACTCTATCAAATTCAGCAAGTAACCATGCCTGCAGGTCAGGAAATCACCCAGCCCATGTTTATTCAGTCCACCAATCAGACCTCTGATGGACAAACAACACAGGTGACGGGGGACTGAAAAGCTGCACTAGCAAGTATTCTGTGGGTATGGAAACTGGCTCACACCAGCCTAACTTCTGCCATACCAACCTCGTCTGATGATCACATCCTCTTCTGTGTATCTGTACTTGATATTAAGCCTCTGGTAGGCTCTGATCTCTGGTGCATTATATGCCCTTCTCTGATGGGTATGAGAGAACATCCAACAGAAACTGAAAAGGATGCAATTTTTTTTTTTTTAAGGAAACCAACATTTCACCATATTCCGTTGCTTGTCCAAGCCTATGAAACTGAAAATAATTAAGCAAAAAGAAATGTATAGTATCATATTGGACAATGTAGTTGAACAGTTTTTTTCTCCAGTAAAATTTTTTTAAAGGGTACTGCGTCTTGTTTTCCAAAAGAGCTTTATTCCCAGTATCCTGTTTGTACTCGACTCTGAATAGAAATAGACAAAGTCATCCCATCCTGTTAGCTCAGTAGGGGTGTGCGTGCGTGTGTTTTGGGAGACTTTCCTCTCCTGCCTCCTTTTTTGGTAAGCTTGAACATTGGATATTTGCAGCTTTTGGAAAAAAAACATTCCTTGTGTTACGAGAAAAGTATTTTCTAAGGACAAAAGAGGCTTTAACTTGGCCTGGTTTATTCCAGAAACACTAAGGGAAATCTGGAAACAAAAAAATGTTGCTAACTGTTGTGATAGTTTGTCAGTGCATGTATTATAAGCTTCATAAAACGCAATAAATTTTCTTTTTAGATAAGTGGTGTTTTTTCTTTCTTGCTGTTTGAGTCCATGCAAGTTCCAAAGCACAGCATAAACTCCCAAGGTATAACCTCCTACTGAAACTTTTAAGGACGAGTCCATGGGGGAAATGGCCTATAACGTGTTAATTAAAGTCTAGCAAAAAGAGTTTAGTGAGGGAGAGGCTGAATAGGGGTCCTGTTTCCTGGAGATGACCTCAAATGCAAGATGCAGCAACTAATAGGATTGCTGCTTTCACACCGAAACATCGCCAGGCTCTCCAGGAACCAAGATAGATGGACAGATGTTTCTTCATCCACCTCTGAAAAGGAGCAGTTCTTCGGATGGATATACAGTAGGTAGCTGTGCCCAGCAACAATATGCAGCAGCTCACTACAAGAGGTGAAGTTGAAACTGCAACCAGGGTGGGAACACAGGGAGGCAAAATGTGATAGCCTGAGAGTCATTTTGGCCAGGATACCAGAGTTAAATCCCTATTTTTATTCCATGTGACCAAGTATACTCAGGACTTCTGTTTTGCATCTGGCCCAAAAGGCCCAAGGAGCTTCATTAGATGCAATGCTGTCAAATCCGTTTGAGGCAGAACCAAGGGTCAAGAGGCCATGGATAGGTGTGGAGCACTATGGCACAGCGCTGTGTGGGCGAGCCCCCTTTTGTACTATATTTAGCTCCTCTGACCACCTATTTTCAAAAGCACAAAATCCACTGAATTTTCAAAGCGAGGGAGCTGTAGGTAAGACCACAGCCCAGCAGGCAATCCAAGTGCTTCAAACACTTAAGTTGTAACAGGCTGTGGCCAATTACATGTCAGTGAGACCATCTGTTTCTTCCTTACAATGCCAAACTCAGCTGTGCAGCAGGCAGAGTAAGCATGTTGAACTTCCCGAGTAGGCATCTGCCTTGAGGCATAGCCTTGGACGCATGGGAATTCCAGAGATAACTGCCTCCAACGAGAGAAAACTCCAGTTGCTTTCAGTGCTTGACTGCATCAAAATAATAGACCCAAAGACCAGCTTGTTTGGATTCAGAGTCAAGCAGAGATTTGTTGCACTCAAACTTGGAGGCCCTGCGGACTCAGGGGTATGCTTAAAGTTGCAGAAAAAAGCTTCAGACCACGTGGTCGAGGTGATGCCTTTTATTAAACCAGCTAAATTTTTGCAAGAAAAAATGTCTTAGATTACACCCTGGATACCAGAAAAAGAGCTTCACGTTGGTGTTCTCTTATTACAGATTTATCCTTTAAGTGACTTGGATGAGTATTCTTGATCTCTAGTCCAGTCATAGCAGTCTTAAACATTTGCTTTTCTTTAATAACACACTCGGACGCAGATGAGAGGGGATCAGTCCCGTGTGTCTGGGCTTCGCAGACGTTTCCTTTCTAAAGACTGGCCGCTAGAGGGTACCACATGACTGTATATTTACATAAGCCGGCGTCCTGTGGCACCAGAGAAGCAAGGAGCAGAGGTTAACCTTGGGAACGCGTCTCGTACGTGTGTGTGGATGTACTGTCCTCCGCAGAACTACATAGATGGACTTCATTAGGCAAGTATGTGGTTGGTGGGTTCTGTCTTTGCTCAACAGATGACACTTTGCGGGATCCCCACCTCCCCCTCACTGGCAGCACATCAGGTGTGTTCTTCGCATAGCTAGCCTCGTGTCAAAAAAGCTGTTGGAAATGGATAGTGTCCTGGCTAACGTGGCGTGAATACTGGCCAACTTAACCCAGCAGCATTGCCCTTCTGGGCCCAACGCAAAGTGCTTGGGATGATGACAAGAAGTTTCTTGCTTCATAAGCAGCTCTGCTGGCGGAACAACATTTAGCTTATGCCTTGGAGGATGCCAAGCAGCACAGCTGGAGAATTAGCTTGTAATTAAGGAAGGAGTAGTACAGCACTTTGGGTCAAACGAGCACAACTTCTGTAAGGGGAAACTGCACCTTTCTCAACTGTCCCACTGGCTTGCAAAAGTTAAAAGCTGATGCACAGGGGTAGAGTTTACAGGGCTTTTTGCTTAAAGTCTCTCCAGAGTGTCTTAATTCATAAAGGGGGGGCATTTCCAAGCCTTTTGATGTCCAAACATTTGTCCAACAGCTTTCCTTACTACGCTGCTGGTCTAGTAAAAGAGACCACACAAAAAACTTTTGCCTCTAAATCCATACAGGAAAGCAGCAATTGGGTGAGAGGCACAGACAGAGCAGGAAGGAAAGCTTACGGGAAGCAGATCCCAAACAGGCATAGTGGTGAACAGAGAGGACCCTTCATAGGTTAACATGGGGTTTTCTGAAACCCTCTGAATTGGCTTAATTGCTCCTATGGGAGCGTGCTTGTTCCTTCGGCTTCAAATAAGATGAAGCCAAAGCCGAGGGCTGTTGAAACCACCTGCCCTTCCTGGCTTGAAGTGGGCAGCACATGCTGAAGTTCACCAGTGACAATTGTTTTGGCTGATACAAGCTGTGGGGAGATCCCCGATTTCCCTCCATGCTCAGCGTGACGGGTTTAAAAAAAGCACAGCAACAAATGGAATTGGACGGCGAGAAGCGTAAGCAAACGCATGCGACTGAAATAAATGCGTGAGCTGTGGACCTGCGGCGCCCTCCGAGCAAAGCTGTCGGATTCCTGATGGGGAACTCGGTGGGAGTATTACGCAGCAGCGGTTCTCACGGCAGGTATAACACGCAAGTGAGCTGCAAACTGCGCAATGTTCAGCCTGATTTATGGAGTGTTGTGCATGGCGCTGATCACCCCCCTGAAATACAAAGTGAAAAGAAACCAGCCAAGGGTACAGGCAGCGATTCAGTGGGGCCTGGGTAAGGCCAGGAGAAGCAAAGGACAGGGGTCTTTAGCTTGCATGGGCGGGGGGGAAACGGGAGATTTTGAAAACTGATCACTCCCCTCCTTGTTGCAGGAAACGCTCCAATAAACGAGCCCGCTGCGTCGATAGAAGGGAACGCTCCTCATCTCGGCGTGATGCCGGTGTGTGATCAGCTGCTGCCTGAGGCTGCCGGGACATGTCCTGCCTGGATTTTAACCAGTGTGGGGTAATTTTGCAGCTCTGCAAAGACAACACACTCAATTATGGGAGCACCTGGCTGCCGTGCCCTGGCCTGGGCAGTCCAGAGGGGTCAGCGGAGCATTGATCTGGGGTCCTTTTTGGCTTTAAAATCTATGAAATGGTGATTCCTAAATCTCCTGCGGCATGACACTAAACAATGGTCTGTCTGGCCTGGAAAGGAATTTCTCCCTTGAATCCGTGTTCAAATATAAATGATGCGTTTAAAATGTCTATGTGGTGTAGAACAGTTGGGGTCAACCTTTTTGATGGGCATGTCACAAGTGAAGACCCTCACCCTCGCTAAGTGCTGTTCCAATCCCCTTCCCCCGTCTGACCTTCTGCTCTGCTTTCTGCTCCCTGCCCTGTGCTTCCTGCCTGATCCGCTGCTGAGTTGCCTGTCCTCTCCCTGATGTGCCCCATGCTACACATGGGTCAGCCCCCCCCGGTATAAAGCACCATTAAGGCCTGAAGAGACCTTAACTAGCTGATCCCAACAATCTGTTCCCCACCCTCCCCGGTCCTACTCCTTCAGTCCTGATAAGAAGGCAGAAACAGTCTGAGCTTAGCCGAAGTGTTTGCACGCTCTGGTTGGAGGGAGCTGGTTTTGGCAGGTAGCGATAACCCATGCTATTTTTGCTTCTCCTGCCAGAGAGGTCCCGAAGGCCACTTAGCATTTATACTTCTGGGCCTGCCATTGTTTATGATTTAATCATGAGGGGGTGATTTGGTGTTTGCTTTTTCTATCTGATCTCAGCGTTTGTGCTCACGCTTGGATGAAAGTTGACCAGGAGCCAGGCTCTTCCTTTCCAAGGAGTCTGCTGGATCAATTGAGGTGTCTCTTCCTCGGGAGTGATTAGCTAAGCACAAACTCTCCGCGAGGATGTGCGGTTGCCGCTTATGCTTAGGAATTGGGATTCTCAGTTTACTGCCAGTTCCTTACCGCTGGCTTCGCTGCCCTTGTCTTGAGGCCTTTAAGGCATGTGACCCCCTTTCCCCACTTCTCAGGAGTCAATGGTGCGAAGGTCACCTCTGGACCAAGGACTGCGGCTGGGTTGGAAGTGCTCGGAGATCGTGCCCAAGGGGAAGCCTAGCAAGTCCCAGGCGATATATGGCTGCCGACAGCTGAGCTCTGAGGGTGCATTGACCGCAAAAACAAAGTCAGAGGAATGCTTACTGTGGGGTTGCAGATCTGTATGGAAACATGTCGTTCTGGGGTAGGGGGTATGTAGCCCTATGTCTATGTAAAACCTCAAACTGCTGTCTGGTAGCACGTCATGCAAGGCAATGGAAAATCGGGCTGGTTGCACCATGCAGTAACATCCTATGTTGTCCTGCTCTTCTGTGCCCACACAGCCCTGCTCTGGTTGAGAGAGGTGAAGTCCAAAGGCCCGTTAGATCATCAAGTCTGGCCTCTGGGATAGCACACGCCTTTCGCTGTCACCCTGCCAAGTAGGCATCTCAAGAACTTGAGCGTGGCTGGGACCCATCTCCCAGAAAGGCACCTGTCAAAGGGGGAAGAGTCCACCACTTCCCTTGGTAGCTTGTTCCAGTGATGAACCCCCTTCTCCCGGTTCAAAAACTTGCACCTGGTTGGGTTTGCCGGGCTGTAACTACTACAGTGGATTTGGAGAGCAGACTCTGCTCTTAAAATGTGGTGGGGGGTAGAGGCCGGAGTCAGGTCAGTGCCACAATCCTGACTGCACTTCCCAGAAAACCCTTAGACAACATTTCAGTTTGCTTTCCTCACCTCCTGGCTTGAAAGACTTGGATGCACAGCAGTGAAGGATCCACCTACCTGCCCAGAAGACAACAAAACTAAGCTGATTTACACTAGCTGGTACGGAAGACTTCCTGTAGGGTTCACCGGAAAAGCGCTTACTGGAAGTACCCACACAGGTTCAATAGCAGGGATTTTTTTTTCTCCCCCCTGTGCAGCTAGGTCCTCTCAAATGTTTAGGTGAGGTGTTGTATGCTCTAAAACTAAAGCACTCCGATGAATCAGAATATTCCCACTGAGCTGGTCTTTGGTTTTCTAACCCTTTGAACCACCCACCTCCATGCCGTCTAGTTCAGCCCAGAGTGCTGAAGATGCAAGCAAGTTTTGCTGCTGGGGTGAAGTTGCCTCTGTACTGGGGAAGGAAGCCTTGTTTCTTGTCCCGCCAGAAGAGGGAGCGTGATGGCCTCGCTCTGTGATGGATAACCCTGGAGGCATGGATGTTCATCAGTGGCAGGTCTTGTCAGACCAACCTGGTGGCCTTTTACGATCAGGTCACCAAATCATTAGACGCAGGGGTTGCTGTGGATGTAGTCTTTCTGGACTTCCGGAAGGCTTTCGACACTGTCTCTCACCCTGTCCTCATCAAAAAGCTGGGAGACCGTGGTGTCGATGCCCACACGGTCAAATGGGTCGCCAACTGGTTGGAGGGCCGCACCCAGAGGGTGGTAGTGGATGGGTTCTTCTCGACCTGGAAGGACGTGGGCAGTGGGGGTCCGCAGAGCTCGGTCCTCGGGCCCGCACTGTTCAACATCTTCATCAGTGACTTGGATGAGGGGGTAGAAAGCACCTTGTTCAAGTTTGCTGATGACACTAAGATGTGGGGGGATGTGGGTGCACTAGAAGGGTGCAATAGGCTACAAGCTGACCTTGACAGGTTGCAACAGTGGGCGGATGAGAATAGGATGGGGTTTAACACTGACAAGTGCAAGGTGTTGCACATGGGGAGGAAGAACCGGCACCACACTTACAGGTTGGGGAACTCCCCTCTTGCCAGCACGGAGACGGAAAAGGATCTTGGAGTCGTCATTGACTCCACGATGAACATGGGCCGGCAGTGTGGGGAGGCAGTCAAGAAGGCCACCCGCACCTCGTCATGCATCCACAGATGCATCTCGAGCAGGTCCAGGGAGGTGATCCTCCCCCTCTATGCGGCACTGGTCAGGCCGCAGCTGGAGTACTGCGTCCAGTTCTGGGCGCCACACTTCAAGAGGGACGTGGACGATATGGAAAGAGTCCAGAGGAGGGCCACTCGTATGATCAGGGGTCAGCAGGGCAGGCCTTATGAGGAGAGGCTACGGGACCTGAACCTGTTTAGCCTCCACAAGAGAAGGTTAAGGGGGGACCTTGTGGCCTGCTACAAACTGGTCAGGGGGGATCAGCAGGTATTGGGGGAGTCCCTGTTCCCCCGTGCGCTGCCAGGAGTGACCAGGAATAACGGTCACAAGCTGGCGGAGGGTAAGTTTAGATTAGATATTAGGAGGCGCTACTTCACAGTCAGGGCGGCTAGGGCCTGGAACCGGCTTCCAGGGGAAGTGGTGCAGGCTCCTAGCCTGGGGATTTTTAAAAGGAAGTTAGATGAGCACCTTGCCGGGGTCATCTGACCCCGGTGCTCTTTCCTGCCAAGGCAGGGGGTCGGACTAGATGATCTACCTAGGTCCCTTCCGACTCTAGCTACTATGAAACTATGAAACTAAGATATTATGGGTAAAGTCATTTCTGGTACTACCTATATGGCCTTTCGTGTCTGAGAAGCCCAGAAGGCTTTAAAGAAGGGGGGCCATGGTTTGGGACCTCTCTGAAGTCTACAGGGCTCCTTGCCATGGCAGGAGGGAACTCCTGGGGTCTGGGAAAGGAACAGACTACTGAAATGCAGCTGTTTCTGGGGTGGAGGACAGCCAGCAACACATGTACAGCAGAAAACACACACACAGCAGAAGGAGAAGGAGGATACCATGATGGGTGCAACTCTTTACTCTCTGAAAAGTGCCGTGGGATCTCTGCATGCCCCGAGAGGGTGGGTTTTCAGGTTTTGTCTAATAAGCACTCCCCTACCTACTTACTCAGGTGCTTGGGAAAGGTACAGAGAAGGGCAACCGAAATCATTAGGAGCCTGGAGCAATTGTCAGGCAAGACTAAAAAGGCCAGGACTCTTCAGCTTGGAAAAGAGAAGTCCGAGCGGGGGGGAATATGAGGTCTATAAAATCATGAAGGGCGCAAACCAAGTGAACGGGGAACTTATTTCCCCGGTATACTAGAACAAAGGGCACCCACTGAAAATAGCAGGTGAGAGGCTTAAAACTAACAAGAGGAAGTGCTTTTCTATGCAACACGTTGTTGCCGCAAGAGGTAATGGAGGCAGAAAGTACAGCCAGGTTCAAAAAGGGACTGGATGAATTCATGGATGATAGATCTTTTAATCTACGGTCAGAGATGTTTCCTCTGACCCAGCAATGGTGGATGCAGGGGAAGGTACTGAATAGGGGATAGCTCACTCGGGAGAGATCCAGTTCAATGCTCTCCCTCTACAGCATCCATTCCTGCCGCTGTTGGAGACGGGGCCCGGGGCTAGACGGACCAGCGATCTGACAGTGCGGCCTTTCTTCTGTTCTGAGGACTTGCTCCGCAGCTAAGCGGAGAGATTAAAACTGATCTTGTAACTTAAACCCAGGACTCCAAACAGCCCAATTGGCTCAGCTCACCTGTCCCCTGCTTCATTTTCACAGTGCCTACTGCTGCAATTTGCCAAGTATCTGGCCGCCTACAACGCAAGGACAGGCTGCGCTTGGGCAGCGGCGTCCTCTGCAGGTGTCCTGGCCAGTCACCCCTCTGTCTCCGGTGCTTGGCTTGGCATCGGCGCGGAGGCAGGCGGGAACAGCTGAATCTAACGGAGCTCTTCTTGCAGCTGTTCCTCTGCTCGGCTCTGCCCGCCGCAGTGCTGGGGTGGATCAGTGGGGCTGGGGCATTGCTAATGTGTCCAGAATGCAAACAGGTGGCTGGTCCTGTTGTGAACACGGCTCATCGGAGAGGCTGCAGAAAGGCGCAAGCCAACCTGATGAGCAACGCTTCCCCGCTGCCCTCCCTTGGGCAAAGGGAGGTGCAAATGCTAAAGAGCTCGGGCCAAGCTAGACCGAGGTGTGTGTTCCCGTAGGGAACTTACCGTGTTGTAACGTGCTCAAATTTGACTCCCGTTCCAGAAATGAGACCGTTTGGGGTCTTGGCAGAGAGGGCAACCAGGATAGCAAGTGGGCTGGTGATTCAGAGCTGTTCCTGGGACACAGGAGGTGCATCTCCCAGCATCACCCCTGCCTCATACGTGCTGCCAAGGACTTGAATGTGGGAATACATCTGAGTTTCTTAATGTCCTGAGGACCCGGCTACTGGTCGTTCTGCGGTCTGTCGGTCTCTCTTCCATGTCTCTGTCTTTCTCTCTTGTCTCCTCTCTCTTCTTTCTCTCTCTCTCTGTCTCTCTCCCCAGAAATTCATGCCAGCAATTAAACCTTTTCCTCAAAACCACATCTTTTCCATGAAAAGTTTTGACAAACCAATATCTTGTTGGCAAATTCCTGATCCGCTCCACTCCTGGGATTAGCCTTGTTGTTGGTCTTAGTTTGATATGTCCTGGGGTGATGCCAGGAATCTGCATCCTGTTAGCGAAGGAGTTTGTGAGAGTTGCTGGAAAGCTGGTGCAGATGCTTGGGGAAAGCTTCAAGAACCATCTGTGTGTGGCAGGTTTCAAAACCTAATGAATCTTCTGCTTCTCAGTGATTGCGGGAAAGGATTTGGACTGAAAATGTTTAGCTTTCAGGAACTCCCCTCAAACCATCTTGGGTCTAGCCCTGGGGTGTGATTGGGAAAGAGGAAGATATATTTTTTTTTTCTTCAATAAAAGAATCCAAATATTTTCAACCTGCTCTATTTTCCCTCTCTGTCTTCTCTTATTGCCCTCGTGCTGATCACCAAATTATATCAGACCCTACCCAAACACCCCTCACCCCCTCCATCTCACATTGACTCTCAGGCCAGAAAAACCCCCACACAACTGAGAGGGGGGTTTTTTTTGCTTGTTTCTAGGCTTTGTTTAGTTATTATTTTTAAAAAGGAAGACTTTATTTAAAAAGATTAGTATTTTTGTCTGGGGAGCTGGCTTTCCTTTTTGATCACTTCTCCTGGCAACTCTTGAATGTACCTGTCACTGATTGCAGAAGTCATCTCACTGTTTTATTTTTTTCTTCTTGTTTGCAATATTGCTCAAGTCGCCTTGCTGAGAGAGGGGACGTGTGTGTGCTTGGTTGTCGCAGAAATCCGTGGGAAGCGAGACTCCCGGGTTCTCCGTCAGATTTTCTTATAGACTGAGGTCCATGCTGCTGCAGCTGAAAAGCTCTGTCTCCGAAGCCATGGCTCTTAACTTTCCCCTGTGCAGGTTTGGCTGAAAGCATGATGGTTTTGAGGTAGAGGAGAATCTCAGACAGAGCAGAAAGCCTGATTTTCTTCCCATTTTGGGGGGGGTTGTGATAATGCTCTGACGATACGTGCTTCGGCAAAGCTGTTTCACTTTCTCCAGTGCCTCAGCATACTGCTTGCCGCTCTGTTTCTACAAGACAGAAGGGAATGAGGAATGAGGTTGCTTTTGCAACCTGCCCCCTAAACTCATCTCCTGTCCCAGACAGGCGTGCAGAGGCGGGCTCAGCGCAAGGCGGGTGGATCAGGAGGAGGGAGAGGGGAGCAGGCTCACCCCTGGGTAGCCTCAGACCAACCTGGTCCCAAGCGACCACAGGTTGCTCATTTCGATGCATTGATCTTTACGGTCTGTTTGCAACGACTCCCGGTGCAGTGTGGCCCTCAACAGCTGGGACCAAAGCAGAGGCCACTCTGGGAGATTTTTGGCTTCCTCTTCTGCTCTTCAGCCCTGCATCACTGTAAGGAGGATATGGACCAGCCTGAGCTGCTTTGGTTAGCCACCACCCCCAGGGGTTGGCCACCTGTGTCCCACAGGCTGGCAGATTCAGTTTGTGGGGGACACTGATTTAAGACAGCTTCATTAAAGCACCTGTTTAAGACCCCTTCTCTGCCCTCACTGTTCACCATGGCTTAGGGCAGCAGGGGCTCAGGGTGGGGAATCGGAAGGGAGCCTGCAGTAGCCGCTGGCCAAGTAGCCGGCTCCAGGCCCGTTGCTCCCATCAGGTGCCCACCGCTGCCCTCGGGAACGAATGCAGCTCCCAAGGCCCCTCTGCACCGAGAGGCAGTGCAGTTCCCTCTGCTTTCCTGCTGGAGCAATTGTTCACGTCTCGGACTCTTCTGCTTTTTTCCCCAGCGCTGGAGGTTCCTCGTGGGGCTTTAAGGGCTAATGTTTTTCATTGCACTTGTAAAACCAAAGGAAAACAGCCCACATCCCACAGCGGGGGAAACACAGGGCAGCCACGAGCTGATACAACTGCGGCAGGGACAGGTTTCGTTTCCAGGCCTTTGCTTTAGCAGGTGAGGGATGCTCACGGCAGCCGCCACTGCCGCAGCATTTAAACATAGCTGTGCCCTCGAGGGGATGTGCCAGGCCAGCCCCAGGGCAGAGGAATTCCTGGCAGCTTAGCGGCCGCCTGGGTTCCTCAGGGGAGCTGGCTCTGAAACGCAGCTTCGTGGAGGAGCTCAGGAGCCTCTGGGGGGGCTCCTGGGAGGGTGGCTGCTGGCCTGGGCCAACTCTGGCTCCATGCTGCAGGCCAGAGACACGGTCTGTGAACCCCTGCGGTGACTCCGTGCTACCTCTGCTGCATTCAGAGCTGCCCTTACCGGTGCTTGCCCTGGGCTGAACTGAGACGCAGGCTCTGCCTGCACTGCCAGCTGGATCTGGTCTATGTGCCCGTCCCTGCAGGCACTACCACCCCTTCCTCGTCAGCTCCGACCGCCCTGGGGGGTTTTGATCTGAGCTGCCCCCAAGGCAGCTGAGCAAGCATTGCTGCTCGCCAGCCCCGCTTGCTTGATTCCCGGAGCGCATGCTGACGCACGCGGCGTGTGAAAGTCAGCTGGCGCCTTCTGGCTCCCCAGGGCTGTTTTGCCCCCACCCGCCAGCCACTGCAGTGCTGGTACCTGGGTCCTCTTCCCCCCTCTGGGCCCTTTCTTAGTGGTGACATTTAAGTGGCTTTAATCAAAGTTTCTGGTCTGCTGCAAATCGCTGCACCCAAAATGGCAGAGCCTGAGCAGAGGAGGGCAGCTGTGAGCCAGGCCAGGAAGGGGAGTGGAGGAAAGGGAGTGGCTCTGGGCAAAGGAAGATGTTTCATTGCTCTGCTGACCATGAACCCAAGCAACTGTAATGTGCCAGCTACTGCTTGCACACTGGGGCTAAGGCAAGGGGAGAGCTGAGCCCTTCCAATGAGGAGCAGAGCATCCAGCTCTGCCACTGAATTCCTGGGTGACCTTGGGCAAGTCCCGTTGCCCCTCTTGGCCAGTCTCCATTGCAAAGCACCGGGGGGGTTGTGTCTGACCAGGGTTGTCTCTGAGACAAGCTGTGAGAGCTCAGGGGAAGGCTGCAAACACGGCCCCTCCTGAAGAAGACATGGCACAAGGCGCGAGTGCGGTATGGCTGGGGAGGCGCCGCCAGAAGGTCAGGAGGATTGGCTGATGCAGGCCTCGTGCTCTTGAAAAGGGGGCTGTTTTTTAACACTGGAGCCAGGATGAGGGTAGGGCTCAGGAAAAGGTCGTCGTTTCAGCAAAGGGAATCCATGGGATCCCCCCGGGCCCAGCGTCAAACACGTCGGCCACGCTCCCATGCTTGGAGAGAAGCCCCTGCATGCATCCAGGCAGGCTTGGGGGCCCCTGCTGCTGCCATTTCAAATGTAGGGGTACCCCCCGGGTGCAGGGGGGTTAATGGGCTTAGAAAGCAGATACAGTGGTTGCAACAACGCAGCCTCCAGCTGCCCTCACTAAGCCATCGACACTGCACCCGCTCGCCCATCACGTGGGGAGAAGTCCTGCTGTTTCTTCTGTTGCTCTGCCTGACTGCACACTAGCGACACTCGCCAGCCCAATTTCCTGAGCGCGGGGGCTGGTGCCGCCTCTGACGAAGCCTGCACCCAGGGAACCAGCGATCTGAGCTCCTGATGAGCGCACCCAGGGCCTCCGCAAGACCTAGCTGACTGGCTTGTGAGCCGGTCTCTTTGCATTCGACCCAGCTAAGGGGCTGAGTTAGGCCCTTGGCTGCCTCACTGCAACCCCAGGCACTGGTGTGGGGCTGCCCTGAGGGATGCAGTGCAGCAGGCCATCCCCAGAAGCAGCCTTGTTTGAGCTGGGAGGCCGCGGAGTGACTCTGTAGGGCCCTCTCCCAGTCAGGCTCACAGCAGGACTGCCCGATCCTTATAGCCCACAAAGCAAGCTGCTTCTGTCTCAGAAAGGGGGCTTGGGTCACTGCCTTGCTTTGCTGCCTTGTTTTGGGCTGCAGGGGCAGTGCCTCTGTTCAGCCTCTTCTTCTCCTCTGCCCCGAGTTGGGGGGATCCCAATGCACTTTGCAGCGCTCGGGCCCCTACAAGCAGAGGGTCTCAAAGCTCTTAGCAGACTGCGTTTGGTCTCAGAGAAGAGCCAGTCTTGTGAACCTTGTTTCAACGAATAGGGAAACTGAGGCAGAGAAGCTCAGTGTCCCACCCAAGGCCACGGGCTGAGTCAGTGTCGGGCCCAGGTCTGACTTGGGATTCCCTTCCTACATCCCTCCTCCCATCCTCCCCCCAACTTTGGCCAGAGCTGGCGGGAAACCCAGCAGTCCTGACCCCCAGCTCTGAGGCTTCAGTCATTGGGCCATGTTTCAGCAAGAGGGAGGAGGGCAGAGGAAGGCTTGACAGATGCTCCTCTCGCTGGGCTGCCTGGGAACGCACCCTGACACAGAAGAGATCCTGGCTGCGTTCCCAGGTCAAATCCCAAAGGCCCCGGGTCCGGGACCTTTCCCCGCTCCACCCATGACCTGGCTGAGCTGGGCTCCTGGCCTCCGGTGACCAGCAGTTGCTCCAGCGCACGCTTGCCTCCGGGCTTCTCCGCACTGCTTGTGCAGCCTGGAGGAGGTGAAGCATTCGTGGCTGGGAAGGGGTTAAGCATTGGCCTGGTCCCTGCTGCAAGCTGTCAGGAGCTGCTGTCACTAGGGAATGGGCTCCAAAGACTCTTGTTAGCACTGTACCAGTGCGCGCAAGCAGGGAAGCCAGCCGCTAATTGCCCTGGGCTGGGGCCAGCTCGGGCAGGCAGGTGCTCTGCAGTCTCTCTGCCGCTGGGAGCTACGACAGCCCCTGCAGTGCATCCCCTGCCACCCCACCCACAGGCCCCCATGCCGTGCAGGAGCCTCCAGTGCCCCTCTGGCCTGGCCCCCAACCTCCCTGCCGCCCATGCACCTGCTGATGCCCAGCCCAGTCCTGACCCTTCTTCCCCTGCCCCGAGCTGCATCCTCCTCTGCTCTGCCAGGCCTTCCTAGACGGACCGAAAGGGAAGCTGTAAGTCCTGGCCGTGTTGAGGAGGTGTAGTCAGGACAGGGGTGGAGCTGACGGGCTGTGGTTATGTCTCCACACCCCAGCCCACCCTGCTGCTGGAGGGATGGACCTGTTGGCATTTTCCCTGTGACCCCCAGCAGGTCCCCCTGGGCTGGGGTCTGCTTGGTGCTCCTCGTGCCTCCCCTGCTCCAGGCTGGGATTGCTGCTGGGAGCTCCTACCCCCACCTAGCACAAGGCTGGGGCCGGGCTCCTCCCAGCATGGTGGGGGACTTTTGTCCCCTTCTGCCCCCACCCCTCGCTGCACCATCCAGGCTGTCCCTGCTCCTTCCCCAGCTGCCTGGCTCCAGCATACCAAGCCTGCAAAACTTACTGGAAAGCCTGTGGATGCAAATTTTGTCCTCTCTGCTGTGCCAAGAATTTAAGCTGCAGTCCCAGGGGGGGCCCAGCCCAGAGCAGGCCTTGTTCCCTTCCGAGCAGGCCAGGCCTCCAGACCCTCTTTAAAGTTTCATCGCAAAGTGGGGCTGGGGAAGGAGAAAGGGCTTGCAAAGCCCCAGGCAGCCAGACAGGGGTGTGGCAGAGATGGTGGCAAGGCAGCTGGGAGAGTGGGCCAGCTTCCCGAAACCTTTGACAGTGCTGATGGATCGGTCAGCACGGTATTGATTTCGACTCCTTGGCTCGTCACCAAAGACTGAACCGACCCACTCCCAGCTCCGGGATCAATAGAGGAGTTTCCAGAGAGGGGAGCATGCCCCGCTGCAAGGGCAGAGGTAAAGACCCCTGCAGCTGGAGGGCAGTGCCCCAGGGGCCCTGTCCACAATAACCTTACATGCTGCTACAAGCCATGCAGTGGCCAGGGAAACACCTGAGTTGGCAGGGACTCTCCATTAGCTCAGTGGCCAGGTTCAACAGAAGGGAGATGCCTGGAGAAAGCAACTGTGCAGGGACTGGAAATGCGCTGCCCAGAAAGAGAGACGGTCAGGATGACTGAAACCCCGAAAGGCTGTCTGGTAAAGCACAGCATCAACCAACCTGCAATCGATAGGAGCTAAACCTGAATGGGACGTGGTCTGTAGGGATTTCAACTCCAGCCTTGCACGAGTGCTGGAAGGGGGGCGGGGATGAGCCGAGAGGGAAGTGGAGCTGACCTAAGAGCAGCCAGGAAAGTGAGCGATAAATCAGCCTGTTTTGAGATGATTTCTGTTTTAATCCCGCAAAGGTTGAATTAACACGCAGAAGGAAAGTGGGGTTTTTCAGAGGTGAAATTGCAAAAGGCAAAACACTGAAAGCTGAGCTGGGAAGGGCATCGATTCATGATCTATCAGTCTGGTTGTTTTGACACTCCCTTTTGGGGTCATTTATTAGCAGGGGGTTGGCCGCATCCAGAGGAGAAACAGTGTCTTTGTTAAAAATTCAGCTCTTTTTGCCCACCAGTAAGCATGTTCTCCTAGACCTCCCGCTTTTGCTCCCACAAATCCAGGCTGGGCCTTCCTCATCCGTAAAGGTGAACGTGCAAGAGAAGAACAAACAATGTCATCCCCCCCTCCCCGGCTCTCCAATGCTGCTTTCTCATATGCTGGGAAAAGAAGACCCAGCTTGGTTAGAAACCTTGGCAGGTCACCTTAACTCTGCCCCCAGGTCCTCTCCTGCCAGCTGCCATTGATTGCCACATGAAACCTCAGTCCATCTCTGAGGGCAGCATACAAACGGCGATGGCACTGAGGTCTGGACGCTATAATCTCACCCACCCTTCCTTTATCAGGCAGGACCAGGCGAGTCTCCACTACTTGAGAAGAAAGACTCATTGATGGCTCCTTCGGTCCTGGACACAGGCCCCCAGCATGGTCCAGCCGGCTGCACCCAGCACCGCCGATTAGCACTCGGCAAGGCACCGATCCGCATGACAGTCACCACAATTTAGGGATCCTGGCGTAGCTACAGCATCGATACACAGATGCCAGATGCAGTAGATAACGGGAGACTCTTTTGATTGTATCGGTGAAAGTGGATCAATTCGACCCTAGAAAAATCGTCCTTTTCTTTCCTTCTTTTCTTAACCCAGAAATTCCTCGTTCTGGTAAGCAGCCGGAAGGAGTACGTTTGGAGGTCGGCCGGCCTGCTCGGAGCGTGAGTTTTCCCACTGAGATCCACCAGCTCTTCTGTTCAATCCCACCCGCACTGCTGGTGGCCTCCCAAGGCAGCCTGTCCTCTTCTCAACTTCCCTGGATAGGAAGCGACCCGTCCTCCTTGGCTTCCACGCCCCAGGTTTGCTGCCTGTGGAAGCTGCCCACAAGAGCAGGCTTATGGGGAGCGGGATTATTAGGTGGCGAATGCATTATTTATTCCTGCATGCGTTTCCAAAGCACCTACCAAAGGCAGCGGCATTCGTTAAGAGCCTGGCATTTGTGCCAGGATCCGACCGCCCTGTTAAATAATTCACTAACTTAAGCCTTTAATTTTCACCCTCACTTCTCTTTTTTTAGCAGTGTGGGCTCTGGGGCCCCGCTGGCGGGAGGGGAACTGCGCTGGGCTTGAAGATGGCATCAGCTGCTTTAAGGATCTAACCGTTCGGAAAGGAAGTGCGGCTACAGGAGGGGGAGGAAAGCAAGCACCACGCCACTTCGGGAAAGCTGTTCGCTAGCTCTGTGCCTCAGTTTCCCCACTGCGTCGACCTGACTCGCCGAGTCACAGGGTGGGGAGGCTTCGCTGCCACGGTGCTTTGGGATCTATCTCCCTGTAAAAGACAATCTCGTGTCACTTTTGCCCTTAGGAATGAGCTGGGGATGAGGGAGGGCTACCAGCTGAGATCCACCGTGAAATCTGGTACATCCCACCCATCCCACCGGTTCCCGCATGGTGCGCCAAAGCAACCTGTCCACGTGTGTGTGGCCCGGGGGTTTGCCCGGCAGGATCCAGGCTTCAGCGCCTCCTCGCTCTCCCCCGCCTCTCCTGCGTCTGCTGCTTTCTTGTCTGTTGGCTTCCAAGTCTCCATCCGTCACCGGTGTCCCCCGAGCGGCAGGGGACCCGGGGACTCCAGTCTGCACCTCGCTTTTCCCGGTGGGCTGCTAGCCACGGCAACGGTGAACAATTACCAGGGACTCACGGCCGGGTCCAGAATGGGCTGGCGGGCGATGGTGGGAGAAACACCCATTTTCTAGTGATGCAAGTCAATGGCAGCCCTGGCCTTAGGAGCGGGGATCAACCCCGCGTGCCCGAGGTGGTGGCTGCCACGTGTGTCCCGATTTGTCGTGGTTCCAGGATAGGCCTCATCCTGCCCTGGATGTGTTGCTAGACGGGCAGGGTGCGCTGTAAAAGCCCAGTCCTTTCCCAGCGCGAGCAAACCCAGGCCTGGCTCCTTCCTGCTGCCCCAGCCCTTCCTCGCCGGCTTTTCCACCCCTTTCTCTGCCGGGCTGCGGGGGATTTCGGGGGGCCGGCGCTCCGGAAAGCAGCAACGCGCTGCTGCGGACTTTACTCTGAGGCTCAATGAACCTCTTATTTCACAAACCAAAGGCTGCGGCCCCCTCGGGGGAGCTCGCCGGCCGCGGGGACGTGCCGGTTTCCAGCACCTAAGCCGAGGGTCACTCCGCTGGGGAGCCCCAGCTTCGCCCTGCCTCCCGCATCTGTCTGCCTGCATTTCCTCCAGCTCGGAAAGGTCCTGCTGGAGCTCCCGCTGCACCCCTGCCACATCGACTCACAGAAAACCAGCTGAACCTGGCTTCACTGTGGAAGATTAATTTGATTTTTTTTTTTATCATCTTTTCATAGATGTATAGGCTGGAAGGGGCCTGCCCCAGGCAGGAAAGCCAGCGGGGTCAGGCAAGGTGCCCACATTTGTCCTCGTGGTCAGCGTCATCTCGGCGTTGCAGCGTCCACGGCGCCGCCGGGTCCGGCTCCCGAAGTTGGCGTTCCCGTCCCCCTGCTGCGAGTGAAGTCTGACGGGGGGGAGCTGTCGACCCCCACGCTCCGGCCTCCGGCCAGAGGCCGGGCGGGAGCATCTCTTCAGACCCGCAGGCCGGGAGCCCGGCGGCGGCCGGGCCAGCGCCTCACCGCTTCCGAATGCCCAACCTGCGCGCGGGCTGCCCCCCGCGGGCGGGCGGGCGGCGGCAGGTGCCGGGGGCGGGGCGCGGGGCGGGGCGAGGCGAGGCGGCGGCGGCAGGTGGCGGCAGCGGCGGCGGCATGGGGCGGCGGGCGGCGGCGGCGGCGGCGGGCCGGGGAGCGGCGCTGGGCGGCCGCATGGGCTGAGCGCGGGTGCGAGCCCCGGCCGGGCCATGCCGTGAGCGCCCGCGATGGCCGGGGCGCGGGAGGAGGCCGGCGAGGACCTGCCGGCGCTGGCGGAGCCGCGGCGGGCGGAGTTCGTGGCGCTCACGGCCGTGCAGACGGAGGCGGGCGAGGCGGGCACCCCGCGGCGCCTGGGGCTGCTGGGCACCCCGCTGCCCGGCCCGCCCGGCGCCCAGGCGCGCTCCGCCTCGCACAAGCGCTACCGCCGCCTCCAGAACTGCCTCTACAACGTGCTGGAGCGGCCCCGCGGCTGGGCGTTCGTCTACCACGTCTTCATGTGAGTGCGGGTTTTTCCACTCCCGGCGCTTCGGGGTTTCTGGTTTCACTCGCCGCTCCCCGAGGGAGGGGAGCAGGGCAGATGGGGCTGGAGTAGCGGGGGCAGCCGGGACCCGGGAAGGGACACCCCCCCCCCCGCCTTCGTAGTAGTATTCTTTAAAGTTTGAAGCTGCAACTTCTGCTTTGCCTGACTCCGCGCGGCCCCGAAACCGAAACGGCAGCGATCGGCCCTTGGGTCGGGGGCGGCGGTGGGACGCCGAGCGGGGGGCGCGGCGCCGGCTTTGTCACCCCAGGCCGGGTAGCTTTGGCTTAGCTGAACTTCAGGAGCAAAAGATTTAAGCCTTTAATCCCCTCCCTGCTGTCGGCGGACTTCGTCCGCAAAGTTTAGGGTGGACGTTTGGGGCTTTTTACAGGCAAAGTCGTAAAAACCAAAACAACCCCCCCCCCCGAACTCCAGTGCAGCCAAGTCCTAAGACAGACCTCTGTAAACGGGATGAGCTTTCGAGATGTCCCGGCATGGAGAGAAAACAGAAACGCTCTCCGTTTAACTGCCCTTTTTTGTTTTGGTTAGTTTTCATCCCAATAAAGCTTCTCTCCTAGAAAGAAGTTTTCCAGCCAGGAAGGCAACGTCTGCGGCGCGCCGATCGCGGCATGGTGGGCGCCGTCACAAACCTGTCTCGCTTCCCCAGAGGTAGCTAGAAAGCCGGGGACACACGGGTCTTAATTTCATTATCACGCTCCCGTTCTCCGGGACGGCGAAGGGGAGACAGTGTCATTTATCACCCCGTGGCGTAGAAAGCGGCAGAGCACGATGTGCGTGCGCCTGGGAGAGCGCGATGAAGAGTGATTGCATTAGGACACTCTTTGCGCTGACTGCGATATAATTGCTCTGGTACAGAAGGCAACGCGCTAATGATCGGTGAGTTAATCGTGCCGCGCGGAGACATTTCTCGGGTTCAGCAAAAACCGGGCAATTATGCACAAAACTGAAGGGGGGCCAGGAGGTGGCCGCACCCCTGCCGCCCTGCCGTGTCAGCTGGCGTTCGCGCGCGGGCGCGGGAGATGAGCGAGTGTGTCTTTCCGCCGGGTTCGCTGGGGGTGCTCTTCTGCTCCCGACGGTTGCGGGGGGCTCTATAAATCAAGGAGCAGGTGTTTCGGGTCCCGTCGGTCCCACGGTTTTCTCTGTTAACTGAGTTACTGGAGGCGCACGCGTGTTCGTTCTCTCTGGTTGTGCAGGGGAGGCGGGCCAAGGCCCCTTCTCCTCTGTGGCATGAAATGAATGTGGGCCCGGGCCCAGGGAAGAGCCCCTGTGGCCTCTCCCTTTGCTGCCCGGGCCCCGAGTCTGCATGGGTGAGGGGTGACGCATCCTTCGAGCTGCCCCGATCGCTGTGCGGGTTCTTATCACCCATGCCACACGCCCGCTGTACATCCTTCCTCGGACCGAACGTGCTCACAGTGGAGGAGCTGGGGCAGAGAAGGGACTGGCAGCTGGGAGGGGTGAAGAACCGCTAGGTCTCTTCTCAGTCCAGTATTATTTGGCTACTGCTTCTCCATGCGGCTGTTCCCCAGCCCTTCAGCGTGCCAGCACCTCCCCAGTGCAGAGAGGGCATCAGCCAGGATCTGCAAAGCAGGAGGAAGCTGGCTGGGCATCATGGCACGGGGCTAATGCTCTCTGCTCAGGTGTGCGCATGGACGTGCCTTCACGAGCTCCGTGCAGCCGGTTTGCACATGCAAATACACGTTGATATTTGGAGCCGCCAGCCAGCACATCTCTTCCTGCTTCCTTTTGGTGCGTGATGATATGTGGCTTCTCCCCCACCCCCTCAGCTGGGGCAGACGAAGCTTGCAGAGTCTCCCGCTGGAGCCTTTGCTTTCGGCCCTGCCCCAGCTGCGGCAGTGTGGTGCAGCGGGCAGGGCACTGGCCTGGGAGACCGGGCTTCAGATGCTGACCTGGGCTGTGCCTGGGGGGGTTACTTCTCCTGGCTCCGTGTCCCTTGGCACTCGCGCCCTTGGGTCTTTTTTGAGCGGCGGCTCAGGGCCAGGGCCCAGCTCTTGCTCTGTGCGCTTGTGTTGGGGTCAGGGCTCAGGGGAAGGTCCCTGGTGAGTGCAGCGGGCCGCAGACCAGGGTGGGAGCTCCTTGGTGTTGATGTGGCAGAGTTGCAAGAAACGAAATGCTGCCAGGCTCTGCCTCCAGGATCTTCCTATCCAAAAAAGAGCAGACGGGAAGGAAGCACCTGGGTGAGTGCATAGGCTTGGGGACGGCATCTTGGCCATCTCCCACTCGTGGGCATCGCAGATGCAGCCCGTTCATCGGAGGTGTTTGGTTGGGAAGGGGGCACCTACCCCCTGGCCTTGCTGGCCCCCTCCTGTCCGCACGGTGTGAAGCCAGGGGGTCTTGGGGCTGTGTCCTAGTGTCACGGGGGGTGGGGGGCGGTAGGCAGCAGGGCCGGGGTACCTTGTGCCTTCTCGTTGCTTCTGAAGCCCCGCAGGAAGCCTGGCCGAGTCCTAGCTGGGGATCCTGCTCCCGGACCTCTTGGACAGTGCTTGCCATGGTGGTCGGGGTGGAGGCGGAGGGGGCCGGATTGCTCCTGCAGGGTCTCTGGGCTCAGGGGTCAGTGCAGAGGGGCAACGAGCCCATCTGGGCCTCTGGCCCTGGGGCTACTTTCTTTTCGTCTCAGAGCCTGAAGCTGCGAGGTGCTGAGCACAGACAGGACCCCATGCAGCTGAGGACTCTTCAGGAGCAGAAATGTTCCCAGAACAAATGGCTTGAGCTTATGCAGCAGATTAAACTCCCAGGGGACTTGTCTGCAACCCAGGGTGGAGGTAGCAGCCAGGCTTGTTGCCTGCCATGATCCCGTGGTCTCCCAGAGAGTCCGCAAGCATCTGGGGGGAGCTCGGAGACCTGGCTGTCGGACCGTGGAGGGGCTCTCGCTGGAAAGCTGCCTCCAGGGAGCCCAAGAACTTCTTCAAACTGGGTCTCGGGACACCTAGGTTCAATCTGTGGTGCTGCCAGTGTCCCCTGAGGCTGTATAGCATCTCCTGCCTGCCTCTGTTTCCCCAATGTGCACATCAGGACCTTGATCTTTCCCTGAAAGCACTTGGTGACCTGACTTCCAGCTAGAGACCTGCAAGGTGTTACAAGTCAGCCAGCTCCGCAGGTGCGTGACCTCTGCAACCCTGGAGCACGGCCTTTCTGGACCGCATGCAGGCAGGCACCTCTGGGTTACCCCTGCTCAGGCCCGTTTCACAGGGCAGTATTATTTACAGGCCTCTCTCATGCATCTCATCCCCTGCAGGTAGCAGCTGGCAGCTCCCTTGCCCTTATACTCCCAGCACTGGGAGTGGAAGAGAGTGGGTTGGACAGCAGGGGCCTCTTGGCTGGGGAGGTATGGGTGGGGTACAGGGGCTGCGCATCTCCCCTTTCTACGGGCAGCAGAGTTCAGCCCCAGGTGCCCAAGCCTCTGTGTTCCCGCGTGCACGGGGATGTGTGCGTGACCAGCATCCGTGCATCTTGCGTGTGCACCCTGGCTTTTGGCTGTGATGTTCTCCGTCAGCGAGAGCGTGATCCCTGCAGGTCTGGTGTTGGGCCGTAGGAGGCGGCCAGGATGTCACCGCCACGCCGCCTCTCCCAATTTTGGGGGAATTCTAATGCAGTGCTGAATCGGGAACCGGCTGCACGAGTCTGAGCTCGTTAAGAGGAAGGAAAGTGGGTCTCGCTTAAGTTAGCATATTGAGACGGAACAACGTATTTGTCACTCGGTAACAGGGCACCTGCGGTCCCCAGGGAGATCTGATGGGACCTAGCAGTCCATTTGTAACGGGTCGTGACACCTTGAAGTTGTTAGCGGGCTCTTCTTAGTTTGTTTTATTGGGTTTTATTTTGCAAATGCTGCACCAGAAGAAGAGCTTTTTCCTGCAAGGAATTACTGCCAGCAGCTGGAGCCTCCTGGGGTGGAAGGGATGGCAGTGCTTTGTTATACAGATAGTTGCTGTGCTTTGGAAGAAGAGCAAGCAGGGTGGGGGAGAAGGGATCTTTCCTTTGGAGAGCAATGACGCTGGGGAATACACGCATCCACAACTGCACATGTTTACACACACCCCACCTCTCGCTCACGCTCACGCGTAGTTGCACGAAAAATATAACCCCAGCAGGACAAACCCATTGCTAGCCCCCCCATGACACAGCACTTGCTTGGCAGCGTGAAGCATCCTTCGAGACCCACCTGTGCGTTCTGGTTTCCATTAATGCATGCAGCCCTCATGGAAACTGGGCAAGAGGCTTCCTGCTTCTGTGACTCGCCTCCTGCCAGCGCCCTCGCTTTGGAAGCCCTTGAGAGAGAATCTGATCCCTTGGAAGAGGGCCTGAGCCTCTCTCCCTTCATCCTCACCCATGTGGCTCGTGCCTCTTTTTCCAAGAGGCATGGATGGGGAGGTGCAGCGTGCGGTGGGGGGGCTCTGAGCAGGGGAGTTTTGGCACCCAGGTGTGACTGTCTACACTTGAGTCTTTCCTAGGGTGCTGGGCTCGTCCCGGCACCTTACGTACAGCGAGGTCTGCTTGCTCAAACACGCTCCATCTGCCCCGGCTCTGGGACCTGGCTCTCAATCAGGCAAGGCACCTCGACTCATGATGTCCTTGGCCTGGGCTCCAGGGAAGAAGATACCCACCCTCCTCCTGTGGCTTTTGTCATCCCTTGTTTGCAAGCTCCTTGGGGCAGGGACTTTCCATCCCAGGTGCATACGGCCCCTAGCGCGCTGGCACCCCCGCCCTGCCTGGCACCTTTTGCCGGCTGGCAGGGGACAAGGCTCCAGCAACAAGGCCGCACCTTTCCCTTGCAAGGGGTGGAAGGGTAATCGGGCGGATGCCGGTCACGACACCCCAGTGGCAGGCGGATCGAGTCTCCAGAGCGCTTGTCTTATTCATCATGTTTATTGTGGTCGTGCCAAGGGTCCAGCCGAGAACAGGGGTGGCTTTAAAATTCATCCCTTGGACACCGGCTTCCCGGCCCCGCTGCCCTGCCTACCCAGTGACTTCCTCACGTGCCTAGCAGGACGGCGCGTGGGCCCGTTCCCATCTCCTGGAGCCACGCAGTCCGTCTTCCCTCCTCCCCCCTCTATTCTCTTTGGTGGAATCAGGTCTATAAATACCAGCACCACTTGGGGATCGATGGAGAGCGCTGACACTGCTTCACCCCCCAATCGTGCCGCTCTCGGCGCGGTGCAGAGCGGCGCGAGGAGGGCCGCCGCATGCAGGCGCATCCGTCTGAGCCACGTGCTTCCCGAAAGGGCAGGCTCGGGGTGGGCTTGACCCACGGAGCCTGCTCTTTCTCTGCGCTCCCCTTCCAGCCAAAGCTGCTCCAGCACGAGGAGGGGGGAGCGAGGAGCTGAGTTCTGGAGGCACCGCTGGCATGTGCTTTGCAGCTTAGTAGCTCTCCCAGCCTGCGTTGAGAGGTGATACGGGGCAGTGTCAAATGCCTCTAAGATCCGAGCGGGCTCAGCATCCTGACAGCCTGGCAGGTGGAGGCTAGGGGGTCTGTAATATCACGCCCTGCATTATTTTTGGGTGCACGTGGACATGTTTCTTTGGTCAATCTATTTTTGGTTTCGGGATAGGTTTGAGGTCCATCTGTCGTGGCAGTGACCCCTCATGGTCCCCACGAAATTACCATCTTGAGCATCAAACGCAGGCTTTTTCCTGGTAATTCCTTTTCAGTGAAAATCTGTTCTGCTCTACCCTCTGTCCTCACAAAGTGGGCACGGGCTGGGGCGTGCGTAGATAGTGAGAGGCTTGCATGGAGATTTTTTTGTTATTATTCTAAATATTGCGGAGCTGCAACATCAGCAACAAAAATTCTGTCTCCCCGATTTTATAGACGGGGAAACTGAGGCAGGGAGAGTCACTTAATCTCTCAAGGTCACCCAAGGTCAGTGGCAGAGCTGGTAACAGAACTCTTATCTGCTGATCCAGTCCAGCCTTGGATCGCTCTGTCTCAGGCAGTGGGGGGGTTAAAATTGCTATGCAATGTGAAATGCAATGCGTTTCTCCCTTCCAAAAGGTTACAATCTCAAATCATATAAATTAGCGCTGAGCAAACAGCGAGCGGTTCCCAGCCAAATTTTAGTCCCTTTTCTGCCGGTCGCAAGTGGCTTTCGCCCGGCTTGCATTGGATAGAAATTAACCTAATGTGTATTCTACCTGGCATGACAGTAGTTTGTTACAAGCCTCATTTGACATATGAGCTGTTTTTATTTAGCCACGCAGGTCACATGCTTAGGTTTTGTTTCCAGATTGGGGTAATGCTGAAATGGATTTTCCATGCAGGGAAAGGTGTCTTCAAGTTCCAAATTCACTCGCCCACAAAAGTGCTCTGAGAGACTTTCCTTAAACCGCGCGGGCCCAATGAGGAATATTTGCAGCGAGGGGCGGCACCGACCTCGCTCGGATGCGCCCTTCCGTACGCCCCGTTGGCAGGGCCGGGCAGCTGTAATGCAAACCCCAAAGGGGTCAAGCTGCTTGAAGGGGCTCCGAGAGAGCTCCCGGGAAGACTGCGCGTTCATCCAGCTTTCGCTGGCAGAAGTCCAGCGCTGGCATCTAGGACCACGTGCGCTTGGAATCGGCCGGCTTGTCTTGCGTATGCAGTGGCCGTACTGGCAACTCTCACGATACGTGATATTTGCAGCCCCAGATCCCGGAGCCCTGTGATTACGTGAGACGCTCTGCTTTCATTTAAAACCTCCTGCAGAATGAAGCGCCTGATCTTGATGGGTGCAGAGGCAAACTTGAGCACGGTCTCGGGGCCTAGAAGCGGACGGAGAATCAAAAGGCTCCTGAGCGTAGCTGCCTCTGCAAGAGGCCGCTTCCTGGCTTGTCTCGAGCGTTCGGGGCTGGCTCTGCTGAGCAGGCGGTGCTCGTGGGTTGCCTGGCTGCGGGCAGATCTGATTGCCACGAGGCCGCTGTATGGGTCTAAGGGGGCGGGAGGGGGGAGATCTACCTTCCATGCATCTCAGGTGGCCCCTTAGCGGTCCCCTTCCCCAGCTCCAACTTCGGATGAAGTACCCTTTCTCCAGCAGCTCTCTGGAGCAGGGGGCTGTGTCCGCTGAGCTACACGAGCAGCCCCTAGCACATACATCAGGGCTGGAAGGGACCTCGCGAGATGATCGGGTCCAGTCCCCTGCCCGAAGGGCAAGAAGTCATCGGGGCCTTGCACTCAGGGTCCCAAGTCACATATCCTGACCCCGTTGCAGTACATGCTGAACGCACAGGGAGCCAAGAGATCATCCCTGAACCAGGAGCTTAAAATTCAAGCCACCCCTTTGCAGCCTTTGGTATCCACGATGATCCAAGCGGTGACAAACCCCTGAACGCTTTCTGGTGAGAAAAACATCTTTTTGGCCCACAACCTCTCTGATCTGCAGCTGCAAAGTTGCTTCCTGCTCTTGGCCTGTGCAGAAGCAGCGCGTTCGTTTGCCGCCCCCTCCCCGCCGGGTTTCCTGACCGAGGGCGGGGGACCGGGCTGCAGGGTTGCTGCCTGCATGGTTTTTGGTTTTTTTTTCCCCAGCCCCATTTTGTACGCGCCAGCATCTCTGAGAAGTTGCAGAAAATCCACCCCAGCTCACTGCTTTCTGGTGCTCACTGGTGCTGAACCTCTTGCATATTTTTTTTTTTTATATATATCCCCCCACCTTTTCTTTTCAGTTGACCAGTCACTTTCGATATTGCTGCTCTAGAAGCTGGTTTCTAGTAGCTATATTGATGGTTATGAAACTGCAGGGTGTACCAGAAACTGAGCTCAGCAGAATTCCCCTTCCTAAAGGAACATTTCATTAAAAGAGCAATTTGACCAGGAGCAAATTACAGCAGACTGAACAGACAGCAACAATAAAAATAACCCCCCCAAATCCCTTATAAATATAATCCACCCACCCCATTGCCCCCCCTGCTTCAGCCCAGCTGCAGGCTGAGCACTGGTTTGGTTTGCTGCCCTTGTTAGTGTTGATTTGATGCATCTCAGTTATGGCTTTGTTAAAATCCCACCTGTGTGTGTGCCCGGAGCAGAGAGGAGGCAAGTCGGAGCCTGCTGTGGGGTGCTGTCCTCATCCGCGCTGCTGCGTGGCTTAATGAAAGCCCAGTGCCCTAGCGAGCGGCTGCATGAGCAGAGCCCCATCCCCTCCCTCCCACCCTGGATCTCAGGGACTATTTTGATGTCCTCCTGGTCGCGGTACACGCCGCTGGCACTGCGGGCCGTCGTCGGTTGGCGGCTGATGGTAAAAAGTCCTCTGGACCCCCTCGTGGGAGCCCAGAAACGGGGTCGTGAACTTCAGCCAGGGATGGAGTTGGTGCGTCACCCAGCGCTGCTGCCTCCCCCGCAGAGAGCCGCTGGGCAGTGTCGGGTACAGGGGACTGGGAGCCAGGAGTTCTGGCCTCACTCCATCCGTGCCTCAGTTTCCCCACCTGCAGTCCTGAGGGCGAACCCATTGCATGGATTCTCCCTGCCGGGTGCAGTTGCGGCATGCACAGGGTAGGCAGACGGTGGCTGGCCATGGCTTCCCCTGGGGCTCCGGGAGACCTGACCCTGTAGCCAGGGCTCCACATCAAGCCCCCGAGATGAGCTGCAGGTGCTCTGGCCATGCATCCTTTCCCACCGCTTCGCTGGGGATTGATTGCCCTACTCCCAGCGCCTTATTTGCTGCGTCACTCGCCACAACTGCCTTCTCTTCCCTGGAGGTCAGTGGGGGTCCCCCTCCCCAGCCCCCAGCTTTCCCAGTGGCAGCGCCTGGCAGGGCCGGGTGATAAATGAGGACCCGTGTCTGCGCTTTGAAGATGAAGCCAGCTCGCAGTTAACCAGGGGCTCTCACGAGCTGTGTTGACTCGTCCTCCTTGCTCAAGGAATTCCCTTACACGCCAGGGAAATCTGGGCAGTGGCCAGCCACCCTCCGCGTGTCCCCCAGCACCCATGAGCCACGCCGGGCCACAGGGCGTCGAGGCTGCTGTTGCATTTGGTCCCTGGCACTGCCTGGGCAGCCGAGGGTGAAAAAGAGCTGGGTTGCAACCAAGCCGGGCTGCAATGTTAAGTGTCCATGATTCTCCTCCTCCCAAAGGCTCTGGCTAGGAACCAGTTTGCTGACAGCTGATATTTTCTGGGTTTGTGTTTTTTTTTTTTTTGGTTTTTTTATTCCCTTGTATCTTATTACTGCAGAGACGTTCTCGGAGCAGGATCTCTGCTTGCTGATTTCCTCTGGCCCCGCTGCCCTCTTCACCCTTGAAGTGAGACCGCAGAGGTGGTTTGACCCTAGCGGGGGCACGGTCAGCAAAGTGTCGAGCCCTGCGTGCCCGGGGCTGGTCTTCCCCTCGGGAGAGTCCGAGGGGAGATGGAGCAGGGAGTTTGTGGTGTGGGAGTTTAATGCCGCGCTGGGGAAGGGAAGTGAAAGGCTGGGCTGAGCAGGGGTCCGAGCCCTGGGAGGTGTTGCCGTCAGACCCTTGGCGGGAGGCTGTCTTGGGGTGGCGCTGCCTCAGTTTCCCCAGTTGCTCAGGCAATTTCCAAGCTTCCCCTGGCGCTGAGCTGGATCTGGGAACTCCTGGCAGCATGACCTGGGCTCGGGCTTGCAGCAGGTCATGCCTGAGACCCGGAGACGAGCCCGACCCCTGTCCTTACCCACCCAGTGCCGCCGTGGCTTCAGAAAGGCCACCGTGTCTGAGTGCAGCATGATGGGGAGGGGCATTGGTTGGAGCCATGGATTCTTTGGGTCAATCCCATATCTTTTATTAGACCAACTCAAATAGTTAGAAAAATTCTTCTTAGCAAGCTTTCGGGCACAAACACAGTTCTGGCCTGGAGGCAAACGCGACAGCGAAAGCCATGGTCCTCTGAACTTGTAGGCATCCTGCAGCTGAGGCTGGTTTGTGGAAGATCCCGCGGAGGGGGTCACGTCCCACTGGAGAGGGGTCACCGGCTCCGCTGTTAGCATGCTCCGGGCTCTTTTAGCAGTGCGGGCATATTGCACCGGATACGGTTGTGAAGCGGTTTCACTCCAGAGTGGCTGTCCCCTGCCCTTGCACCGTGTGCCTGTCCCTCTCTGGCTCTCGGGACTGGCAACCAGACCGACGGTGCCTTTACGCGCTGCTCGGTTTCAGCTGGACGCAGTTCTCGCTGGGGGATTAAACATGCATAAGCCTCGGTGTGCCTGCAGCCCTCGCCTAATGCATGGGCAATGCGGCTCCGCTTTATTAGGAAAAAGCTTTCCTTGGCCCAGTTGGTTTAATGGAACCGGAGCTCGAAGATCCAATGTCCCCGTTCCACGGCTTTCGATCCGATTCCCCTGGCAGGAAGGCAGCCCGCTTCTGACGGGCTTGGCCTGAAGGACCCCCTGGTGGCACCTACTGCACTTGCCGCACCTGGCCAGTAGCATCTTTCCTCCGATGTGGTAGCCCTGCATGCAGAGGGGTCAGGGCCAGCTGGCCGAGAGATGGTCCCAAGCCCCAAGAGTGATGGGGGCTGCTCAGCACCCTGGCAAGACATCCCCTTGGTGGGGTGGGTTCAGTGCTAGTTGCAAAACTTTTGCAAGCCAGCCAAATATTTAGGCTGTGAAACATCCAGGCTCCCAGTCCACTCCCTGCTCGTGCCAGCCCTCTCCTTCCAAAGTTGCCGAACGTGGGCACTTGAATTGCAAAGGGAGCTGAGTTTCCCCCTACGGGGAGCTGCTGCGAGGGCTCGTGATTTGATGGATGGGAAGAGGTGTGCTCATGCCCCAGGACCGCACGCTCCCTGTGTGAATGACTTACAGGGGGCCCCGGTGCTGCCGGGCTCCGACTGAGTTTTGGCAGCCCCTGTCTGTGGGTGCCTGTCAAAGCCGGGGGGAGTGATGGATGGAAACGGTGGGTTGCTGGCAGCCAGGACCCTTTCCCCAGCCCGGTGCTGGCTTTCGGGAAGGCAGTCATCTTCTAGAGAGAGGGGCTGAGCTGCTGCCTTGGCTGCTCTAGAGTCTGCCCAGCCAGCTGCAGTCGTGCAGGAAGGGTGGAAAAGCTTCCCCATCACGTGCACCACGTCCCACGGGCACGAGGGGTGATACTGCGGGTGTGCTGGAGCCACGTGTCCAGGCAGGGCCACTCGAGATGATGTCCTCTCTGCCCACTGGCATGCCCCAAAGCCAGCGATGCAGTGGTGAAGCCTCCGTCCGTGGTGAGCTTGAGGGGCTGGCTGAAATGCCAGTCAGGAAGAGGTCATAGCCATTGCTTTGTAAAGGGCCTGACCGTAGTGCGGGGAAGTGCTGGCACTGGAGAGTCCTGGGTTCAAATCCTGACACTACCTCTGAGGTCTTGGTTAAGGGTTGCTGGCTGTCCAGGCCCCAGTGTCCTTGCTGCAGTCGACCCCACTCCTTGGGGGGCTTCACAGCTGTCCCAGTGTTGGGTGCCAATGTGTGTCAGCAGCAGGAGGTGAGCGGGTGCCAGCTGCCTGTCTTGTGCCAAAGGCAGATCAGTGTTGGGCGTCTAGGGCAGCCCCTCACCCTTCTTTCCCTTCTTATCCCCTACTTAGTCCTGAGCTGTACAGAGAGGTATCCACTTGCCTTGAGGCTGACGCCCAGGTCCCGGGGGGTAGGCAGCCGCAAGGACGGGCACTAAGGGCAGACTCCAGAGCTCGGGCATCTCTGGACTAGTCCGCCTGGTCTCCCCAGGCACGAGGCTTCAGGCAGAGCGAGACGTCTCTTGTGACGGCACCGCAGGGTAGAGGCAGAGAGGAGGATGTCCTGAGACCTGTTGAACGGCATGGCTCGTGCCAGACCCCTTTCCCTGGGGGTTCGCTGGTCCCACGGGTGCCCACCGGCTGCTCAAAGCTTGTTCCAGGTGCCGACACGCTCCTGTCAGTTTGGAAATCACATTGCGCTGTGATTTCTGCTGTTCAGCTGGAAGTCGGGGTCTGAGATGAGCAGCAAGAGAGGCTTGGCAACCCCCGTCCTCATCCTTCCCCCCCAGCCCCTTTCTGAGCTGGGTTTGCCCACGCACAAGGCGCTGATTTGCTGGCCCCCAATCCCAGGTGACTTCCTCCTGCCCCGGGTGCAGGGCACGACAGCTTCCTAAGAGCGGGGCCAGGCGGGCATCGCTGCACCCCCGTTCCCCCCCAACCCGAGGCGGGTCTTGGCAGGCTACAGGGGCCAAACTTTCCCGCACAGGGCAGGAACAGCGGCCCGCGGCGGCGGCTGGGAGAATGCTTCAGCTCCCCGGAGAGGGGAAGGTTATTTGGGCTCCGGTTGCTACGCCCTGCCAAATGCCCTCCATGCTTGTAATGACTCTGCCCTGAGAGGCTCCCATCCATCAAGCAGATGGCCCATAAATCCAGCCTGTATCAAATGGCCTTGAGGCTTCAGGTGCAATATCCTCTCCGAGCTATCCGGTCTCCAGCGAGCCTTTTAACTGAGCCGTGCTCCCCCTCTCCTCTTCCCGCAGCTCCGTCTCTCGGCTGTTCTGCCCAAACCCCCCTTAGCTGCCAGCAGCAGCTCCCGCCCGGGCAGAAATTGTATAACACGCGCCGCTTGGGCTTCGCCTCCCCGCAGAGGGCAACAGACACTTGGGCCCCCCCCTCTTTGTCCTTAGGCAAATGGCTTCCCTCCTCATGCCTCAGTTTCCCCCATCTGTAAAATTACAGGTGAAGTTATCCTTAGAGGAGTGGCCGTCGCCTCTGGGGCGGCACGCGATGGCCACGTAACAACCCCAGCAGCGCTCTCCAGACTGGACTCGAAGAGCGCCGGTCCTTGGCGTTGACGCTCTCGAGGGGACGGAGGCAGGTAGGGCAGAAACCCCTGCTTCCACGTGACGTGGAGTTGGCTCATCCGCTCTTGGGATCTTGGAGCAAAAACGCTGCGTGGGGCAGGAACCCGAGGAACGAGCCAGCGCTGCAGTTTGCCCACCGGGGGCAGAAACGAAGCAACTAAGCTGCAATGCGAGCCTGGGGATTGATTATTTTCCTCACGCCCCAGCTCTCCTCCTGATGCTCGGGTTTGGCTCTTTGCGTCCAAACTCTGCCGAGCTCCGGTGTCGCTCGGACGTCTGGAAGTCCCGAGCTCCCCAGTGGGGTGTGAAGAGCAGACTCAGGCCCCGCGAGCAATGGGACAGACGAGGGAAGCACGCCGACGCGCCCCTGCCCTGTGATCCCTTCCTTGTCCCAAGTTTCCCGGCTGGGGTGTGATGCTGCGGGTTGCTGAAAGGGTTGTCGGCTTTTAATTCCTTTCCTTTGCTAAGACGAGGTTCTCCTGGGACGGAGCAGATGGGAACGGCTGAATCAGCACAATGAGCTGCCCTCTTTCTCTCTCCCCCTGTAATTTCCAGTAATTAGGTTCCCCTATCTCAAGGCCTGGCTTAGAATCATAGAAAACCATAGAAAACGAGGGTTGGGGGGGTTCTCAGGAGGTCACATCTAGTCTGACTCCCAGGGCTGTCCCCAGCCAGCTCATCCCAGCCGGGCTTGGCTGTGGGAGGGAGCACAGCCTTCCTGCCTCTCGGGCGCGAGTTCAGATCTCGCTGGGGGAGGCCAGGCCTTGACAGCCATTTCCCTGCTTGCATGGAATGAGTTTGGCGGGTCTCGGGCCTGCGAGTGTGCCCAGCCCAGCCCTTTCTGCGTACCCAGCAAGGCGGCATGAAACCCCCGGCTGCTCTGAATGGCTCCAGGCAGCTCCCCTCCGACCTTGCAGGAACGGGAGAGCGATTCGGAAAATGCTCAGCCTTTGAAGTCAGCTGCTTCCCAGATAGTTTCACTCCTGAATCATCCCTCTGCATTGAGCCTTTGCACTCGTGTCTTGGCAGCCTCCTTCCTGCATCTTGTGACCATCTTGCACCCATGCCAGAGCCTAAGGCATGCTTCGGGGCTTTCCTTCCCTTCCTTTCCCCTGGCCAGGGCATGGCACCAGAGGGGTTGAGTGGCAGGGCTCTCTGGCAGGAGGCTCCTAGCTGTTGCAGCTTAGGGTCTGAGAGTCGCAGGTCGAAGTTAGCCTGAGCTGCTGCAGCTTGGGATGTGGGTCCTCAGCCTGGCGCTAGGATAGCAGGAGGTTGTGGCTAATGGGGGGGGGGTCGGTGGCCATGTGGTTCATCCTGCACGTTCCCGAGTGCAGGCCCAAAGTGCCACCCTTGGAGCACGGGGAAAGCACCCAGTCACTGCAGCTCCTTTGTGCACCCCAAACCCTGTCCTTGTGCCAGCCTGTCGCACGCCCCTCGCCCGCGCGTCCGGCCTTGTCCTGACAACCGCTGGGCCACGCAGCCGGCCGCAGCCTCAGCGAGGATTCCTGCTCTCGCAGCTTGCTGGCACATGCCAGGCTGGCAATGACTAATTGCTGCTTGCTAATTGCAACCTGCTTGGGTGCGTCTGGCAGGAGCAGGGGGGAAGCGAGGACACGGAGTGAGTCTCCCGAGCCAGCACAAGTCTCCCTGCGGCGTTGCTCGTGGCCTGAACTGTCTGGCCACCGGCTGGAAGTAAAAGTCCTGACTTCTTGAACCGCCCCCGTAGCAGATGGGTGCGAAGTCGATGCAGGTGGAAGCAGCCAAGATCTTGGGCTTGCTTACAGCAGCCCGATGTGCCCGTGCAGAGGGAGCAGGAAGGCGGGGAGGTTAGGAGGACCGGGAGAGACCTTCACATCGCCCAGCCAGGCTTCCCCCTGAATGCGGCGGTGCACGGACAGGGCCGGGACCCAGCTGCTGCGTGTTTAAATCCTGAGGCTGAATCTTTTCTGGGAAGGGGGGATTTCTCCAGGGCGTCAGCAACGGAGGAAGTCTTGGGTGTCCCTTGGTATGCCGGAGGCGGAGGGGGCGGGCTGCGAGTGGCTCCAAGCTGGAGCAACTCAAAGCCACCTAAGTCCACCCCTGGCCCGGGCTGGACCTTCCTGTGCTGCATTGCTTTAGCGGCTCGGTCTCTTGGCCCTTTGCCTGCTATGGCCTGGGATAACTCCCATGCGAGCCAGCAGGAAATCAGACCAAGTGCCTCTGGGTTTGACCTCGCTCAGCTGGACCGGCGCCACTTGACCTGCGTGGAGCTGACACCCTGCAAACCTTGGACAGCTCTCTGCGCCGGCCACCCGGGGGTGAGAGGCTCCGTCTTCCATTACGCCCTCGTGAAAAGAAACCCGTCGCCACGGCGATCCGCCGCCATCCCAGCCCCGCTGAAACAGGATCGAGCTAGAATAAGTATCTCGCCGGTGCGCTCGGATCTTAGCGCTCGCCTCTGCGGTTCCCCTTTCAAGACTCCTTGGCATCTGTTTCCCTGCAGAGCATGTGCTCCCTGTCGGTGCCAGGCGAGCCGGCTGCCGCGGACCCTGTTTCGATGCGTTTTGCTTGGCAGGCGCCCGGGGCTGGGCCGTGCGGCCGTCCCCGGGCGGCAGGCTCGGGTCCCGGGGTCCAGGCAGGAGCTGGGATCTCCTGGCGGGCCCTTTGCCCCTTCCGCGCTCAGCATCCCTGGGTCTTGCCTGCCTGCCCTGCCTTGCCTGCATGCAAATCTATTCAAATAAAGGCTGGGGAAACAGGGCAGGGGAGGGGGGTTACCTGGTGAGTCACTCCGCTGCTGCTAGGGTTGCCGCCTCCCATCCCCCTACGCACGTTCCCTTGCCCCACGCGCTGGACACAAAACATGCCCCTTCTCGCGGCAGGACGCCAAGCCGTGCAAGAAACTCCTCCTCAGCTGGCTCCGGCTGCTCCAGCAACACGCGCAGCTCGCTGCAGGTCCAGCTCGCTCTCCTCCGAGCTCTTCCTCTCCCGCCTCCTTCATCCCCCGCCGTTTTCCAGCACCCCGTCTCTTGAATGCCTGTAGAGGCTGGGCTCGGCGGAGGGGTTCCCAGGATCCCTCCAGCCCAGCGTAAGATTGCTACTGGGGCCCGTGTAGCTGATCTCATGGGCTAAGATGAAGCGTAGGGAGTATCTGGAGTCCTAGGCTAAAGAGTCTGGGGTGGAGGATGCTTGCCTGCAGTATCTGGGAGCATCCCACCCCCAAGTAGGCACCTGGGCCCAAGTAGGGTGCCGGCCAACGGATTTGGGAGCATCTGAAGTCCCAGGGTGATAGGTTTGGGATGGAGGATGCTCCCTGGTTGTTGTGTTGTACCTGGTGTTTGGAAAGATTGAATGATACGGTTTTTGGGCGTGCACCTAGCTGGGGGTCACCTGGCCCCAGCGCTCTTTCCTGCCCAGGGCAGGGGGTCGGACTCGATGCCCTACGGAGGTCCCTTCCGACCCTCACATCTGTGAATCCATGAGTTGGCTCAGTCGATATGATTTGGAACTGATTTGGCTAATTGGACCTAAAATATTCATATATTTAAGAAAAAAAATCTGGCGTGCTGGGAGCTAGGGGGCCTGCCCACCTGCGTCGAGGTGCATGTCCTCTAGCTTCTCCCTTTCCCCTCAGTGCGCCTCTCTTCATTTCCATCTCTGAGGCTTGCACATCGTGAATGCCTCGGGTCCTGTTATCCTGCCAGGCGGCTCGCGGCTGCGGGGAGAGCTGTGGGAACCCAGAGGCTGTCTTTGCCCTGGAAAGATTACAGTCAGAGCAGAAAGCGGGTGGGTGATGCTACTGCAATGAAGCGATGCATCAGTCACTTGGAAAGTCATCGCGGGTTTAGGAAAATCCCCATAGCAGGTTCTTTGAACTTTCTGGGTGGAGGCCAGATTTGAGCTGTTTTGCACTGAGGGACTCGGTTGCTGCCCGTGGAGCTGGCTCAGAATGACGTGGCTGGACCCGAGAGCACATGGCGGCCCCCAAACGTCTTGCCGAGGCGACCTTCACGCACATGCGCGATCTGAGGCATCCGCTTCCTGCCTGCGGGTCTGGGCGAAAGGCTGAGCTGTGTTGGGAACCCCCAGGTCCCACTGGCGTGTGGGAGGCCTGGGAGACACTAGTGTGCAGCCTGCCCCGTTGCAAACCCCGCCGAGACGCATATGGTCCTCAGCATGTGCAGGGCCCAGGACAGTCGTGGGGAGCTCAAGAATCGAGGTGGCTTTTCAGAAGCCGCCTCGCTGTATTCCCCCAGGTCAGCACTGCTGCAGTGGGGATGTGCCTTGCTGGTGTGCCGGAGCCCAAACTGTGGCTATAGGTACAGCAGGCCTGGCCAGGGAGCCAGGACTCTTGGGCTCTTTTCCTGCCTTGCTGTCTGATCAGGAGTAAGTGGCTTCGTGCTTCCATTTTCCTCCCTCTAAAATAGAAGAGGACGCCAGCCTTCGCTGGGAAAGTGCTCCGGGCGTCTGCAGGAGAGGAGCCACGGAGGCCTCCGGTAGTTGGTGGAAGGTTGCATCCAACAGAAATTGCCTTTTTCTGGGAGGCAGAGAGTCGGGTTTGCTTCCCAGCGGTTCGGATGGCTCAGCAAGCCGCTGGCTGAGGGCTGTATTCATCTGGGGCAGGTGTGGGAATGAAAGAAATGGGTAGGTGGAAGAAAATAGCAACTCCTCCCAGACCGTGGCAGCATCTGGGCTTGCACTGGGTGGCTCCTTACCCCCTGCAGCCAGGGGCCATGATCCTGAACTAGAAGCTGTGTTTCAACCCTGCAAAGGTTGTAAGCACCACGTCCCTCATCTAGTGTGGAGTGGAGTCTCCCATCCGCGCTCTGAGTACAGCGGCTGCTTTCTGGAGCGGGGCATCAGCCTCTTCCTGCGGTCGAATCCACGCAGTGTCTTGTCTCCCCCTCTCCCGGGCACTGGCCTGCTTCAGTCCATGCTCTCAGCAGGGCTCATTCCCTATGTGATTTCGCACCCAAAGGCAGAAGCCGCTTTTCCCTTCGGCGACTTGGAGCCGGGCCCTGCCAAAATTGCCTTCTCTGCGGCTGCGTGAGGTGCCCGGCTGGGAGCGCCCCCGGAGCAGGCTTGGACGAGCCCTGGAGCAGGAGATGCTGGCTGCGGCTCCGGGTTAGAGAGGAAGCCAGGCCGCGGCTCACGCCACGTGCGCAGAGGGTTAGAGAGGCTGCCAGGCCTTCCTGCTGCCTATTTGCATGCTTTGCAGCCGTGCCAGGCAACGCGGGGAACCCCCGGTTCCCTTCCACCCTCCCCAGCTGGGTGCTGCTCTTTGGGGGCAGCCGGAGGAGGAGGTCGCCAGGGGTTTCTCTCTTGCTGGCTGGACAGCACAGCTGGGGAGGATTGAGCTGTGGAGGGGGCCGCTATTCAGCTGGGAAGAGCTTCTGTCCCCGTCCCCCATCCTGAACATGGCACGGCCGTGCCACGCTGCAGGGTGCATGCCCCTCTCCCCACCCCTACGGGCTCAGCCTGCCCGCGCCCAGGCCCCGCCGACCGGAGCAGCCTGCTGGGCCGTGGGGCACGTCAGGCGGCTCCAGGGGTCCATCACTTGCTGGAGTTGGAGGGGCAGCGCTTCGACGCCAGGGACTGGCAAACCTCTCTGGGAGCCGGGAGCCAGAGGACCGGGCCCCTCTCCCATAGTGTGGGACCCCAGGCACTGCAGTGCCAGGCTTAGACGTTGGCACGCAGCTTCGCGTCTGCCTTCTAGCGACTGGTCCGTACAGGATAACAACCTCCTACTGCTGCCCTCCGCGAGGGTGGCTGCCTTCGCTCCAGCGCCCGAGGGGAGGGTTGTGCCGGCGGCTCGGGTTTTGCCCCCGAGGGCCCGTGGCGGGACGTCGGGAACCCTTCGGGCTGCCCGCTGGCTCCAGGCGCCCACTCCCCCAGTGCCGGCTGGTCTCGGGCAGCTCCTGCGAGAGGGCTGGAGTGTAACGCAGAGCAAGATAAACAAGGCAGCGGTCCTTGCCATGGTTACCGTGTGAAAACAAGATTATTTATATCCGGCAAGCGGCTCGGCCTCCTCCTCCCGCTCTCCCAACAGGCCGGCGGATTTATAGGACGTGCTGTTTATGCGGCGGGCGGGCGGCACCTGGGCGGAGCTGCACCCAGCTCGGAGCGTGCGAGGGGTGCTGCTCTGGGTGGTCAGGGGGCCAGGCCCTGGGCTGATTCCCCCCCCGGTCCCCAAACCCCAGGCACTTGGCTTGAGAAATCAGCTGCTCCCCTGAAAACCTGGCTGGGGCACTGGGGGTAGCACAGGCCTGGAGGGGGGGTTGCAACTTAGCAGCGGTCCGTGGTGCAGGCTATCTCCAGGCCTTTGCAGCAACCCGGCGAGAGGGGCAGGTGGATGGCGGGGGAGGATCGAGGGAGCAATGGGACACGGGTAGGGTATGACAGTGCAGGGCACAGCGGCGCTGCCTGGTGCTCTCTGGCTCGGGCTGGGAAGATCAAGGAAGCTGCGATGGAGAAAAAGGAGGCTGAAGTGCATGTAGATTTGCCTCCATGTAGCTCCCATTCCCTTCCTGGCCCCAGGTTGGGGGTCCCAGCATTGGGGAGGGGTGTGATGTGTGGCTGGAGCAGGTGGGGCGTCTGCCCCAGCGGCCTCGGGGATGAGAGAGGAAGGAAAGGCAGAATTTATGAAAGGGAGCTTGCTCCCTGCACGGAGAGATTTATACTCCGGGCTCCTGGTATTTTCCTTCTGCTGAGTTATTACGCAGGCTGCAGAGCCTCCATCGGAGGCAGCCGCGCTGACGGCTTCGCCCCGGCTCCTGGCTTCTCGCAGCAAAGACCACTTGGGTGTCAGGCTCCAGGCTGCCGGGGGATTGTCACACTTGCGCCGAACCTGGAGCACAGCCTTCGCTGAGTCTCCGAGGGCAGGCGCCTGGCTGGGCCAGCCCTGGCATTTGGGGGCGCCACTGTCTGGCTCTGGGCGCCCGGGTAGGAGACCGTGCACATTATGAGTACCCCTTTGGGAATGAGAGGGAGGAGAGGTCCTGAAAAAGGCCAGCCCAGGGGTTGCCTCATTGACACCGCCTTGCATTAAAGCTGCTTTGGGGTCTTCTGCTCCGGACTCTTCCTCCACCCGGTGGTAGTTTATCCCCTGCTGGGCTCAGTAGGTGCCGCCTGGGCATATACAGCCCTCTGGTACCTGGCTGCGGGGGAAAAAAAGGGTCCTTTCCTGGCTGCGGCGACTGCTCCCTTGCCATCTGCTTTGGAAAGGGTCCCTGGTGCCCACACTAGTGGGCACAGAGCAAAGCACCTCCAACAGCATTGGGCCCCTTTACCCAGCAGGCCTGGAGCAAGGATGCTGGCATGTCCCTCCGATGCAGGGACCGTGCACCCTCGTCGGTCCCTGGGTGCAGACGGGAAGGCTGTGGCACCGCTCCTTGCTCCAAGTGCTCTGGAGGGGGCGTTCGCTGTTCAGAGGCGGTTGGTGGGGGCAGGGAGAGGAACGGGGCAGGCGATGATGGCCCTTTAGCAGGAAGAGCTGTTGGGCAGGAGGCAAAGATGGGAGGAACTGAAAGGCCCCCAAGAGACGCTGGCCGGTGGGGCTCCCTGCTGCAGGGCGAGGGGGCTCTTGTTCTTCCTCCCATCCCTGCTCGGTGCTACCTGCCCAGCCTGCTCCGTCTCCCCCACCCCTTCCCCGGCTCGATCGTGCTCTGCTTCCCCTGACTTCAGCAGCTTTCGGCTCCCCGGCTCACCTGCTCCTTCCCTCGCGCTCGTGTTTTAATTGCACCCTTCTGCCGCTACCTGTGCAGGCAGGAAGCATCTGGCGAGTGCTTGTCTAATGAAGATTAATGCCGGGAGAGTCACGTTGCTCCACTCGGGGGGCCCTGCCCCCCACTTTCACTTCTTCTGCCTTTGTTTGATGGCGAGGGGAATATACTCACAGCCACGGTCTTCACCTGGGAGAGGAGAAACCGAAGGGTCCAGCGTGGGGCGGGCAGAGGCAGGGGACTGGTTCTCAGCCCCCACCTCCGTCAGGCACGTGCCTGCCCCGGTCCCAGGCATGGGGGCTGGTGCTTCATGGCAGGAAGACGGGACCTTCCCCAGGTTGTTTGGGTGCCTGGGAAAGGGACTGGAGGGACTGAGCAGCGCCTGGGTCGGAGATGCTTAGCCTGCAGCCCTGCATCCCCGCCGGCTCTGCTGCTGGGCTGGGCACGGGCTGCTCCGTGCAGAGCTGCACGAAGCCTGCCTGGTCCGGCTGCTCCAAACTGCTCAGCAGCGATTCTCTTCGGGGTCCCGAGCACGGCGGTGGATATGGCACATGCCGTCAGCCCACTGTGTGCCCCCCTGCACGGGCAGCCTGCTTGTCTGCTGCTGGCTTCGCTCCGGCTCTCCTCCCGCCTCCCTCTGCGGGTGCCTGCGGGCAGCGACTCCTGGCCCCTTGAGATGGAGCACGGCTAACCCCGAAGCCCCGAGGTACCTTGTCATCGAGCTGCTAACCCCCCCGTTGAGCCAGGAGCCGGGGCCGGGCTCCCCCTCTGCCGGGACAGCTGCAATCTGGCAGGTTGGGCAGGGCAGGGCAGGGAAGCATCCGACCCTACACGGTACCTCGCAGGGGAGATACCACGATCAACAGAGTGGTTTTCCCAGGCAGGAGAGATGCTATCTTCTTGCCTTGAATGGAGGGGGAAGTCCTGACTTGCATTGCAGGCAGGCTGACCCCCGTGAGACTACACGTGCCTTCAAATGCAAGGATTTTGGCTACACAGTGTATGGGGATGGGGGATTGCTCTCAGGCTGTCCCCCTAGCTTGCTGCTTCAGCCTTTTGGATAGGGGCAAGCAAGACTAGGGGGTATCTGAGCTCCCCAAGCTCTCGGCTTGGGGCTTTTAGGATGCCTGCCACAGATCTGGGAGTACCTGAAGCCCCAGACTGTAGAGCGTGGGATACTTGCTGGCGAGTTATGCCAAGCAGACTCGAACGACAGCTCTGCTCATTTAAAATTTGGAACTTAATTAGGAACTGATTTGGCCCTAAGATGAAATTTTATGGGGAAAAAAAAAAAAAGAAGAAGAAGAAAAGACAGCTGGGTTGTCGGGCACTCTTGCACCCCTGCAGCCATCGGTGGCTGATGGATGTGCCAGCCGAGCCTGTCAGCCCCCTCCGGGCTGGGCCACGGTGCTGACGCTGGCAGTTCTCTGGGAAACCCAGCAGAGTCCTCGGAGGGGAAGGCAAAGAACGAGCCCTTGTGACTGAGCCAAGGTTACGGATGAGCTGAGCCTCCCAGGTCTCAGCTGGGGGCACCAGCTGCAAAGCGGCCAGGCAGCAACTGCAGGGGTGGGTGCAGGGCCGAGTCCGCATGGCGGCAAGTTTGTGGCCTCAAGGTCGATTCGCTAGCGCCCCGTTAGCTTGGCCCCCGCTGTGCCAAAGAGCCGGGTTGCAGCTGCAAGCCGCAGGGCGGGCGCGCCACGCACCACCCCTGGCTTTGCTTTGGCAGGGACAGGTGGGTGCACAGCTACAGGGTGCATGCTGAAATCCCTGCATTTCCTTTTTAACCCTTCCCCATCTGTTTTCCAAAAGTGGGCTGTATCTTGATAGGGTTTGCCCTGGCTTCTACCCGAGACCATCTACAGGCAACCCTCGGGCTTGGCCTGAGATCCATGACCCAGTGGGCAGAGCCGGTTTGGGGTGACTCACTGTGGCCGGTCCCCAGCTCTAGACGAAGGAGCCTTAAGAGGTCTAGTTTGTCCCCTGGCCAAGCAGAGCCGGCGTGGCCCGTGGCGATGGCGGCAGGGCCAGGGGCCAGCGGTGGGTTGTGTGCGTGCAGAAGGACGATAGCGCAGAGCAGCGAGTCTGTCCGGGGCCTGTGGGTTTGTACAAGCAGGTCAGGGGCCCGGGGCTGGCTGCGGGGCCGAGCAGTTGCTGGTGAGCTGGACTGTATGGGGTGTTCATGGGTTGGCGGAAAGGGGGCCATGCCCAGGAGGCCTTTGGAAAGGGCAAAGCGGTCTTCAGAGCTGTCCTGGCTTTCCCCGCGACCCCGCTTTGGGACCTCCCCAGCTCTGCCGCAGCTCCACGTGGCTGAGCTGCAGCCCCCTCGCCCAGCTGGTGCCCGGTGTGCAAGGCAGGTGCACACACCGGTGCCCGGTGCTCCTGCTCCCTGCCTTGCCCAGGCCCTGCCGGGTCTGTCAGACTTCTCCATCCCCGTGGAAGTTTCCAGGGAGAGCTCGGCCCCTTGCACGGGCCCAGGGCTGGTGACCCATACTGCTCTCAAACCTCCTGATGCTCCCTAAGCAGCTTAAGTGCTCCCAAAGCCCGGGCTTGTTTTTCCACCGGGCTTTGGATGCTAATTCCTAGCAGGTGACTTGGGTCATGGAAAGTTTCTTTTCCAGTACCATTGCCCCTTCCCTTTGCCGCTGGCTTCACATGACCAGCTCCCTGATGCTAATCCCACCGCAGGATTAGAGGAGGGGGGCAGGGGGGCACGGAGGGGTCTCCGGAGAGCTCGCGGGAGGGCCTGGATGAGGTGCTGGGATCCCTCTGCCCCAGCGTGGTGCTCATTTGGACCCCGTGTGAGCACTTTCCTTCCTCTTCCACCGCGGCTGACGATGCTTCTGGGACCAAGGCAGCCACTTCTGGGGTTTCTCGGGGCGAGTCTGCTTCCCAGGCCCTGCACCTGCCTCTTTGTGAACCCACCCCCACAACCTGCCTTGTGGGCACGGGTCTGTCCCCAGGGCCTCTTGCAGACGTGCCGACCCCCAGTCCCTGGAGACAGTTGCAAACGCGTGATCCAGGTGTCCGCACCTCGCTCCTGCGGTGTTTTATTTTAGTGACCGACTGTAGCCTAAGTTCGGGCTGCCGTGGACGTTGCCCTCGCAGCTGGTTCGAGGGTGCAAAGCAGCGCGTGATCTATTGGCTGGCCCCGCCGGTGACATCCTGGTCTGCCAGCTGCCTGAACCGAGCCAGAAGATGTGGGGTCTCGGCCGGCCGGCCTCAATCGAGCAGCTCTTGCATTGTGCTGTGCAGTGTAAGACATCCCGTCACGTGCTGGAGCAGGGCCCCCCGAGACACCCCTGGGCTGAATTGTTCTTAAATAACTTCTGGCGACCCATCGCCTCTCATCGTCATCATCTCGCTGCCCTCTGGCCACTCTTCCTCCTCTGTTCCCTCCTGGTTTGATCCCCTCTCAGCGCTGTCTCCCTGTGCTGGTTTTGCTCGCAGTCCCTTTGCCTTCCTTCCCTTGTCTCCCGCCCTGCCAAAACAGGCCGGGATCCCTGGGGTCTCTCCGAGGTCCTGGCCTCTGCTGGAATCGGCCCGAGACCTCTCCTGTCAGCGGTCATCCGGAGAGAGGCCGTGGCCACAGTAGGATTTCTCCCAGCATTCCCGCTTCCCTTCGAGGCTGTTCCCCTGTTCCAGATTTGTTGCTCCTATAAACAATTGATGCCCACTTAGTGCATGTATTAAACAATTAAACTCCTGCCATCCGCCTTCAGGTGCTCCTTAGCCATCTTAAATGGTCCCTTTGTTTGCTGCCCGGGCGCGAGGCCAACAGACTCATTTTGCAGGAGGCTGAGTGGCGAAGTGGGGAGGGCTTTCCCAGTGCAGGCAAGGGCAGCGGGGCCAGGGGTAGACGTCTCCCAGGCCTGTAGCGGGGTCTGGGGTGGGGGGAGTCCGTGACTCGCCAGGACAGCGGACGGGAGCACGTGGGGGTCTGTCCTTGGGGGGGATGATCGGTGCCTGTGCTGGGAGGAGAGAGCCCAGAGAGGAAGATCCCTTTGCTTCCCGGGCCAAGGGGCAACAAGCTTGTTCTTGAGCTTGATTAACTCCTTCCCAGGCTCTAGGCCCTGTCTGCACCGGGTCCGCGATACCTTGGACACGTGCCTTGTCCACCTGCTTCGTGCGTGCTGGGTCAGCGTCCAGGAGCTCCCGGCAGGGAGGCTCTCGCCAGCACGCCGCCGAGGGAGAGCGGTATTGGGGGGTGTCAGAAAGCCCCAGCACGGGGCCCTTCCAGCAGCCGTGGTGCGGGCACGCGCAGGCAGGGTGCATCGCTCTGGGCACGGTCCAACCCAGAGTTGGCATGCCCGCAGCAGCTCTGTGACGTGATCTCCAACAAGGCAGCCGGGGCAGAGCAGGAAGGACGGACCCTTCTGCAGACTGCAAGAGTGCAGCCCTGGAGCGGCACGGCGCGGGGGCAAGAGCTCTCCGTGCATCCCGCTTGCCGCCTTCTGTGCCCACGCCCCGGTGCCAGGGACCTCGGCAGGTCCCCGTCCCGGCCCTGCCTTGTGCATCTGTCCGGTCCGAACTCCTCGGGCTGCCGTGGAGCTCGCCGAGCCGAGCCCGCGCTGTGCTTCGCCGCCTGCTAAATTCTGGCGGCATAATCTTTATTGCTGAAGAGGCGCAGAGCAGAAAGGATCCAGCCTCGGCCATTTAGACACATCTTGTTTTTGCTGCTTAAACTGACCAAATATGGCTGGGATGCCATTTGACCTGGTTTCTAGTTCCCCCAGGCAACTGCGCTCCTACGAGCCCAGAATTTGGGACAGGGTCACGCGGGCGGCCGCCCGCCCCAGCAGGGCACTGTCGGCGTGCCCCGAGGTCGGGGTGGGGGGCTCTCGCAGGCTGCTGACCCATTTGCTCAGCCTGCAGGAGGAATAGTTAAATTGGCAGCCTGGGATGGAAACTCTCGGGAGAGAAGAGCCAGGGAGCGGAGACGGAGGCTCTTAAAAGGGGCCCTCCTCCGCTCTGCTGCATTTCCAGCCTGCTCCTTGAGTTCGCGCGGCCCGCGTGGGTCTTGCAGACCGAGCCGTGGTCGGCATCTTCTGGAGGCACAAAACACCCTCGTGCTTGGCCTTTTATGGCCCCTCCTGCTTCTGAAGTGTCTCTCCCAGGCTAAGGACTTAATTGCATAAAAGCTGCGTGGGAAGGAAGGGGCTTTATTAATAATTCAGTGGGAGAAAGCGTGCCTCCAGCCCTTGGCCTTGCATTTCTGGGGGACTCTGGGAAGCAAGGGTTACACTCCAGCCATGAGAGTGTGTGCATTTGTGCCGTGGTGGGGAGAAGGTGAAGCAGTGGGTCCTGGCCTTCTCCTCCTCCTCCCAGGTGTAGAAAAGATCTCCCCGCATGGGTCGCTGTCTAATGGGTCGGTCATAAATCTCTACTCCACGGTTATTTTGTAAGTGCACAGCGTGCGGGGGCGAAGCCTGCGGCTGGGTTGGTCCTTGCCACCCTCTTCCTCCGCTTTCGGAGGTTGGAGTGAGATCGGTCTGGGTGCAAACCCCAGCCCGAGGCAGCCCTGTTCCTCAGGCGGTCGCACTGGGTGGCAGACCTGTGAGGCTGACGTCAGGGGCTGGAAGCAATCGGGTTTGTGCATGCGTGTGCGGGGATGGCGAGGGGCTGAAATGTTCCTTTCGGTGCTTGGCTTTTGGCTCGGTGGCATCGCCGGGGGGCTGCCAAAGAGCTGAGTCTGTGGCTCCCGCTGCCCTGGGAAGAACCTCAGGTCTTCGGCTCGAGGGGCAGCAAGTTGCGCTTGTGGCTGGGGAAGCTGCCGTTCGGTCCCAGCTGGCTGGGCACGGCACGGTGCCAGCGGTCAGGGTTAGTCCCTCAGAACATCAAGTCCGGAGGCTTTGGCCAGCTCAGCTGGCGTCTAGCGGGGAGGAAAGGCGAAGGGCAGCTTCTCGCTCAGCAGGGACGGGAGCGATTAGATGGGGTATTATCCACATGGCGGGGGGGAAGAGGCCAGAGGAGGCAAAGGGGCCTGGTCCCTTCCAGTCCCACCTCTAGCCCCTTGCCAGCAGGTGCGATGTGGGTTGGTGTCAGGACACAGCACCGAGCACCAAGTGCTCTGTCTGGGTGGAGGTGGACGGCTGCAAGCTCAGCCCTGATCCTGCCACAGGCTCCTGGTGCGACCTTCAGCCTTCGGGCCTCAGTTTACCCTGCCTGTTAAATGGGAGAGGGGGACTGACACTGATTCACCTCCGGAGGTGGAGGTGCCGTAGTGCCTGGGTTGTACCTGGCAGGTGTGTGGAGCTGTGTCTGTCTGGGCTCCCCTCCTTCCCCCCTCCTCTGGGCTCCTTTATTTCTGCATTAGGAAGCCTGATTGCACCCTGTTGTGCCGGCTGCCCATAGCCCTTTCCCCTCTCTCTGCCAGTTCATCTGTAAGTCCACGTGTGCGGAGCCTTCTTCCCCGTCGGCGGCTGGGTGTCTCTGATTTCCACGCATGGGGAGCCGTGGCCCCCCGCCCCCCCTTGCGGTCTCTCTGAACCCTCTTCTCTTTTTGCAGCTCCTTGGGCTGCTTTCAGCCGCTGTGGGGCCAGGCTGGGTCTCATGTTCTGCTGACAGGCTGGGAAAGAGGGGAGTCAAGACGCTGCCTTTCTTCCTTCGACCTCTGCAGTCATTAGGCAGGTCAGCAAAAAACCCCAAACAATGGAAAAAAAAACAAAAACCCCCAACTCCCCCCAGCAAGGCAGAGGGGCTGCATCCCGGTCCTGAAGCAGTGGCGAGAGCTTCTGGAAATGCGGGGGCTGGAGTCGGCCCGTGATCCAGCCACTGTTGGCACCTGCAAGGTTTCACCCCGCTTGCAACCCTGGTACGTTGTGCCCGGGCAAAGCCACTTGCGTTGTTCGGCCTGGCCCGTTGCTTGGGCTTTACCTCTGCATAGCCACCTCTCTCCGAGTAGCTCAAGCTGATGCAGCTGCACTTGGCCTGAGTCCGTCTTTTGACGGAGGCTGGTGGGCTTGGCCAGGAGAGGCTCTGGGCCCCAACGGTGCTGCAAATGAGGTCTAAAGGCAAAAACCAGCGGCCTTCTCATTTGGATCGCCGCCTGCTCGGGACCTGCCAGGGGGATGAGGAGCAGTGGCCCTTAATTGGCACGTGGTGCCCATCACTGCTGGCTGGCCTGGTACCCACCCCCCAGCTGCTCTCCCTCCAACGCTCCTCCAGCGCCAGCCATCCCCTGGCTTCCCGGGCGTCTCGCCCCAAACCCCCGGGGCTGGGGCCAACCCCAGCCCCGGGTGGGACAGCCAGGCTGCAGCCGAGACGGCGAAGGTGGGCACCTTCAAGGCAAGAAGCCCCTGGCTGGCTGGGAAAAGATGCGTGGATTTGATTTCAGGCCCCAGAGGACTCCCGTTACCGCTGATTCGGCTTTAATGCTCCAGTCAGCAGCAAAAGGAGAAGAGAAACGCGACAAAGACTCAATGTCAGTCAGGGAGCAGGCGCCCCCGCCTTCCCCCCACAGTGGCGCAGGGGCTGGGACCGGCCCCCTCCCCCCCGCACTATCTTTAGCAGCCTGATTGATTCGCCGCGGCGGGGCTTTATTTTGTCGGGGAAGCTGTTATCGGAGCCGTTCGGCCGGGGGGGGGGGGACGCTGGGGCCCGATGGGTTGGGACGGGGGCTGCGAGCCCGGACGGCGTGTGCCCCCCATCGCTGTGGTCTCTGCTGGTGTCCTGCAGCAGCCTCCAGACACCCCGGCGGTGCCTGGGACTGTCCCAAAGCCCTTGTGGTCTCAGGTGCTGCGTAGCCTCAGTTTCCCTCCTCCCTCCAGAGTCCCGGGGGGGTGCGGTGTGATGGGGGTCTTTGCATGGCACGAGGGTGGCATGCAGCTAGTGGGGCCTTAGTGGATGTTAGGCTGATGCTTCTGCAGGGCTTGTGCCACCTCCTGGCCCAGCCTGACGTGACGGCTGAGCGCAAAGCCCCACCGGCCCTAGCAGTTGGGATGAGCGGGTGGCTTGGAGGGGTCCTGACTGCTTTTGGGGACCCCGGGCCACTGAGGGGCTCGGGAGCGGTGTGCACGATGGGGCCTGCCGTGCCTAGAGGCGGGGTAGCTTGGACCTGCCCATCCATCTCCCTTCAGCGCGCTCAGGTCCAAGTCCCCGGGGCACCGAGAGAGTTCACAGCCACGTTTCAATCAAGGATTAGCTGCTGCGAGCCCCCTGGAGAGGCGCGGCCTCCCACCCGCTGCCCACAAAGATGCCAGCACCAGCCCATTTTAGCAGGCAGGCGCCAACCGAGCATCCGGCCCTGGGCATTACAGGCCGTGCGAGGAAGCACCGACAGCCCACGCAGAACTCTCCACCCGCCAGCGCCGTGCGTCCCGGTCTCCAGGGCTGCCCACTGCCCTCTCCAGGCACGCGGTGCCCCCCCGTGCGGTTACGCAAGCCCGGCTCCCGCAGATAGATGGCCCTTTGTATGGCATCACGTGAGCCGGTGGCACGAGTGACTTGGCTTTCCCGATTTAGAATCGCTGGATCAGGGGAAAAAGTGTATTTTTGGAGAGTTCCACTTGCCTCGTCTCCGCATTCAACTTTCTTTCTCTCACTCTCTCTCTCTCTTTTTTTTTTTTTCCTTCCTTTCCTTTCCCCTCTCTCCCTTCTTATTTTAAATGGGCCAAAGCCCCTTGTTGGAAGAGTGTCTCGGGAGTCAACAGGGCACCTGGCCTCCCAGCAGCCCGGGGTGAGCTGCGTGGCCGGACCCCGCGAAGTGCGCCGTGTTGAGAGCCGATACCCCTCGCCGGGGTGGGAAGGGGGGAGGTTTTCAAGCCTCGCGCGAGACCTCTCCCCAGCCCCGGCTCTGTTTGTTTGCTCTGGGGTTTCGGTCCGTTCCCCTGGTTTCATTAGTGAGGACATTTGCATGGGAACATGCTGCAGGGGCCGCGTAACTAGCCTGTAGGGAATCATCTTGCACCGGCATGGGAGAGTTTAGATCCCGGTAATGCTTCTCTTCCCTTTCTATTATTACTATTAAACATTTCTCTCCAGCAGCGCCCGCGGGCATGGAGGGGAGGAGAGCTGGGGCTTTGCCGCCGGGCATCTCCAGTCCCCATTAGGCGCCATCTGATGTGCGCCGGGGAAGGGAAATGGACAAAATAAGGTTAGGGCGGCTCGGCTTGACGCACGGGCTCGACTCGGGTTGTCAGAGAGTGGCGCGGAGGCTGGCCGCTCGCTCCCCGCCTCGACGCTCGGGACACGGGACGTGCTGCTGAGCCGCTCTGTGCCCCTGCTGAGGGGCTGGGAGGGCAGGGGTAGGGGGCAGGCGGTGTCTCCTCTCCTCCCCGCACCATGTAGGCCATTGAGAAGAATCAGCTGGCATCGGTAAAGAGGGGGCTCTGCTCTTCAGGCTCACCCCAGCGCACATGGGAAACGTGGGGCTCCCCTAGCACCCCCTCCTCGGCCTCCTGCGCTCTTTATTCGTGCCTTTAGCTGAGAGCTCGGAGCTGGGGGGCGCAAGGTTCCCAGAGCTCAGAGGCTGAGGAGGTTTAGGCACCGGCTCCTGGCTGGGGTCCGTGCACCTGGAGTTGGGCACCAGGACCCCGGAGCCAGAGAGGAGCCTTCTGACCTCCCTGCCCAGCGCCAGGCTTTCTTGCTCTCTCTTTCTCCGTCTCATCCCTTTTTTAAACCTGCTGCCTGACTTGCCTCCAAGAGCCGTAACTCAAGGCAATAAACCCTGTCTTAAATCTGCCTTTCCCAGAGAGGAAAGGTGCCCCGTGCCTTCTAGGAGCCTGGCAGTGCCAAGCGACTTACAGGCGCGGTGGGGACGGGGTGGGATTTATCGCCTGAGGCTAAGCTCATCGTCGCGCCCTTCTGGAAGAGTCTCCTGAAGCCGAGCCGATACCCGAGAGGAGGGATATTACTCCCCGCTGGGGTGCATCACCCCTCCCCTAGGTCGGTGCTTTGAAAACCCGCTGGAGTTTTCCACTTGGGTTGGTGCCTGTCTTACAATCGGTGGGGCTGTCTGTGCGGGGGAGAGGGGCACAATTGAATCCCAGCGCTTTGGGATGCGGCTCTGGTTGGGCATCGGGCGGTTTACGGGAGGAGAGAATTCAAGAAGTTTTCCTGTGCAGTTTGCTCAACCTCCTGAAACTCCAGCCCCCCCTCCTGAAGATGCCAGCTCTTCGCTTGCACTCGTTTCTCGACTATGGAAAAATAACAAAGCAATTCTTCTCTCGCAAAGACTTCAGACCGCAGCGGTCCAAACGTGGTGCTGTGTGGCACCCTGGGTGGAAACCACAGGCTTGAGGCCTGGCCGAGTCCCAGGCGGGTGCTGGAGAAGAGCGAGGGTTTGGGGAGGGCGGGCGCCTGCTACTGTGGACCTGCGCTGAGCGCGCTGGCTCTCTGCAAGGAGCAGCCTCTGCAAACGCAGAGGCCGGGGCTGTCGGTCCCTTGGCTTGCAAGGCCTGCAGGTAACTTCCCTGAGGGTCAGGAAGGGCTCGGAGGTCTTGCAGGGAAACTGGCTGGAGAAGGAGGAGGAGGACAGACAGGGCTGCAGCCAGTTCAGCTTCCCCCATGCTCATCCCGTCTGCACCCTGCCCAGCTCCACTGCTTGCCCAGTGCCAGCGTTGAGGAGCGTGTTGCAGCCGCGTTCCCACGGGCCTCCCAGGGGGACGTTGCCCATGCTTCTCGTTATTAAATATTGAAAGCTCTGGCCCGGCTCGGAGTTCTCCAAAGCTGGGGGATCGCGGGCTGTTTAATTTCCATGCCTGCGCGCAGCGCTTTCTGCAGCAGCGAGCGCGGAGCTGCCTCGGCTGTTCCCGTCGGGCCGCCCTCTCTGCGCCCAACATCAGCCGATCTGAGCTTGCAGCCGGGAGCGAAGTCTAGCAACACTCGGGACTCCTGGGTTCCCTTCCCAGGTTTGGGAGCGGCACAGGACTTGGAGAAAGGGGCTGGGAGTTTGGACGCCTGGGTTTCTTCCGCAGGTCTGGGGAAGCAGGGAGTGTGGTCATGAGGGTTAGAAAAAGAGGCTGTTTTGGGGCTCGGGGGCAGGCTCTCCCTTCTGCGGACACTGTCCTCCCGCCTCCCAGGGTGGGCTGCGAGGTTGAGGTCTGGAGCGAGGCACCCCTGGCCGGAGCGCTGGGCTTCGGGGAAGCGGCCGGAGACTCTCCCCGCAAAGCTCAGGCCGTTCTGCCGAGGAAACTACCGAGAAGGCAAAAGCTCGGGTGCGTTGCCGGGGTGGAGAAACCACAGGGTTGTGCCGCTCTGGTTCTCAAGCTTGTGCTGCATCTCTGGCCTCCCGTGGCTGGCAGGCAGTGAAAAACCAGGGGCCTCGACACTGATGACGAGTCTGAATGTGGCCCCCGAGCCAGGTTTCTCTGCCCACGTTGGCCAAAGCCTGGCTCCCTGGTGGCGATGGTAACAGGTGTGTGTTAATTAATACCGCGCTGCCCACTAGAAGGGGAGAGGTGGCTATAGGATAGGGAGATGGACGGAGGTGTTGCTGGGATGGGAGCGCTGGGGCTGTGGGACCAGGGCCTTGGGGTGTAGGGGGGAAATTCCTCCCTTCGATGCTCCCGGGGGCAGTTTCATGCAGGGAGGATGCCACAAATTGAGTTATGCCCAAACTAAAAAGATCTGTCGGTGGCAAAGACCTCCCTCTCCCAACCCCTGCAGGCTCCTCAGAAATGGCTTCACTGGATCTCTTATTAAAGCACCTGCCTTTAAGGCTGCGATGCCAGCAAGCTGTGCTGTGTCTGGGACGCTCCATAAGGAGTATCAGGCACCCGCGGGAAGGGACACTGTCTTTTCTAATGAGTCGTTTGAGAGGAAGTGAGCAGGGACGGTTGGTAATGGGCTTTAAGGCCTTTTGCTGCCGGCTCCCCAGGTCAAATGCACCCAGGTGGGCAGCAAGAGAAAGGCCGTGCTTTGTGCCAGGTCCTATTCCCAACCCACCTCGACTCGAGCTCGGTGGACTTGTTCCATCCCTGTGATCCACGGAGAATGATCAAGGGAAAAAAGTCGGGCTGGACCCAGAATATGCCGGGACGTGGAAAGTCCTTGCTGCCCAGCAGCATGCTGGCAACATCTGCTAGGTGGTACCCCCTTCCTGAGCCAGCTTGTGGGCTCTCTCAGCCCTCCTGAAACAAGAAGACTGCAACCTTTCCCCGTACGCTTGACCATCGCGGGTCCCTCTTCCACCACCCCGGGCGCTTGGCAGCCCGTTGACTCGGGTGCTCCTGGGTTTCTTTCTGCTGCCATCTAGGGGCGGTGGTTGGCCACTGCAGCGCCAGCCCACCTCCTAAATAGTTGGGTGGTGTTTGACTCAGACATGCACAAGTTTCGCTCCGGACTTTGTTTAACCCCACTGGAGCCACAGGGTTGTGAAGTCTCCCAGGGGCCCATTCCCTGTTTATCCGTGGCAGATGTCACATCCTCCTGCTCAAGTGATTGTGATATCAGTCTATCGCAGTCGTATCCAGGAGCACCAGTCGTGGACAAAATGCTGGTGTCTGTCGCCGGAGCTTATCATGGAGGTGTCCCACTATTTGGAGTTGGACTGCTGCCCTCCCAACCCTAAAAGGAGGAAGTGTCCTCTTCCCAATCCTTTATTAAACCTGTCTCTTTCTCTGTGCTGAGTGGGGCATGGGTAGCTCTGGAGCTTACACTGGGCAGCCTTGTTCCAGCATCTCATTTCTGGGAGAGCAGGGGCAGTTAAGCTGTGCTATGTCGGAGGTGAAAAGGCAGAAGGCAAAACCCTCTTGATCTGTGCGGTGCCAGTCGTATCAAGGCAGGACAAAGTGGTGTGGTCCTTGTAACCAAGACATTTTGATCATTGTGCCATGGCTTTTGCCCCTGCTCTTCTCCAAAGGCTGTGCTGTTAGCAGCCATCACTCTTACTGTTCAATGCTAGCAGTTAAAGAGTGTGTCAGCTCTCCTTGGTCTAATTCAGGGGTTCCCTTCAGCCCTTGATCTTGCATCCAGCTGGATTTTGGTAATATGCTGTTGCTTGTACCAGCCAGGCATTCAGCTAGCAGGTATCTCATGAGGTTGGATTTGACAAGATGGGGCTGCTTGTACTCTGCCTTTATGGTCAGACTACCCCTTCTCCATGTCCACTCTCCTTCCCGTCACAAATGACCAGTTGTTCCAGAGCGAACTTTTAAGCAGTCCAAGGTTTGCCTGTTTCTGATGCTGGGGAGTTGTCACCTACTGCAGGCACAGCGGTGGAGGGGGGGTCTCCTAGGTGCATGGCAGGGCTCGGGTAGACAGGTGCCTTGTAGGAAGGCATGGATGAATCAAAGTCTGCTAATCTTTCTGGTTTATTTGCTGTTTCAGATTCCTCCTTGTCTTCAGTTGCTTGGTGCTGTCCGTCTTCTCTACCATCCAGGAGCATCAGAAATTCGCCAACGAATGCCTGTTCATCTTGGTAAGTTCATTAGAGATCTGTCCTCATCTTCCACTTGCCCACGTAGAACGTGATTTCCACCCCCAGTTAGACCCAGAGCCAGGACAACCTGGGGGAGTCTCCAGCATCAAAGTCCTGCTCAGAGAAATCCACTAAAAGGTCCATGAATTGAGAACTGAGGCATTCTCTGAAATGGGTATTGTTGTGCAGAAGGGGCACTTGTATCTGTGCATGTAGACAGGATACACACACACACTAGGTGAACACACACATGCACGTGCACAGTAGGCAAACTAGCTCAACTGAAAGCATGGTGCTCAATCTCTACCCCGTAAGTGTGGATGCCCTTCCAAGATCACTGGTAACCTGGCTTTAACTGTTAGTTTAGCTGATTTAGCTGTTATAAATGACAGCTGAAGTGACTGGATGACTTGGACAGAGAACCCAGGTGTCCTAATCCCCCAAGCTCGTTAAGGGTGACCATTAAGTCATGCTGCCTTTGCTCTGGCTGCTGGGCTTTGCTTGGAGGACTGCCTTGATGACCGTCATGTTTCTTGCTAGGATCTCCCTCGAGATCTCTTTGGTGGGGTTGGTGTAAGGCACCTGTTGTCGACTTGCACTTATTCTAGATGGCAAAAAAAAGGCAAGAAAAAACACCCAACTGGAAAAGGGGGGGAATCAAAAAAAAAAAAGCAAAAAAACACCACTTTCCCCCAAACTGTCAGAAACAGCTGACACTGGATTTCTCCCAACAGTGATGGAGACTAAATTGGGAAGGTCCTTGTGACTTTCCCGCGAGTAAGCAAAACGGGGGGCTTGTGTGGGAAAGGTAGGAGGAGAAGTGGTACAATGCTGACGGTGGAGGAAAATTACCCATAGATATTTAAAGCTGGCTCGGGTGAGAGGGGATGGGGGCCGTTTAGATGAGGCTCCTGGTTCAGGGATCCCAGCTCATCTTTTTGTCCCATTGAAGGAGAAGGCGTTAGGAAGTTTTCTTAGTAGTTCGTCATTGGCTCTCCAGGCACGTGGAGATCTGGGCCACCAAAGCCCACGAGAGCCTTTTGCAGGAGAGGCTGCTGCCTGGTTGGAAAGGCGCGTGTGAAACAACCGCGCCTGCTCTTGCCTACATTGGCACGTGCTTTCCCATCTCTGTTGCATGGATGGTAGCACTGCTCTGATAAAGAGGGTGCTGGTGTTTTTACCCCCTGTGTCATCCAGCCCTGCTCTGAGCCAGGTGAGATGCAGGAGCCCGCTTGCCTGGTGCCTTCTCCCACCCACCGCTGCTGGGACTACGTGCTTCCTACAGGCAATGGCAGCATGGGCATTTTGCAGCCACTTCTCGGTGATGTGCAAGCCTCAAACCAGGCAGATTCTGGCAGCTGGATACTTCAATGTGGAGCACAGTCCTTAGGTTTGGTCACCTGGGATTGTCCAAATAGATGCATGCACGGGAGGGGGAGAGACCTGGAAGGTCTCTGCTCTGTTTAAAGTGAGAGCATGGCTGGGACTGTGTTTGTGACGGGAGATCAAAGCTCACGTTTCTGGCAGGTTTGGATGGTACATCTGGACGGACACCGTGCCTTCAGTTAAGCCAGTTCACCTAGTGTGCATGTGCGTGTTCGCCTTGTGTGAGTCTGTATGTATAGACAAGATATAAGTGCCCCTTCTGCACAGCAGTGCCCATTTCAGAGAATGCCTCAGTTCTCAATCCATGGACCTTTTAGTGGGTGTCACATCCTCTCCTGCTCCGCAGAGAGAAAGGGTGTTCCTGCTCCTTCACTGCCTTGTCCACATGAGTCCTGGGGTGAAGCGCCCCCTCCCCAGCTGTCCCTGCCCCAGCGAGGCTCCCAGGAGCGTCCCAGCTAGGATTGCCTCGAAAACGGCACAGCGGTGGGCCGCGATTACCCACACGCTCCTTCCTCCTCCCTGGGAGCGCTGGCTGCAGGTGTCTCTCCTGCCACTGTACGAGCCCAGCCCGGTGCAAAGAGGGATCAATTATTTACGGGAGGGACTTTATATTTAGAAGGCAGGTGCCCAAGCCTCCCTGCCCTCTGTGGGCTCCTGTTTCCGGCTGCTGTGTCTGCGGACGTGCGTCCGCTCGATGGGGGTTACCCGGGCCCCGTTCAGGGAGCGGCGCGGAAACGAGAACCTGGCCGACGCTTGACACTCGAGTCAAGTGGCCAGGGCTGTTTCCAGCTGCCCTGCTCGATCCCCCCTGCAAAGCGCTCGACTTGCTTCTCCTCCTCTCCCCTGCCAGGAGTTCGTCATGATTGTGGTGTTCGGCATGGAGTACTTCATCCGCATCTGGGCGGCCGGCTGCTGCTGCCGCTACCGGGGCTGGCAGGGCCGCTTCCGCTTCGCCAGGAAACCCTTCTGCGTCATAGGTACGCGTGGCTCCAGGGTGCCCTCCCAGCCCCCCGCGCCTCTCCGTGGGGCACCTGCTGTCCCCTGGTCATCGGAGACGCCAGGCGTCAATCCGCCAGGCCCCGTTTCTTGTGGGCAGCCTCAATGCCACAGTGATGGGCGTACTCGGGGCGTCGGGCAGATGGAGAGTCTCCTCGTGCCCCCATCTCCCTGCCACCTTGCAAGGGAGGACAAAAGGGAATGAGGTCAGGGTAGGGTATTACCTCCAAGAGGTAGGAGCTTTGCAGCAGTGGGGGGGCCAGGTTGGCTGCGGCAGGCCCTTCTAATGCAAGCGTTTCCACCCGGGCTGCACTGGTGGGTGAGGTCTGGGGGCGGCCTTTTCCCCGGTTGTTCTGCTCATCTCCTTTGGAGCCCTTCAGGAGCCAGGCACTGGCCTCCCTGGGAGAACAAAAACCCCAGCCTGGCTCTGGCCCACGATTTGGGCTCGAGGAGTGGCTTTGGGAAGGGGCCTTTGCGGGCATTTGTTTGCGGCGGTGGTCAATGCCACTGGAGGGACACGGGTCCCGTCAGGGTGGAGACGGGGGTTGATGCCTCTGAGGTCCCCTTTGCAAGCAGAGGATGGTCAGGGAGGGTGTCCGGGTGGTCAGGGTGTCCTTCACGGTTCCCAGCGCTGTGGATGGAGCCCCTCCAGCAGTGACCACGGAGAGGCATCGATTGCTCCCTGCTGGAGACGGTGGCACAGCCGTGGCTGCTGACACCCAACCATGGAGCAACAAGAGCATGGTGCTGTGTCTGTCCTGTAGCTGCGAAGGCTGTGGCCATGCTCTAAATGTACCCAGGGACCCCCCCTCCCCTCTCTTCCCCCCACTTAAGGTTGGGAAGAAGCGGGACTGGAGGGTGTTTGGGAATAGCCGAGTTGCAACCTGCTGCCTTTCAGGAGTGGTCCTCAGCTGTGAGCCGGGGAGAGATCCCTCCTGCTTTGCTTAACAGAGACCCCCTGAGCAGAAAGGGTGGGCTGGGCGTGTGTCCCCCCGGGGGCGTGTATATTGGGGGCCAGGTCCCAAGGGGAAGAGACTTCATTCCCAGAACTGCCAGCCATGCCTTCCTCCCCTGTCCTCACCACCCTGTGCTCCGGGCTACAGACTTCATCGTCTTCATCGCCTCGCTGGCCGTCATCGCCGCCGGCACTCAGGGCAACATCTTCGCCACCTCGGCGCTGCGCAGCATGCGGTTCCTGCAGATCCTGCGCATGGTGCGTATGGACCGCCGTGGCGGCACCTGGAAGCTCCTGGGCTCCGTGGTCTACGCCCACAGTAAGGTGAGTTTGCAGGGCAGGAGACGCGGGGGGTGTCCCAGGCTGGGCTGGGCTGAAGGGCTGGATCCCGGGCAGGGCAGAGCTGGCACAGTGCAGGGTGCCACTCCCTTCTTGCCCATGTCACTCCCTCCTGGCCTGCCCCCAGCCCCGTCCCCGTGCTTGGGATCCCAGGACACAGCATTGACCCGTCACCCCTCTGCTTTGCCACCCCACCCCACTCACCCCTCCCCTGTACGGAGCAGACAGGTCGGGGCGTGGGGCTCTCGCGTCCAGCCTGCAAGCACGGTTCTCCTCCCTGTCTTTGAACTCGCCCACTCCCCACCCGAGTTGCTCAGCCCTGCCGGGACAGGGATGCTCTGCAGGGCTCCCGGTGCTTGTGTGCTGGAGGGGGCCATCAGGACCCGCTTGGCTTTTGCCCCCCCCGGCAGGAGCTGATCACAGCCTGGTACATCGGCTTCCTGGTCCTCATCTTCGCCTCCTTCCTCGTCTACCTGGCCGAGAAGGACACCAACGCCGACTTCACCACCTACGCCGACTCCCTCTGGTGGGGTACAGTAAGTTCAGCTTCAGCGGGCCGCTGCCCCAGGGGGGCAGGGACGTGCCTGGAGGGGGGGCTGGGCAAGGGGAGAAGAGCTCCGTCAACGCCCCCGTGTTCTCCCTCCTCGCAGATCACGCTGACCACCATCGGCTACGGGGACAAGACCCCCCAGACGTGGCTGGGCAGGGTGCTGGCCGCCTGCTTCGCGCTCCTCGGCATCTCCTTCTTCGCCCTGCCAGCCGTGAGTAGTGCTGGGGGCTGCTGCTACCCTCGCGGGGCCTCTATGCTTTGATCCAGCAGGGAGCTCAAACTTCCCCTATAAAATAAGGGGTCATGGCCGGTGGGGGGAGACCCCGATGGCATCCTGCCTGCAGGGTATCATTGCTCCTCCTTGTGCTCGTCTGTCCTCTCCCTTCCTCCCCAGAGGAGCAGTGGGCTCTGCCTTGCACCCTGGAGCCCAGCAACCCCCAGCCATTGCAGGGAGGCTGGAATGAGGGTGGCGCCTCCAAGGGGGTGCCAGCTCCCGGGGGCAGCGATGCACCCAGCAGCTTGGAGCGATACCTCATGTGGGGTGGTCAGGACTGAAGCTGGGATTGATGTTCCCCAAGGGCACGGGGGCAGATTTGGCTGCCCGTGAGTTGGCAGGTGGGTTCTGGTCTGGGTCCTCACACTGGCCCCTTCTCCCTGCAGGGCATCCTGGGCTCTGGGTTTGCCCTGAAGGTCCAGGAGCAGCATCGGCAGAAGCATTTTGAGAAGAGGAAGATGCCAGCCGCAAACCTGATCCAGGTATTGTACCAACGCCTGCCCCCGGTAGCTCCCAACCTCTGCTGCAGCCCCGGGCACTGCGTGGCTGTGCCCCTGCTCCCCACCCATCCTGCAGGCTGGCCTAGGCTCTCCGTGCCTCTCCCCCCAGCTGTATGGATGCCCTTTCATCCTCCCTGCTATGCCAGTCTGTCGCTGGGCTCCCTACGCACAGCTCTCCTGCAGCCCCTAGCCCCGCCTTGCAGAGCTCAGCACATCTGAAATGTGCCCTGCTGAGAGTCTGATGGCACCGCAGCCGCGTGCCAATGCAGCGAGCCCTGGCACTTCAGCTCTCTCGTCTGGATCAGCCTCCTCCTGTGGTTGCCACAGAAAGGGAAACTTTAGAAAACCCCCCTTATCTCCTGAGTTCAGAGCCTGGGCACACAAAGAGAGCCCCTGACCCCTTTCCTCTATCTCCCACCGCCAGCCAGTCCGCTGGCCCCGCTCTCACTCCTCCCCAGCCTTCTCGAAGCGGCCTGGCTTTGCCTGTCATCGTATCCCCCACCAAGGAGGGGAGAGGCGGCTGCAGATGCATAGCTCTGGGCACAGGGCAAGACAAAGGCACCTGCAAGCACATGGCCTGGGAGACAAAGCGACCGCGGTGACGCACCGCGGCTCCCGTGCTCGCACAATGTGCTCCCCCCGCGAGCTGGGCCATCGCTGCTGGCAATCAGGATGCAGACAAGAGGCCGTGCGGGCTTTGATAAGGCCTCTCCTATTGTGATCGCTCTGCAATCAATGTCCCTGTCCCTTCTTGAAGCCTCAGCAAAAGAACAGAGCCAGGAGAACAGCTTGAAGCAAGCAGGGGCTGGGAGGGTGGCGAGCAGATTTCTGTCTCCAGCACTGCCGGTGGGGTTTGAACCTGACTTGGCCTTGGGAAACCTCTAGTGAGCCAGGAATTGCCCCAAAGCAGGATTTGATCAATGCAGCCTGGGATCTGAATGAGCCAGAGAGATTTCCAGCCCACGCTGTGCTCTTTCCCTTGCCCAGCTCATCTTTTCAGCCCCTTGGAGTCTGTGGCTGGACAGTCGCCCAGAGGACTCTGGGCTGGAGGTTGGTCCTCTCCGATCTGGGCAGGGTTGACTGGTTCGCAGCAGACAGGCTGAGCCCCCCGACAGGCAGGCCACAGTTGCCGTGTTGGGATGCTGGTACATCAGAGCTGCCGCTAGAGACGGGGAGGAGGAACCTCGGAGGCATCGTCCTCTCGACTGCGCTGCTCTGAGATGTCCGCGGGCAGTCTCCTGCCTGAGACCGTGACTGGGTGCAACGTTGGGTTAGCGGGGGCAAACTCCTGCATGCCCAGCTCTGCCCACGCGCCGCAGTCCTGCCCTGTGGTGCTTGCTGCTGTCCTGGTCTTGGGAGGGCTCCCTGCTCGAATGCTTCAATCATAGGAAATGAGGGTTGGAAAGGACCTCAGGAAGTCATCTCATCCAACCCCCTGCTCCCAGCAGGGCCAGTCCCAACTAGATCATCTCAGCCACGGCTTTGTCAAGCCGGGTCTTAAAAACCTCCAGGGATGCAGATGCCACCACCCCTCTGGGTGGCCTGTTCCAGTGCTTTACTATTTTCCTCATGAGAGAGTTTTTCCTAATATCTGACCTCAACTTCCCTTGCTGCAACTTGAGCCCATTGCTCCTTGTCCTGTCATCTGTCCCCACGGAGAACAGCCCAGCTCCATCCTCTTTGCCACCCTCCTGCAGGGAGTTGAAGGCTGCTATTAAATCCCCCTCAGTCTCCTCTTCTCCAGACTAATAAGCCCAGTCTCTTCTCATCAGCCACGTGCCTCCGCCCACTAACCATTTCCATTGCTTTCTGCTGGACTCTCTCCAACTTGCCCACATCCTTTCTGTAGTAGGGGGCCCAAAACTGGACACAGGACTCCAGACTCTTCCCATACCCCTCCACACTCACAACACCGGTCCCCCTGTGCCCCCAACTGGGCCATGACAGCCAGCCCTTGTGCCACCATGCCACTGACTCTTCAACTTTGATGTCCCACAGCTAGAGGTGTGTGTGTGGGTGCCAAGAGGAAATCTGTTGGCAATCCCATGAGCCACCTAATTAACAAACCAGCCCATCGGTGCTGATGCACCCATCTGCCCCACAGAGCAGCAGTAGCTGACCCCCCTACCAGCATTTACAAACTTTTCTCTTGTCCTTTCAAGTAGCTGAGCTGGGAGACCTTTCCAAGGCCAGTTTCTCCTCCCAAAGGAACTATTCTCATGCCCATCGCCCTGTGAGATGGTCCATCCGACCATCTCATAAGTGACTGTATCTGTCCTTGGTTCACTTGGGAGGTAGGGGAGGGTGCTCTCCCAGTGCCAGAGAGAGGGAATTGAGGCACTGGAGGTTAAGAGACTTGCCCAGGGTTGCGCAGGGGGTCTGTGGCAGGGACTCAGACCCAAGTGCCAGGCTCCTGCTCTCACCACAGCATCCACTTCCCTTAATGGTTCCCATGCTGCTGCTTGCTAACAGCCTCGCTCTCTCCGGCACAGGCTGCTTGGCGGCTGTACTCGACCGACGCAAGCAGGGCCTACCTGACCGCCACTTGGTGTTACTACGACAGTATCCTCCCGTCCTTCAGGTAGGCAAGGCACCATGGGGGACGACCACGTGGGGTGGGAGGCGGGTGGCGGAAGGGGACTCGAGGGTCCGCATCCACCTGTGGCAGCTACAGCCACAAATCCAGCCCGCCAGCTCCCGGTCAGAGACCTGCGGTGCATGTGGGGCTCATGGTCCCTGGAGCATCAGTTTGCCGTGGCTCAGCCCTGCCCTCCAGGATGACGTGGCCTCTGGCTTCCTGAGCCGGCAGGGCTGGGAGCACTTCAGCCTCTGGATGGGGCGCCCATGCTCGGTGCTGCTCACCCAGCCAGCCTCCTCGCGGCCGGTCCCATCAGATGCCAAGACAGGAGCAGGCTGCTGTGGAGAATGACAGCCTGCCTTGTCCCCGGGAAGCTGTAGCCCTTTTTCCAGACCCATGGAGGCTTCCCTTTTGAGTACGGTGGAGTACAGCTTTGAAAGCCACGTCCCGCTCCCTGCCTGGGGAGCCTCAGCGGAGGTCTCTTGCACTGCCGCTGGCCCCGTCGAGGGCTGGATTGCTTCTGCTCTCTGCTCTTCTGGGGTCAGCCAAACAGGGGCAGGTGCAGAATGACCCTGCTCTAGTACTGGGGTCGTGGCTTAGAGGGGCAAGACAAGGGCTGTGCTCTGTGTTTAACCCCTTCAGCTTATCCGTTCCAGAGCCAGGAGCTTTTCCTTGCACCGCTGGAGCTGGGGACGAAGGGGTTGCAGGGTCAGGTACCTTATCCATGGCTGCAGCTGGGAATTGGAGTGGGGAGATGGTGCCTGTCACCCCTGCACACCAGTGAGCTGCTGCTGAGGGCTTGCACACACCGGTGCCACAGCGTGTGCCAGAAATCCCTGTATACATGGGGGTGACCCCTGTGCGCAGGAGCATGGTGATCCCAGCTGCAGTGCGGCTGGCACCAGGCCCGTTCCCATGTTGAATTATACCCAGCTAATCCTGGATGCAGCTTGCTCGATACTGTGTGCCCACGGTGCACCCCAGGCCAGTGGCCTGCCCCCTGGCATCCTGGGGTTGAGCTCCCCATGGCTCTGAGCAGCTTCAGGCTCAGGTTTTGGGCAGGATACCATGCACCGTGGGCAGCCTTTGAAGAAGCAGCCTCTAGAGGTTACCCAGCATGGGGTCCCTTCATGCAGGCCTTGGCTCTGGGGCTGGGCCACTCCTCTGAGCTTGGCCCACCAGGCATTTACATCCAAAGCCCAACAGGTTTAAAAAGGCAAGATTTGCCCAGCAGAGGCACGTAGCATTGCCAGCCTCTCGGACTGGCAGCAGTCGCCCCACCGAAGACGGGGAAGTTGCTTTGGGATGAACCAGTCGGACCTGAGCTGAATGCACCTACAACCAGCTGAGATCAGCCTCAGGTTGCCATGAACATTTCCAGGCCTGCTTGCTCCTCTGATCTGCACCCCTCACCCCCCACAGGCTTTTGGGGTGAGGCAGGGAAAATGTGGGTATACCTGGGTTGCCATATAGAGTTGATGCCTGCCCTAGCAGCCCCTTCTCCTTCCACTGGCTCCTTCCACTCTTTCTATCGCCCACCCCTGGGGAGCTATTAAGCCAAGTCCATGTGGCTCTCCCTTTTGTCCTTTGCATTCTGCTGAGTTCGCTCCCCGGGATGGAGCAGCTGTTAAAATCCTTCACTTCCTCCTCCATCATCTTCCATCTCCTACAGCGCCCGTTCACCGTGGAGGCCACCAACCTCGCCATCCAACCCATCTCTGCTCACTCTGTCTCTCTCACCCCATCTCCAAGGTTTCTCTGGTACTGGAGTCCCCGTGGGGGTTGGATCCCACTGGAGAGCCGCGGGCTGGCGGCTGTGGATATGCACAGGAATTGGGGTTGTTCGGGCCAGTGGATTTGCAGAGGTTATGGAGGGCAGTAGGAGAGGATAGTGTGTGCGTGGAAGAGAGGATGCTCCCTCCGGTACCTGTATGGGCTGCCATCCCTGATAAAACTCGGGCCCTAGAGCAGTGTGCCATTGGAAGGGGAAGCCCCCAGGCCTCCAAATCTCATGGGATGGAGGGACACAGCCCACAGAGTCCTTGTTTCTGGACTACCTTGGACTTGCCCATCTTAATCTGCAAGGGCCCTGGGGCAGGGCTGGGCATTACAGCTGGATACGGCCCAGGGCTGAGCATCCTGCCACTGTCTGCTGCGTGGATCCTCGAGTCGGAGAACAAGCCTCCTTCCTGTGCTGACCACAGGCTTTGACGAGCATCCAGCTCGGGGTTGGCCTCTGGTTTCCCCCGGTTGTGTCCTGTGCTAGGTTCTTTTGTTTCTTTGGTCTGACGGTTGTTGTGTTTTCCCTTTTGAAGAAAACATCGTCAGCACCCGGAAAAACAACGCCCCTCCCTCCAAGCCGTGCTCACCGCAGCACCCAGGCGATGATCAGCTGCCCGGCACAGAAATTGGCCTGCCATATGCAGCCGCTAAGAGCTGCCCTTTGTCAGACGGCCTAGCGGCATCCCTGTCAGCATCAGGCCGGCCTTGAGCCCAAGGGCGCTGAGTTGGTGCAGCGGTCTTAGAAAGGAGATGAGATCAGGCCCAGTCCGGATTTGTCTGGCTCTGAACCTCCCCAGCTAACGCTGTTGCAGGTCTGCCTCGTGCGGCCTCTGAAGGGGGAGGATGGTCCAGGGCTTCAGGCTCCAGCCTATGACCAGAGAGTTTGAGCCCCTGCCACAGACTCCATGTGTGACCCTGGGCATGTCACTGAGTCTCACTGTGCCTCAGTTTCTGCCCCCCGCTCCCCCTAGGGGGTAATAGGACCAGCTGGTGCAAGGGAGCTGTGGCGATACATTCCTGCCAGCCCACGAGGCACTGATACACTGGTGCTAGAGCCACAGAGACCCCAGATCAGCAGTGCACAGGTCTAAAATGCTAATGTGATTTCAATTCTTCAGCGGCCCCAGTGACGTGGTGATTGTCATCTCACCCAGAGCCCTTTAGAGAGCAATGGGAGTCTCTCTCTTGACTCCCGTAGACTTTGGATCTGAACGTGGTGGAGCCACGGCGGGCTGAAAGAGGCTCCTGCACTCGGTGCCGGCTCCCGGGCCCAGCCATGCTGGGGAACGCTAGAAGCAGCATCACCTACACTGGTTTTACAGCAGGGTGCAGAGGAAAGGAGTGAAATGGGAATCAATTCAGCTAAAAAGAAACCACTTTGGGCCTTTCCCACTCTGCCCACAAACCGGGCAGCACCCACTTGTGACACTAGCATGAAATCTGCTCGCCATCAGATGTTGCAGTGTCGTGCCCTAGGTGGCACGTAGCAAGTTGACACTACGGTGTCGTCAGTAGGGTCCAGAGTGAACGCCCCGTTGAGATGGGCACAACCCGCCCTGCCTTTCTTGGAGCTGGTCTTCCAGCCTGATTTCTGACGGCCCCTTTTCCTTCCTGCCACGTTTTAAAGGCGATCATGTTCTCCAGGCTGAATATTCGCTGCGTGGTTGACAGCGGAGGGTCTGCCCCGTAGGAGTACACTGACTCGCCCACGTGCCAGGACCCGGCCCTGGTTGGTCCTTACCGGGGTCTCCCTGAGATTGAGACACTGTCGAGATGGTTTTGATTTACAGTTTCCCCCTAAGAGAGCCCCTCGCGGTCCTGGCTTTGTTCTTATACATCCTTTTGGTTTCTCTTATTCCTTGAGAGATTTAATGTCTCCGTGTTTTTATTTGATCCACCCCCACCCCAGAGAGCTGGTCCTTATGTTTGAGCATTTGCACCGAGCCCGCAACGGAGGAATTAGGACCTCAGAGGTGAAAAAATTGCCTGACGGAGCCCCACTGCCTTATCACTGCTTCACCCCTGGCCAGAAAACCATCGCCCCCCTTCTTTGTGTGGGGGAAAGGTAGGGCGTAGCCCATGGCTGCTCCATGTTGTGCCCGTTGTCTGTCTCCTCTTGTTGGCCCTGTCTGTGTGTATGCAGGGGCTTCTCCTGGCTGCTAAGGGCTCGTGTCCGTGTCTGGTGCCAGGTGGATGCCAGCCTGACTGCAGGCTGGCTCCTTGTGCCTGCCTTGGCTGGACCGTGTTAGGAGGTGGATGTGTCTGCTGTTACCTCCAAGGTGATGGAGCTGCTCATTTTAGCTTACATAGGGCAGGCTTGATGCCGGTGTCCCTGGTTCAGGCCCTGGATCTGGCTCGAGCGCGTTGTCACAGCGCAGACTGGACTGCGGTATTACACACACGCACACATACACACGGCTGTGTCTGGATCTCCTCGTGCCAGCCGGGCTGGACCCCACATCTCCTAGGGGTCTCCATCCTCTCCAACAACCCTGTTCCTCTTCGACTCCCAGCCCAGGTCCCTTGGACTGTTCAAACCTACCCGGCCTCGGTGTGGCAGTGTCCCTGGGAACATTGTTCGCTGGCAAGCCGAGCGCACGTGGAGCTGCGCAGCTGACACAGGCTTGCAATCCCCGCAGTATAAATGACCAGGCGGATGAGCCTTCCAGTCTGTTTCCCTGCCTCCTCCTGGTGCCGGCACTAGGAAAAACAAATGCCCTTAAGGCCCAGCTCGCTCTGCAGCACGTTTCACTTTGTGCTATGCCTTCTCCCAGGTAAATCCCTTCCCCGGCTGCCCCTGGGGAGGGCTGAGCTCTGAGGCAGGAGGAAACAATGGCCTGTTTTTTTTTATTCCTACCTGCTGGTGCTGTTCATAGAAAGGCTGAATCCTGTTTCGAATTGGACGGAGAGCTGCCCCCTGCAGCAGCGAGTTCCACGGGTGAACCAGAAGCTGGCTCGGCCTGGTTCTCCGAGGCATTGTCTTCCTCGTGTCACCGAGCGCCCCTCTGCCTGGCGTTACAGGAAAGGGTGAATCAGACCTGTCTTTCTCTGCAGTGAAACCTCCTGTCCTTTCTCTCTCCTCTTCTTCTTCTCCATCTGCCCTGGGCTCAGGTCTGAGCTGTGCACACACTAATGCCCGCGTCCACCGCTGCTGTTCTGTAGCCACCAGATCCCTTCCCAGCTGCCCACGGGGTAATCCCGCTGCCATCACTTGCCTTTTGCTTTGCTCCCCAACCAGTCCTCATTTCCCCTACTAGTTTTCTCCCCTGACTCCAGCCATTCCCAGGGGAATATAAACGGGGCAGTTTTATCACAGGGCATTTTTCTGTTGCTCACATTGAGGCAGCCTGCGGTTGGAGGCAGGTGCCTGTGCCAGCAGGGCCGGGGGGTGTGAGCTATTTGATCACCGGCGCGGGGTGTGCAGAGGATCCAGAGAGCTGGGCAGTCCCTTGCTGCCATGGAGGTGCACACACCTGCCTTCTCACTCTGTGCTTGTGAACAAGGGCCCTGGGATGCGTGGGACGTGTCGGCGTGAAGGAGCATGGACTGCCGATGACGGTGAAGGAAACAGCTGCTGGCTGCTGCTTGCTCTCTGCTCTCGGGTGCAAGCTTCTGGAGGAAACACTTCCCCACGAGAGGATCCTTGGTCCTGGAGGTTCGAGGGGGTGGACGATACCAGAACCAGGCAGCTGGATGACCAGCGAGTGGGATGACCAGCCCCAGTGTCTGAGAGCCAATTCCCAGGTTCAGCCAAACCCTACTCGGGAATGCCTTGCGTGTGATCGGGATGCGTGTAACATCCCGGCCGACTGGGGGGCACAACACCCCCCAGGTAAACGGATGGGGCATGGTGCCCATCTGTCACTGCCCTGGGCATCCCTTGGTGGACCAGGGGGATTTCCTGGAGGCCAGCAGAGCCAGGGGGCTCGAAGGGGCATCAGTGACAGTGACACGAAGAGACGCCAGCTCCGGTTCCCATGCGCTGCTCTACAGGAAGATGCCTCCGAATCCCCTGCGCGGGGCCGTCTGCCGCGCCGGCTCTGTTCAGCCTGGGTTTGGGGCCTCTGCTCGCTCGTCAGTGATCCCCAGCAGGGATACGAGTGAATCAGCCAGGGAAGCTCCAGCTCTGTGTTCCCCAGGGGCAGGACTTATGTCTTGGGGATGCTGAATGGGCCCCATCCTGACATGGGAGAGTTGGCCGTGCGAGCAGCCCACCACGGATATGAATGAGGTGAATGAGCCTGGGCTTGATTTTGGTGGCTGCCGGGAGCTGCAGGGCAGGAGATAGTTGGGATCCTGGTTGTCTGTGTGCTGGGGCTGAGCTCTGCCCTGCACATCCACTTCCAGCACTGGTTTTTCTGCATCTTTCAGCAGCATCCAGGAAACCCGCAGCCCCAGCTTGTCACCTTGTTAGGGGAGTGACGGCCCCCAGCCCTGGTGCACGAAGGGTTGGTGACCAGTGGGTCCAAGGCATCTGGAAGTGAGGTGGGGACAGGACAGGAAACGGTTTCCCTTGCAGTGCTTCAGGGAAGGATTTGGGAGGTAGGCAGGGGGAGGCTGCTCCCAAAGTGCTGTGTGCCTCAGTTTCCCTGTTTGTGAAAGGGGGCTGTTGTGACGGTTCCTGTGGACGTCTCGGAGGTGGGAAGAGCTGAGTGCTGGGACTATACGCGCTCCCTGCTCCTGCCCAGGGGTTGCTGGACTGTCTCCAGCACAGGGTGGTGCTTTGTCGCCTGTGCCCGCCTGGGGATTCACGGCGAACATGAAGCATCCTGCAGAATCAACCAGCCGGACTTACTCGGCGCTCCCTGCAGACCTCGTGCCTGGGGTCCTGGGAGATGCTCTGGGCACTTGGGCTCATCTGCTCCGTTGGGGACGACACAGGCGGCGAGCCACCCAGCACAGTCCGTTGCCTTACCCAGAAGCTGCCTTGATCTGCTGCTGAAGAGCCAGCGCATGGGGACCTCCCAGGACAGCGTGGTGCTCCGGACCCCTGCCGGCCTGGCGCTGTGGGCTCGGGGGTCAGGCGGACGTAAGCGGCCGGCTTCACCTGCAGCTGGCCTCGAGATGAGCCTGCAGCCGTGTGTGGTCCATCACCCCCAGCACAACCCCGGTTCAGGGGCACACAGCTGGGGCCTGGACCACACTTAGGGGCGAGGGGGACTGGACCCCAACAGTGCCACAGTCTTGATGAGCCAGCATGTGGCCCCAGGGGGGTTGGCCCTAAGGTGAGATGTTGACGGACCAGTCTGTGTATCCCTCCCCCTGGTCCAGATGTCCCCTTTTTACTAACATCGCCTCTCACGCCATTCTCATCTTTTTCTCTCCCCTCCTTCGCTCCCCCTCTCCACCTCCCCCCATCTCTCCCCCACCATGTCTTGCATTTCCATTCATTCCCGGAAGCTGGAAAGACGAAGACGTGCAGTCCCACAGGTGTTTACGTCTCAGGTAACCTTTCCCGACGCCGCGGTGCCTCTTTATTTCTTTCTCCCAAAGAGCCGTGGTAACGGTAGGTGCCCTCCGGAGGTTTTGCCACTCTCCAGGTGCTGCCCCGGGCGTGGCGCACAAAGCCAAGACCCCCGTGGCGAGGGGCCAGGTGGAAAGTAGCCCGCGTGCTGCTGGCAGGGAATTTCGATCTCTCTTGATGTCTGCGGGGGCCCGTGGGGGGGGGGGGCAGTGGCTCAGCTTCCAAATGCACGCTGGCTGGTTCATTTCTGTCTCCTCACCTGTTTTTTGCAGAGATCTCCACTGCTGGGTAGCGCAACTCCTTCCTTCCTATGGGGAGCAAGGTGATTGTTTAAACAGGACCTACACAAACCACCATGGGCGGATCTAGGATTTTGAAAAGGGTGGGGTGCAGGTGATGTGACGCACATAACACATGCCTACTTTTATCAGGTTAACAAGAAGCTGTACTAATAAGCTCGCGGCCTCAGGCTATATTATTCCTTTAAAGTTTGCAGCAAAAGCAATATATGTTTGCTGCAGCGTTTATTACGAATACAAAAACCACAACAGACCGGGCAAAAAAATAATGTTGTTTCATTGGTTCTGAAGTCCTTAGGATTGAATGGGCATCCCCTTTTCAGATTCACAAAACAAAATCTAGCTGTCTCAAGCATCTTGACAGTGCATCCAATGCTTCCCTGAAAGTTATTTCCACCTGAGTTGATGTTTTTAGCCAGTCTGCAGGGCTGTGAAATAGGAGCTGCATTGCCAGGAGAGGGAACAGATGGCAAAATTGCAGAATAAAGAATAGTTTAATTAGTGGAACATTAAGGCCATTAAAAAAAAAAAAAAAAAGGGAGAGAGGTCCAATAACACCCACGGAGGGAAGAGTTTGGAAGGAATCGGGTGGGGTACAATGAGCCGCGAAGGCAAGCAACTCCCTTGGTGCTGCCTGAATAGAAATGCTGGTGCCGACTAACTAGTTCCCACCTGGACCAAAGAGCTGTGCCCGGGGGTCCTAGTGTGGAGGGATGCTCTGTACCAACTGCTAGGCCTGTCAGTGGACTTCAGGGCAGTATTTGAGTCCTGGAAAAACTTTGTCTACAAAAAGTGGGTTGGGGCCGTCACCGCGCTGCTCTCTTGAGAGTCCATCTTGGAAGCAAGTGGCTGGCGCATTTCCAAAGCAGAAAGGTTCATGGGGTTTGGATAGGGCAGGGTGGTGCCCAGTCCTCCTAGGGTAGACTCTGGCCCGATATCAGCAAGACCTTTCCATCATGTGATGCACAAGCAGCCCCCAGGCTTGTCCAGGTGGCTCCAGAACCGGGGGCATGAATGCCCCTGTTACTGCCCGTCACTGAACTCGGGGTCTTCACCTGGTGTTGGTGACTAAAATCAGGGGCAGAGGAAAAGGGGAGCGGGGAGGCAAGTGGTGGCAGCATTCATCCCCCAGGGTCTGGAGCCACGCTGACAAGCTGTTGTCCTGCTGCTGGAGGGGGCTCACTGGGCCTGCAAGGAGCCCCGTGGTCCAGATCCGGCCAAGGTTTGACAGCCCTAGCGTAAGGAATGGGGACCGTGTCCCCTCCAGGGTAAGATGGGAGGCAGCGCTGAAGCAAGGCCCCGTGAGGAGTTGCTCCAGCCCCTCGCCCTTCGCGCCTGCGCATACTCGGGTGGAGCGCGGTCGTTCTCCTCGGGGCGAGCGCCACGTGGCCTGCCACGCGGGGTCTGTGGCTTGGCGCGTGGTCTCCCCCTGCGGTGGGATGCAGCTATGGGCTGTTTCTGACTGGAGACTGCTTTCTTTTTCTCAGCTGCTGGGTGGCAGCGCCCATGCCCAGCGCCTTTCCTCCAGGCCTCAGCAGAGCTTGGCCCCGAGGCCGCCCCCTACCCCTGCCTTGCCTTTTGTCCCTCACTAACTCTCTTCTTTTTTCCTGTATCTTTTACTCTTGACTCTCTAGCCAGATCTTTAGTAGTAAGAGGAATTTCTTTCGGATTCACCCCAACTGGAAACCGAGGTATTGAGTGCTTGGATATGCTTCCCACGAGTTGTTTGGGGTCGGTTTGATTTCATCTGGGTGGACATCCCTCATGAATGCAGCCGATTGCCAGGGGCCTGCATGTTGGCCTCCCCGCTCCCAGCGATGCCTTGCAGTGAGAGCGGCGGTCATGGAGATATGCCTGCTCTCCTCTGCCTGCTTTGGTGCATTGCCGGTGCAGCCGGGGACCGGGGGGCTGATACGGGGAGAGATGGAGCAAAACCGGAGTGCTTATAAAAGGGAGGAGGCTTGCAGTCTGGTGATCTGAGCACGAGCGCCTGAATCCTGAACTGCCTGGTGGGGTCTCAGACTTTCCCTTGCTCAGATGGCATTTCCCATCTCCACCCCAGGTGCGGCAGGGATGATGCCTGCTGGAAAGCGCTATGCAAAGTGCCACATATCCACCCCCAACGCTGGTCTTTGGGGGTGCTGCTGGACGAGGATTCAAACCACCTTGGGTTGGAAGCCCAGCGGAAGGAGCTTTGCCGACTCCAGACCCTCCCTGGTTTTCTCCATCTCTGTCTATCACCCCTTGCAATGCTGCACTGGAAAGCTACCGTCGGCGGGTGGGATTGTAGATGCAGGACTGCTAGCTATTTTGATCAACTCCAAAGAGTCGAACGGTGCAAGGCAGAACAGAGAGCCCCAAGCCTCCCCCCACCTCCTCCCCTTTCAGACAGCGCCTTGATTCCCCCCTTGTTGTAAGCACAGGCGAGTGCACCAGCAAATGGACACGAATGAGTGCAGGTGGCCGAAAATTTTCCAACCGAACAGGTTTTCGTTGGAAAGTGCTGATTTGACGCAATCAAAAGGTTTCCCCAGCACGGGTGTTGATTCCGCTTAAATATTTGCAGGAAATGAGCTAAATATTTCGTTTTGACTTTTCCCGTCTTCCCTATCGTTGCCCCTAAGAGAGAGGTCACAGCCAGCTGGTTGGAGATGGTCGGGACCACATTTTGGAAGACTCGTGTTCTGTGCAAAAAGTCTGGGGTTGCCGATTTGCCTCCCGTGAAACCACCCGGTGGGGTCTCGGACTTGCCCGCGGGACGGAAATGCCGTCTCCTGGCCTGGCCTGCTGATGGAGGGTGCCGAGGGCTGCAGGAGCCCGGCAGTAGCCAGAACAAGCGGTTGCTGCTTGAGCTGACGCTACCCATGGTCCTCTGAGCTATGGTCATGGCTGGAGTGGAGAGGATGGGGTTTTGGTTTTGTTTTGGGGGGGGTCTTTTTTAAAGGAAATTTTTTATGTCCCAAGTCAAATCAGCCAAATCAATTCCAAACCTGTGCTACCGGCCAACATCCTCCACCCCTACCTGGGGCTTCGGAAGTTTCCAAATCCAAATGTTGGTGGGCATCCTACGTGCAGGCACAAGCCTGGAGACTTGGGGCTCGGATGCTTGTCCTCAGCCATGTGGCCGCAGGAGCAAGCTAGAGAGGAGTCTCCCATTTCCCTAAAGTCGGCGCGTAGCCAGGATCTTCCCACTGGGAAGCTGAGCGGTCAGGGGACTACCCCCGCCACGTTCATGGTTTTCCCCTGTCCTCGGAAAATCACTTTAGTGGTCGTGGTATTTGGAGAGGATGTGGGGGACAGCTGGAGGCGGTGGCGTGCAGAGGGTTTCTCCGCTCTGCCGCAAGCCCGAATCCAGCTCGTGCAGGCAGCGCAGAGCAGCGTGAGCTGTGCTAACTTGCTTGAGTCCATCGGGATGTGTTTGGGTGTCCGGCGCAGGCTGGAGTGCAGGCTGCAGTGCCTTCACTGCTGTCACTGCCTGTGGCATCAGGATAAAAGCTGGCTCACGCTGGCCTCCGGTAACGGCATAGACTTAGCATCAGGCTTGACCTTAGTAGAGAGGGCCCCTTCGTGGCCAGGCTAGGCCGGCCGACTGCAATGAGAGCTACTTGCCGTAAGGCAGCAGAAGCCCTGCCCGGCAGCCCTTGGCAGGAGTGACTTCCCCAGGTGGGTCAGAGCTGTTGACCGAGCTCTGTGGATGGAGCAGCCCCCTGACCTGGCTTGTCCCGCGAGAAAAAAGATGGCTTTGGGGTTCAGGCATGGGGAGCACTGGGCTCTCTTCCACCGTTTTGCCGTGCCGCTTTGGGGAAGGCACTTCACCTCCGAGCATGATGGAGTGACCTCCCCGGCAGAGTAGCTGCGAGGCTAATTTAGCCAGCGCATGCAAAACATCCTGCGCTTTTAGGGTGGCCAGGGCCTGATGTCTGGTGGCTGAGAGCTGCCGTCTTGGCATTAGAGCTGGGCCATGACTGGGGTAGACAAAGCCTTGGCTGGGGTGATCTAGTTGGGGCTGGTCCTGCTTTGAGCAGGGTCTCAACTAGATGTGACCTCCTGAGCTCCCTTCCCACCCACGTTTTCTATGGTTCGGGATGACTTCTCCAAAGCCCACGCGTGTTTGAGCAGAGGGCTTGGAGGGTCGAACCTCCAAGACATCAGATATGTCTTGGTCCATGATGGGGCCGATGTTCTTTTGAGGGTTGGGGCACACGGAGGAGTTACCGAAGGTGAAACCGGGGTGTGAACATACAGTATGTGGGCCTCTTTGCCCCAAGCACCCATGCATATGCTCTTACCCCGTGGCAACTGCAAGGTAGCTCGCCCCACTTCGGTGGGCTAGGCCACCTGGCATTGACCATAGGGCTTTGAAATCCTCAGCTGAAAGGCATCTGCAAGCCCTGAAAACTAGAGTCCCCTTTTCCCCCAGTATGAAATGAGAGACCCCCTCCCAAAATGGATGGAAACTTGTACGTGGATTTCCACGAGCTATTGAACCCGCACCCGGCCAAACCCTGCAGGGCCCCGAGAGTGGGGCGCCTTGGACTTCGGCCTCGTGCTGACTCCCCACCCTCACTTCCCGCTCACACGTGCCTGGAAGCGGAAGCGAGTCATGTTTGCTCTCTCCCTGGCAAAAGGGCCGGGAGAGGGACCGAACCGGCCCTGGAGACCAAGTCGCCAGGCCCTGCCTCTCCTGCCGAGCTTGCTGCATGGGCTGTAGGGTCCGGGCTCTGGGGTTTTGCATGGCATGCGGCGGTTGTGCTGGCTGGCTTGCATGGGGTCTGCCTGCGGCATGAGGGCGGGAAGGGATGGACAAGACGTTCTAGCCCGGGGCGGCGTTCGCCGTGGTTTCTGGACCGGGCCTGAACCTCTAGAACGGGGCCTGCCCCTCTCCCGCGAGGCCTCGGCGGAGCCAGGGCGCCCTCCCGGGGGTCTAGGCGGTTCGAGGTTCCCGCTCAGCAGATGCTCCAGACTCCCCGCAGCCTTTCCGAAGCCCGGCGGAGGCTTCACCCCGCCACTGCTTTCCCCATGGGCTTGTATGGGATGGGGGGGATGCAAGCTTCAGCTGCTTGTTTAGCCCCCCGAGGCCCTTTTGGGGCCACTCCCCAAAGCCTCAGCCATCCAAACACCTCCTCTCTGGGTTTCCGGCGGCCTCGTCCGACTGCTTCTTTCCGTTCTGTGTCTGTCTCCTGCTGTCACTGCTTTGTCTTCAGCCCACGACTAGGTAACCGCACAGCGCGCGAGGCCGGAGCTGGCATCGGGGCTGGCAGCGCCAACTGGGAATCGTGCCCTCCCGGGGAAGGCCACCCCAAGCTCCTTGTCCCCCAGCTGCCAGCCCTCAGGTTGGGAGCCGGCAGGATTAGCACTCCAGACCCCGGCAGGGTGCAAAATGAACCGTGCGGTGCCCACCAGCACGTGGTGCCAGGGGGCCCGTGCCAGGAGCTTTGCTGGGTGCCGTTACAGCGAGCTACAGGGGCAGAAATGGCTTGTTCCCGATTCTCCTCTCCTTGCATTTGCAAAACTGCTGGCATCAGCAGCGATCCTCCTGACTTTCACCTGCGTCCACGAGGGGGGTCGGGCCCGCGCTCACCTCTGATCTCTCTGCATCCGCTCCCTGAAATGTTTTCCCCGGTAGATTTTTTTTTTACGTCCTCTTTTTAAATCCATCTCATCTCCTAGCCACCCAGTTGAAGTCCCTTTTTATTTCCTCATTTGCCAGTGGCCCCTGGCAGTGCGTGGGCACGAGCTAACCAGTCCGTAAGGAGGGGAACACAAGAGTGTTTTTGTGTAGGTCCTACCTAAACTAAACCTGTCGTTAATACTTTCTTTCAGTGGAGTTTCAGATAAGGGAGCGGGCAGGTGGTGGTGGTGGTGTGTGGGGGGGAGCCTGGAAGGGTTTGATGACTTGGCAGCTAGCGATGGAATTAAATTAGGGCCTGAGCTGCCTCGTTAATTAATTACCGAACGGTCTGTTTCCGCAGCTGCAGGCTGGGCAGGGCCTAGCGGTCAGCCCCTGGCATGGTTGTACCTCGTGGCCTCTGCCGAGAGCCTGACCTGCGCCGGGAGTCCCGAGCGAGGGCTGGGATGATGCAGACTGACTCATCCCGGCATCGCAGGCTGCGGCAGGAGGGCAGGCGCAGCCCCGTTCAGCCAGGCACCGAAGCAGGTGGATCGTCCCAGGGCGTTAGCAACGTGCTTCGGTACCTTGCAGGATCGGGGCCCCAGGGGCTTTGGAGCCGGCTGCGGATAGCCTGGAGGTGCCCCAGCCCTGCTGTCTTCCCGGGCGGCCTCGCGGTCTCCTTCCCGTCCCTGATGCAAGTAGCAACTCGGGGCCGCTCCGGCAGCAGCCTGGTCCAGCCAGGGGCTCGTGTCCGTCTCCCTCCTCGCCCCGGTGTCGTGGCTTCTGTGTGTGTCCTCCCCGCAGCCGCCTCCGTCCCCTCTCCTTTCGTCTCTGTCTGTCAGAAAAAGTGTTGTCTTTTTTTAAACGCAAAAAACGACCTAGGGACTTTCCCTGCCAGCCAGTCGGGGTCCTGCTCCATACACCGTCCTGGCTAAAGGGAGCCCTGGGCTGAACCCCATTGAAGTCCCGCAGGGTTTAAGGTGAAGCGGGAGCATCCGTCAGCAGTGCTGCAGTCCCCCCTACACCCATGCAGCCTTGCCGAGCCCTTGGCCCAGCTGGCCCAGCCCTCGCCAGCACTGCGAAGTTGGCATTGGGACCTGACACCCCGTTCCCAAAGCTCAGGGTCTTTTTTGCAGTCCGTGCTCAGTCCGTGACTCCCTTGAACTTGGGCAAAGCTTGAGGTCTTCCCATGGGGCTTCGCGGGCTGGAGCAAGGCCCTCGGGGTTGGGCCCAGTCGGGGAAGAAGGCATCCCCTCTTGGGCTCACCCCGTTGCCTCCCCCCCGCCCCAGGAGAGCCCCGTCCTCCACTAACGCGCGCTGTGCTTCCTCCCGCCGCCCCTCGCAGCACCAAAATGGGCCTCAAAGACCGCATCCGCCTCAACAACGCCCAGCGGCAGAGCGGCCGGGGGAGGCAGCACCTGATGCCCCCCATGCGGCGCTCCCCCAGCACCGAGAACGTCAACGAGGTCCCCAGCCCCACCAAGGTGCAGAAGAGCTGGAGCTTCAATGACCGCACCCGCTTCCGGGCCTCGCTGCGGCTCAAGCCGCGGCCGCCGGTGGAGGGTAGGTGCCCGCAGGCGGCGCCGGCCACATCCCCTTGCCAGCTATGGGCAGGGAGGAGCGGGGTCCGTGAAACCCAGGAGTCCTGAATGCAAGTGGTCTCCGGAGTGGGGAGCTGTCTCCGTCCCATCCTGGAGGGGGTCTTGGCTTGGGAGATGCCCAGGGCAGGAGGGGCAGGGGACGTGGCAGAGGATGCAGGAGAGGAGCAGCCGATGGTGAGGGTGCTGGGGTCCTCTGGTACAGGGTGCATCCGCAGAGCCGTGGGGGTGGGAACAGCGGGCTTGAGGGCACGCGGGTGTGCAGAGTTGCCCCCAGGTGCCCTGGGGAGCAATGAGGGGTGGGGTGGGATTGAGAGGCCTGGCAGAGCTGGTGGGGGGGCCCGTCGCTGTGTCAGCAGGAGGTACCGAGGATTTAGGCTGGATTTTACTGCTGTACCAATATTTAGGCTGGATTTCCCTGGTTCCCATATGTACTGGCCATAACCAGAAGGCCCCGGGGTCTCTGCCCAGCCGCAGGGCCCAGGGCTTAGAAGTGTGTGCAAAGGCCTGTTTCACATTTTGCCCCCTTCCTTCCTTCCTTCTGTTGTGCATTTGAGTCTCTTTCCAATCTGAATGGTTCCCCCCAAAATGCACCCCCCCCACACACACGCACCCTGCGTGTGACAAGCACCCTATGGGGCAAAGTTGCAGTTAGGGCACAAGCAGGCTGGAGGTCTCCACTATCAGCTCACTGCTGTCTGCCTCAGTTTCCCCCCTAGAGATGATCTATCCAGGGAAGGGTGTGGGCACGGGCAATGTCAGGAAAGGGCGCCGAGGTCACCGGTGACCCGGACAGGGCCAGGCTGGCTCAGGATGAGCCGACGAGGGAGCTGGGACCCAGGCTGGCACAGGGCAGAGGCTGCGGTCAGGGGAGCCCCAGCGAGGAGGCCGTGTGAAGCTGTAGATCTGAAGGCAAGACAGCGGGGTGTCCTCACTGCCATCCTGTGCTCTGCCACCAGCCGACTGCCCGGCGGAGGACGGCAGCGAGGAGAAGGGCCACCAGAGCGACCTGACCTTCGAGGACATCATGCCCGCGGTGAAGACGCTCATCAGGGCCGTCAGGTGTGTGCATCTGTCTATCTGTCCTCCTCTTCGCCCGCCCACCCTGGGCTACTAGCCCAGAGCAGAGGGAGGGCCTGGGGCATCTTGCCTGTGTCCCCCAGCTGAAGGGGTGGGCTGGGGCTTCCTCGGGGCGTTTTTCAGGTGGTTGCTGCTGAGAGGACTGTGCATCTCTGACCGCAGTGCTTGGGCATCCCAGGCCAGCCCAGGGAGCACCGTGACGGCGAGAGGTGTGGGGAGCAGGGACGTCGCTCAGATGAGAGGAAGTCCCAGTCAGGGAAATGACCCCCTGTCCCGCTCATCAGAGCACAGGTCTCAGAAAGAGCAAACATCCCCTCTCCAAATGAAGGCCCTATTCACCCCAGCCCGGGCCTCTGGCAAAGCTGAACTGGGGCTTGTGCTCTGTGTAGGGGGCTCTCTGCTTGTGTCCGTGCCATTTCTCCTGAGCCTGCGATGAGTTTGGAGACCAGCCAGGAGAGGGGCTTGTCCAGATGGGAGGCTTCTGCCTGGGGCGCTTGCCCCAGCCCCTTGGCGCTGCCTTTTCCGTGCCGCTGACAGCCAGCCCCTGCCGGCTCTCGCTCCCTCGCTGCCTCATTAATTTACCAGCGGACAGGCTTTGTTTCCCGGTGAAGCTCCTGACACAAATAGGTCTGCGAAGCGTCCCGGTGACAGCACAGGCCGTCTCCAGTTCACACCCCCAAGGAGGCAGCCGCAGGGAGCGGAGGCGGAGCAGAGAGGCCACTTTCATTGCCACTTTTTTTTCCTGGATGAATTGTTTCAGTCCTCAAACCCAAAAGAAGCCTAAGCTGCTGCGCCCACCCCAGGCCGTGCTCTGCCTGCCTCTCCCCAGCCATCCCAAGAGCCGTGGCACCTGAGAAGAGACCCCTCTGCCCCAAGCAGGTCCACCACTCATGCCCACCATCTTTCCTCGCCCGCCCCTCGGGTGGCATCCCTGGGGTGTCAGTGCCGAGGTAGCAGAAGAGGTGGGATAGGGGTGGGGAGGTAGGTTGAAAAGCCACCTTCCCCCACTGGTTGCGCTCTGGTGTGGAAGTGGAGTGCAGTAGGCGCCGGGATATCTCACGAGAGCTGATGCCAGGACTCCTGGCTTCTCATCTTCGCTCTGGGAGGGCAGCAGGACCCTCATGGCCAGGACGTGGGGGGCGTGAGGCACTTAGGACTTGGTTTTATACCCCCTGGTGGGAGGAAAAGGAGGCTTTTGTGGTTGGAGCATAGCAGGGGGCTAGGATTTCGGAGCTCCTGGGTAGATGCAAACCACTTTTTTTCGAAGTGCAGCTACCCCGACCTAGACTTCTTGTTCTCCAGCGGTGCGCACAGGTTGGAGACTTGCCCACCCAGCAAACGGCACCGGTGCCCGCATCTGGACCTAGACAGACTTCGTCTGGAGTGAGGGCTTGCCTGTACTTAGACGGGGCAGCCGGCTGGGCGAGACCCCCCAGCAGAGATGCATCGCGCCCTGGCACAGCTGTGCCCCAGCTCCCTGGATGTAGTGAGCTCGCCCTGCAGCCTCAGACCCCAGTCTGTGGCCTGTGCCTACCGAGCGAGGCTCGTTAATTGGGGCCACTTAGTGCAAGCTGGAGGAGAGCACGGCTCCAAGTCCCCAGTGCCTTGTACTCCAGCCCCGCTGCTCCGGCTCTGCTGACGGGGAGTTATGAAGTTATCCATCACCGCCCAGGACAGCCCTCGCTAACAAACCTTCCCTGCCAGCCTCTCTGCCCCTGCTGTGTAAGCAGCATTGTGGCTAATTGCTTGACAAGGGGCAGGTGACTGAGGAGCAGCCGCTGGCAGGGAGGGAGCAGGGGCTAGGCCCTTCCCTCCTCCTCCTCGCTGCTTGAGGCTGACTCCAAGGACAAATACAGCAGCCAGGTTCTTCCCGCCGTGGAGCTTGGATACCGCTAGCTAGTAACGCAGCTGGAGCAGGGGTTTTCAACCTTTTCAGACTCGGGGTCACCCCTTAAGGCACAACTCAGCAGACTCGAGACACCCCGTCGGAAAATGCCGGCTCTTAGTTTTGACAACAGAAAAGCAGTAGAGCAGTGCTTCTCTTGCAGAGAACTCGGCAAGACCATGGCGGGGGGTGGGGGGTTAACACTGGGGCTTCCCGTTCAAAATCTCCGGGTTTATCTTTGCACACGTAACAGGGCTAACATTGCATGACACCCTCAAAGGGATCTCGAGGAAGCCCGATGGGAAATCGCTGCTTTAGACCCTCTCCCTGCTCCCCAGTCACCTAGGACCTGCCGCTGCCCTGGGCTCCCAGGACTCAGGCTCCAGGCTGTAAAGTCAGCACCGCTCCCCTGGGACAAAGGCAGCAGCCAGGAGGGCAGGCTGCCAGCTCCTCTCCTGGGAGTCGCACGCACAGCTGGGCAGTGCGTACCGAGCAGGGCACAGCCTTGCACGCACGGGGGGGTGGCAGGAATAGCCCCAGGGGCACCCAGCCCAGTGCCCTGTCCCCAGCAGAGGCTTTAGAGATGGTGTTCGAAGCAGGACACATTCCCTGCCAGACCCTCCCAGCTGCCAGCAGTCACAGATTTAAGGGTGCCTTTGCAAAAGGAGGTCGTGTGTGGCAGCCCCCAGGAACCCATTCTCCGTTGTCGCGCCTGGCTCGCGGTTCTGCCTGTGGTCCTTGCTTTGTCCTTGGTAGCAAGCCTGGGGACTGGGTCTGCACTGGGCCATGTCCCCAGCCACTCCAAAAGGCGTGGTACCTGATAAGAGACCCTCCACCCCATCAGAGACCCACTCCTCAAGGCAGGATGGCTGGGATGAAGACCTTTCTGTTGTTAACCATGGTCTCCTGCGGCAAACCCCTGAGCCAGGGAGGGGCTGTCAGGCAAGCGGCAAGTCTTGGGGTCCTCCAGGTGACCCATGGGTCACGCCTCCTGTGTTTCCCCCTCCAGGATCCTGAGGTTCCTGGTGGCAAAGAGGAAGTTCAAGGAGACCTTGAGGCCCTATGATGTCAAGGACGTCATCGAGCAATACTCGGCCGGGCACCTGGACATGCTGGGCCGCATCAAGAGCCTCCAGTCACGGTGAGAGCATCCCGCGTGGCCCTACGGGGCCCCTGCTGCACACAGCGATCCCGCGGGGAGAGCTGTTCCCATCCCGGGGTCCTGGCTGCCTTCCCGCAGCCTCCTCCCATGCAGGACTTGGCTCTCATATGACCCGCTCTGGGGGGGTGAGAGGATGAGCGGGGAAGTGGTGCAAAACTCAGCCGTCAAGAAGTTGCACCATTCCCTGCACTCCTTTGGGAAGTGGGTTAGCCATTTTATCTCCCCGTGCCCAGAGACTCTGGAGTTTGCAGGGGGCTTCCCTGTTGATGCCTACATCTAGGACCAGCACCAGGCTGATGGGTAGCAGGACAAAGCCCCGAGACTGAGAGACTTGTGGCCTTTTACACCGGCAGCCTTAGGTTGGAGCGGCCCTCTCCCCTGCCATATCCCCAGTGACAGGGGCCGGGAGGCCAAGGACAATGACAATTAGCTGCTAATGCTCTGAGCCCGTTGCCCCCTTCCCTTGGCCCTTTGCACAATGGCCACGTGAAGCCTGTCTGTGTGGCATGGAGATAGGGGCCCCGCCTGGCCGGCTTCCACTTGGCTAGCAGGGATCCTGCAGCAGTGGAGACGTGGCCGCCTGGGTTCCCAGCTGGGCTACCAGTGGCGGCACGTGTCCTGGGCAAGCAGGGCAGCCTGGGCCATGCTGCATGCCATCTGCACTGCTCCGGCCTCAGCTGCACTCTCCCCTTCACGTCGCTGCCCAGACTTACCCCGCGACATCTCAGAGTGCGTGATGCTGCAGCCCTGGGCAGAGCTGTGCCCGCAGGGGATGGGAAGGGTCTTGCATCCATGTATCATACAGCCGTGTGCATGGTGGGGGGCTGTGCATCTTGCTCGGCTCCGGTCCCTATTCAAGACCAGATGTGAAGCTGGAGGGCTGGCTGGTTCTGGCCCTGTCCAGCGTATTCCCAAGCCTTTGAAAGTGAAGTAACCCCCTGCCCCCATGTGCTGGCTTCCCACGGACAGCGTGGATCAGATCATAGGGAGGGGAGCCATGCCGCTCGACAAGAAGATCCGGGAGAAGATGGAGAAGCCTGCGCTGGAGGCAGATACGGTGGACGAGCTCAGTATGATGGGGCGTGTGGTCAAGGTGGAGAAGCAGGTACGGCCAGGGGCCCGGGTGGCACGCACAGCACCTAGCGTGGCTTCCAAGAGCATGGCACAGCCCAGTGCACGGGCCTGGCTCCTGCTGCACCCCTTTGGAGGGAGGTGTCCGCTGGAGCGAGGTGTCCGTCTGTCCATCCAGTGGTGGGTGGGAGAAGGTGGTCCACAGTCCCGTTTCAACCACGGTACTCTTCTCCAGCAAGAGCAGGGTAGAAGCTAGGACGCCTGGGTTCCCTTCCTGCCTCGGGGGCAGAAAAGAGGTGGGGACTGAACCGGGCTCCTGATGCTGCTACGTCCCAGCTGTCCCATGGTGGTCATGCTCATGTCCCATCTCTCTCTTAGGCTCCCCATGATGTGGGCCTGGCTCCTGACTCCTGGGTCCGGCTCCTTCGTGCCTGCTCTCCTAGGAGCACAGGGTGGGCAGGGGTGTCCCGGCCTGCTTATCCCAGTCGCCTCTTGGCAGCTATGTCTTCAAGGAGTCCTCCAGGCATGCTTTCATGCGGGACTTCACCAGGGCTCGAACCCAGCCGTCCGGAGCTTCTGTGCGGCCCCGCTGCCCCCCTGAATCTGGGGAGCCGTCCCCTGCAGCCCGGAGCTGAGGCTGAAATCCTCTTCCTCCCTCCCTGTTCCCCACCAGGTGCAGTCCATAGAGCACAAGCTGGACCTGCTCCTGGGCGTCTACACCCAGTGCCTACGGAAAGGCTCCACTAACTCCTTCAGCCTGACCGCCATGCCGATCCCTGCCCTCGACCCCGACATCACCTCCGACTACCACAGCCCCGTGGACCACGAGGACATCTCCATGTCCGCCCAGACCCTAAACATCTCCAGGTCGGCCAGCACCAACATGGACTGAGCGGGCTTCCTCGCATGGACGGGACAGCCCCAGCCGGGGCAGAGCCGGGGCGAGGGGCAGCCCCCTTTCTGCAGACAGACGGGCGCCGCGTGGGCAGGCGAGAAAGCTGACCCCGGGCCCCGCCAGGCTCCGGACTCGCAGGGCGGGCCTGGGGCCTCCAGCCTCGTCGAACGGGTTCTCAACGCACCTTGATTTTACTTGAACAAGTCTTCCTTCCTGGACACGCGGGAATTATTAAGCCACTAGTATTTGGCTGAGGGGAGCCACGTGGCCACGCGGCAGCCACGACGGGCGCAGCAGAGAGGACGATGCTTGTGGCTTCGCCGAGGGTTACCCCTGCTCCCTCGAAACCACCCCTAGCAAGAGGAACTCCGGCAACTTGCTCGGGGAGCTGAGATGCTCTTTGTTTTAAGCAACAGACTCCAGACTTCGGTCTTCCTGGGCAGCCTTCTCTTCCGAGGGAAATCCACCCCAGCCTGCTCCCAGACGGGCGCATTTCAACCCAGGCCTCGAAGATCGGGCAGGGGTCCCGAGCCACCCAGAACCAGCCCAGGCCCCTTGTGGTATCTCCCGCAGCCTCTCGGGCGGCCGTCGACCGTGGCCGCCCCCGCGGCCAGGAGGTACCGCAGGCGATGAACCGTGGGACCTCGCCACCGGTCTTTTCCTTCCAAGCGGTGGCTTGGGCTGGAGGCTTCTGCCTGGAGCCAGCCTCAGAGTCAGCTTTGAAACAGGGTAAAGTCTGGCCGGGAGCTTCTCAGCAGCGAGGGGGGCGGCTCCGACCTCTTCGCTGATGTCCTCAGCACCCCTCCAGCTCTGGGGGTCATCCCTGGAGCTGGAGCTGGGATCTCATCAACAGCTATGCAAGGCTAGGTAACCCTTTCCTTTCCAGTGCTAAACAAGGGGCATTGCGACTTAATTGAATGTGTTTTTCCCTTTTTTTTTTTTTTAACTTTTCTTTTCTTTCCATGTCTAAGAAGTAGCTGGGGCATGACCCGGTTCTCCCTGAGGAGGCCCGGTGAGTTTGTCCCCACCTTTCCTATCTCTTAGCTGGCAGGGGCACCATCTCCTGCAGCCGTGACTGTAACTATAAGCACAGTGGAGCCTTCTGCACAGCAATGCACGCTCTGAGGGTAACCATATATGCAACAACGTTTGAATATGCAACCTTATATCCCGGCGGGGCTAGGGATGACTAGCCCGTCGGCCTAGGCAATACGCATCTATCTGTGTGTGGGTGCATGGTGTGAGTGGGTGAGCCCACGCCTGTCGGTGGCTGGGTTTCGCAGGACGATGGGATTCTGCTCCTGGTGGAAAGGGTCCCGTTGCCTGGGGGGCAGAGCTGCGCGTCGGGCCAAGCGCCGGCCTCGCTGCATGTGGCGCGCGTGGAAATGCAGCTGGCTGGAGGTCCGTTGCTGGAGGAGAGTGTGCGTGTGTGTGTGTATGTGTGGATGTGCAGGCAGGAGAAGGAGTACTAACACTGTAGCATAGCTTTAGACCTTCTCTTCCCCACTGCCGTGGGGCTCCCAGCTCCCCCTCTGCTTCCAGACGCCTCGAAGTGGCATGCCGGGCACTGGTAGTGTAGCGTGCCCAGTACCTCCATACCTCGCTCCCCCAGAGGTTGTTCCCCAAACTGGATTGCTGCTCCCACAGCTAGACACATGGCTTCACTTTTCAGTGGCCCAGCCCCAGTACTTCACCCCTGCTGCCTCCGCCCACCCATGCTTCCCTGCTAGATTAAGACCCATCGCCACAGTATCTGGGGAGGAAATTGCCCCCAAAGGCCCCCTGATGCCCTGGTGCATCCTCCGGCTCATGGGTATTTGCAGAATACCTTTCAGCAGGTGGCTGCACAATTTTTCATTAGCTGCTCTGCTCCCCATCGGTGTCTGATTAGTCGTTTAATCACGTGGCATCACTGTCCTGCCATGATTAGATGCCTGAAGTGTTTTCAAGTGGAGTGACCAGGGCTCTTGCCTTGTTTTTCAGGTGGAGGAAAGGTCCCCATGCTCACAGCCACAGCTAGCAGGCCCCCAGGGCTTGGCGTGGGGAAAATGCTGGGGCGTCGGGTTTTATCAGCAGCCAGAGAGGCACATAGAGCTATTCCCATGGGAGCTTTCCCCCCTCAAGGTCACAGACCCTGTAGCTCAGAGAGCAGCCGTGTGCACACACGTACATGTGCACACAGCCCTGCCTATGTGTTCTTTATCCCGACATGAAAATAGCAGCTCCTCCCTTTGCTATTTGAATTATAGCTGGGCCTCTTCCAGCCCCAGAAAGGCAGCGAGGCAGGCGAACGGGGAAGCTGAGGCTGGCGTGGGGGAAGGGACAGGACGGGAGCAGAGCTGAGAAGCCAGGTGTCCTGGCTCCCAGGCTTGTGCCCTCGGAGGTGGGATGTGATCCCAGTATGCACAGGAGCTGGGTGCATCAAAGCGGGATCCTGAGCCCCTCTGAACCCAAATCCCGCTGGTCCCACCTGCACCGCACCGGGTGGACACATCTGCGTGTAAGTGGGGGTACGCACCTGCCATGACAGGCAGCCTGTGCCCGTGAGGGGTCTGTCCCGGGGGTCTGTATGTGCGCCATACCCAGCCCTGCCCTGCCCACCCCCTTGGCACAGTTGGGGGCATCAGGTACTAGCCTCCATGGGCATCCCCCAGACCCCATAGTAAGGCTCTCCTTCCTGTTTGTGGGGCCCGGTGGGGGTCACGCACCGGCCTGGGGGAGCGTCCTGAATGTGCATTTATGTGCTGTTAAAGCAACCCCCACCCCTTGGCTGTGGCAAAGGGGTGGGGGTTGCTTTAACAGCACCCAACCTCTGGCTCAGGGCCTGCCCCCTCCCAGGCTGACCTCCGTCCCAGCCAGCGGTTGATGCCTGGAGGAGTGCAGGCCACCAGGCAGCCTTGAGCCAGCTCCGCCCTGGTGAAAGGACCCAGCTTTATCCTGGAGATGCCCTGTGCACCCAGGACCATTGCAGCCTGTCTTCCCCTGCCCCGCACGCAGCAAGCGCCCCCAAAGCATAATAGGCTGGGGTCCAGCTTGCTGGGGTGTCCAGCTGCCTCCCTTACCCCTCTTACACGCCACCCTCCCTGGGCAGAGCTGGCAGCACTCTCCATCCCAGGGGCTGGCTCAGGTCCTATCCAGGTCTCCTTCACCAAGGGGCACACCTGGGTGCTCTGGTATTGAGGCCCTTGATGCAAAGCAGGCGGCCATGCTCCGTGCAAAAGGGATTTCTGTCCCCTTCACCTCCTGTTGGTCTCAACGGGGCGTGGGGGAGAGAGAAACCAATGCCCCCTTGTAGCGCCCACCAGCTCTGGCAGCACCAGGGCAGGAGAGGCAGCCGGCAGGGAGCTGGGTCGAGAGGGGGCAGGGGGAGGCCATCTGTTCAGCTGAGTCCTGCTTGCATTTCACGCCTAGGTAGTGCATGCTGCCTGCTCCCACCCCCAGGAGCGCCGACCAGAGCTGGTCTCACCCGAACCTCCTGCATGCTCATGCATGTGTTTGACTTCTGCACAGAGACCCTCGGCCCCGGCCCCCGCTGTACACACGTGTCTCGTGTGTTCAGGCGGGGCGGTGGCGGGAGAGGGGCAGGGGAGGGGGGCAGATTGCGGCGGCTTCGACCAAACGAAGAACAAAAACACAACAGCATCCCCCCCGCCCCCCCCGATGGATCCCCGATGAGCCTTGTTCCCCCGACGATGATAGTTACCTCACTTTATTAACTTATTAACTTATTTGTTTCATTAAAGTTTTAAGTAGACGGCGGCCTGCGTGTCCTGTTCTTCCTCCATCCCGGCGCGGCCCAAGTGCGGGGCGCAGGCTGCCCTTCATCGCTTGGTGGGAGGATATTCCTTGCGTCTCTGCTTCATTCCCCCGTTAGGTGGCAATGTGGGCCCGTAGCCGAGTCCCAGACAAGCTGCTGCGGCCCCAGGGCCTGGCTGAAGGGAAATGCCCTGGTCCCTGGGTTGGGTGTCAAGCTGCTTGGGGAGCTCAGAGCCACTCCTGCCGCTGGGATAGGGAGCCTGTCTGGTCCCTGGGGTGGCGTGCGTGGCACAGCCATGCCTACCCACAGAGGTCTGCTCCCCCGTCCCGGAGAGGGGCAGGTGGCGGTCAGAGCCCAGCAAAGCTCAATATTCCCGCGCAGCTTTTGGGTTCAGCAGATCGGCCTTTCCCAAGGGCCAGCCCCCCACTCCCGCTGGCTCGGGGGCTGCTCTGCGATGCCCCTGCCTTTGGGGAGGCTGAAAGCCCTGCAGTCACCTGCAGACCTCCCCAGAGGTTGCTGCCCCTGAGCTGGGACAGGGGGCACAAAATGACTGATGTCCCGGCTGTGGTAGGGCGGACCCCAGGTGTCCTGACCCCCGCCTAGAGCTGGCACGAAACCCGAGGGTCCTGACGCGCTCCCCCGCTCAGACGGCTGGGTGCGGGGGCATCTCGCATGCCGTATCACCATTATCTCTGGGGCTGGGCCCGCAGCGGAGGATGCTGCCCGCAGCTAGCCAGGAAGCCGCGGAGCCTGGAAAGGAGGAAGCGTGTGCAATGGAGCCATCGTCCGGACCCTCGGAGCAATGGGGCGGCCGCGTGAGCGAGCGGCGGGGCCCGTGCTAAATTGGAGACGCCCCCGGCTGTGACATGACCCCCCTCCCCGTGCCTCGCAGCCGTGGGTAAGCACACAGCCTTCCCTAGCAGGGCAGCGCAGGCTCAGGTACGTGCCCCATCTTGCTCCGGGCGGGCAAGGCTGCTGGTGCCAGAGGAAAGGGGGTTGCCCAAGGTTTTGGGCCAGGCTCTACTTGCAAGAGGCAGCCAGCTGCTGTCCCCACGACTGTGTGGTTGTGAGGCCGGCAGGGGCGTGTGGGCTTTATCAGTGCTGTTCAGGCCAGGAGTGGAGAGCCGGGCCTCGTGCCCTGTCAGAGGAGATGGTAGCTGGAGGTTGCACCATCTCGCAACACACCTGGTGCACGTGGTGCTGCTCAGCTCTGCACAGTGTGCTGCTGAGTCCAGCCCAGCTGGCCCCCCCCCCGGGGCTGCTGTACAAAGAGGTCCTGGGTGGTGCCCGGGGCAGGGTGCTGGGCACCATCTTCAGCCTTGGGGTGGGCAGGAACCTTTCTGGAGGTCTCACAGGGGGTTGCATAGTGATGGTCTTTGGCCAGAGGCTGGGGGTGGAGCTCAGGCCCCCTGGCTGCCTCAGACCGGAGGCAGGGCCGGATCCTGTGATGGCAGGACCCCAGGGCTTCCCAACCAGGCCGGGAGCTCCTGTCTGAATGCTTTCAGGCCACCCCCTTCCCTTGCCCACCCTTGGGCTCCTCAAGGTCGGTGCATGCAGGCGGGACAGAGCTGGCACGGCCCTGGTCCCAGGTTGCAGAGACTGTTCCTCAGCCAGCTGCTCCGGAGGGGGGCTGGGTGCCTGGGTGGGAAGGCACCAAGCGGGAGGCTGCCGGGAAGGACTGAACTTAACTTGAATTATATACGTATGTACATGTGTTTGTGTGCCCGCACATGTGCGCATATAGATGTGCGTGCTCGTGTGCATGTGCACACATGCATAGAAATGTGTGCACACATATATGTATGCTTGTGTGTGTGTGTGCATGTCAAGGGGCCCTGGACCCTGAGTAGCCATTATGGCTAACTTGCTCAGAGTCTAGCACAAGGGACAAGGCTCTGGCCATCCCATCAAGGCCTTTGGGACTTATTTTTTCCCATCTGTGGTGCCAGCTTCTTGGGGAAAGACCCTGCCCCAGCCTTGCCTTGCAGGTGTCCCCACCTGCCTGCCCCTGCTTCCTGTAGATGACTCCTCCTTGCTTGGACACCTACTTTGACCTGCTGCAAACTGCACCCCGCCGGCCCCAGGCACTGGCTGTGGTTACATCAGGGCTGGATTCTCCAGAGGTAGCAAAGGTTTCTAGGCCCTTGCTTGCTCCAAAGACTCAGTCTGGATTGGGGCGGGGGGATCTTTCCAGGCCATTCCCCTGCATTCCCTGGCAGCCGGTCCAGCCAGCAGGCATGTTCCCAGCTCTACTAGGAATGAGCCTGCAACGTGCCAAGCTCCTCACGTTCCGGAGATCTTCCCCGCACTTGCTAAGAGATTCGACCTCACGTCCCCAGGATCTGCACTTTGGTGACAATAGCAGCCTTTGTCTGCCACATCCCCCAGGGACATGAACTCTGGCTGGTCTCTGGGAAGAGACGGAGGCTTTTTTCTGGCCGCATGGAGAACATCTGGGCAGGCTGGTGGGAACATCTGTGCTGTCCCCCGAGGTGCCTGGTCCTGGGGGGATCCTTGGCCCCACTTCCCAGGGGAGAGATGCATCCGTCCCCCTCGTCTGCTTGGAAGGTGCAGCCAGTGGCAAGATAATCCCGCGGATCCTGGGTTTAAATCATGTTCTCGGTGCATTTGTGAGCCCAGCTGAGGCAGGAGCAGAGCGGGGCTGGAGGGAGGCAGCCCCACAGGTCCCCTCTCAGGGCACTGTGTAGGATCGCACCAGCCCAGCGTGGTAAAGCAAGGTGCCTTGGCGGTGGAGGTGGAGGTGGAGGGATGCTCCCAGGCTGCTGTGCCTCCATGGAGGTATACAGGCCACCTCCTATGAACTCTGCTCCCTAGGGCAGGGCTGCAAAGGGGGGGTGCTATCATTACAGCTGCTCCTAGGGACACGGGCACCTTCTCCCCAGACCCCCAGCTGGGGCTTGGAGCAGCCCTGCAGAGCGGCTGCCCCCAGACGGTCCATCCCCACATAGCGTGGGGTGGGCTGGGGTATCTCCCACTGGGCTGGGTCCTTCCCCACCCCTGCCCCACTCACCCACCGCTCCGCTTGTGCCTGCCGCAGCCAGGGCCGCATCACGTTACCCCACCTGCTTTGGAGGGCAAGGGTGTCCTGTTCGGCAAGGTGCCCTGGTAAGGGTGCGGGGAGGCAGATGGGCCCAAACCTCTCTCCCCCGAGGCAGGCGGTTCAGCTGCCCGAGTTCACAAAGGGCCGAGGAAGGAGCAGTGGGTTGCAAAGGGCACGAGTCTGGCTTTAGGGGTTTCCTGCTGCAGTGCCTTCCTCCTGCCTGGCCTGGGTCTCCAGGGTCTCCCAGCGCACGAGCGAGGCCGGGGCCCCAGCGTCCCGAGGTCAAGGCAGGCCGCGCGCTGCAACCTTTGGGGTAGGGGGGCCGGGGCTGAGTCAGAGGTCAAAGCTCCAGCTGACACCATGGAAAATGCCCGTGCAGGAAGAGTTACTCACATGCCTCCCGGCCCCCCTGTGCTCCCAGCATCCTGCCAGCAGTGACACAAAGGCAGGAAGAGGGTGAAAGGGGATCAAAATACCTGAGCGATGCTTCATCAGAAGCCCTGCTTTATGTGAGTCACCCACCCCTCCACCCTGGGCACTGGGCGCAGCCTCCAGCCCCCACAAGGGACCCTCTGCAAACACCAGGGGATGCTGTCTGGGCGGGGCAGAGCCGGGACAGGGGTCCCTAAACAGCTGAGGGGGCTGTGGGCAGTGGGGAGAGCTGTTAGTGGCAGCGGTAGCTGTGGGATCGGCACTTGGACGTGGATGTGGGACCCTTCCCACAGCATAACTTTGTGTGCCGCCAAGCAGCTGCTGGCTCCCACCCCAGAGGTGGCTGCATCTTGGTGCTGGGCCAGGGGAACGCCACAGAGCCCCGTGCAGCACGCAACGGGCTGCAGGAAGCTTTGCAACCATGCGGCCCCCTCTCAGTGCCCCTCCAGGGATGTCCTGGCAGCCAGTGGTCCTCACCCTCCCCAGGGACTCCCGGAAAGGCTGCTTGTCCCTGGCTTCCCCCTGCCCTTCGTCATCATGTGAGTCCATGCCAGAGCCTGCAGGGCTCAGAATAGCTGGCGGTTCCTTCCTCACGCGCACACCCACCCCCACATCTTCTCCTGCCGCTGGCGCCACTGCTCGCACAGGAAAAGCCCTTCGAGGCACTTCAGCTGGCGAGACGGGGCTTGGGGCAGCCTCAGTCAACCAGGCTGCGCGGGTCTAGGTTGGCAGAGCCCAGCCCTGCTCCAGCCAGAGATCCCCGTCTGTGCCCACCCCGGGCTAAAGCAAGAAGCAGGAGGTTTGGAGGCATCTGAGCTCTCATGCTTCAGGGCATCAGCCCACCTCTGAGTATCGGGGTCAGGCAGGAAAGGGCCCTGGGTGCAGCTTTCCCCATTAATATAGGGGGTTGCCTCTTCATCAGCACCCTCCCGTGGGGCTGGGGGTCCATCTCAGGCAGGCGCCCGGGTGGGAGGGACCCTGCTCAGACCCACTTGGCAGGTCCCGGGTGCTGCTCCTGGCTCTGCAGCTGCTTTGCTGTAGATGGGGAGGTCCCTTCCCCACCCTGTGCCTCATCTTCCCCCTCCGCCGGCCCGCAGTCTCCTGCGTGGCGCCTGGAGGGGACATGCCCACGGCAGGGCCCAGTCCCACACCCCTGCGCCATCCCGCCTGCCCCCACCACGTAATGCTCCAGCCCCTTTGCCATCTGCCTGGGGCGGCCTGGGGCAGGTTAAAATAATTATACCCTGTCTGGCAGCGACTCCTCTGGGGACGCTCCAGCTCCAATGCAACAACGAGCCTTTCCGGCCAGGACCGGTCCCTGCACGCCCGAGAGGCAGCAGCGTCTGCGTGTCAGGGACACGGCTGCTTTGAGCAACCAGCTCCTGTGGCCCGCAGCGCGTCCGGGGGGTGCGCACCCCCTTCCCAATGCTGCCAGGAGCCTGGGAAGGGGGAGCAGCAGGCGGGGGTGTAAGAGGCACCGTGACCCAGGTTCTGGGCATTGCAGGCCAGGCCTGGGGACAGGAGCAGGCCAAATCCGTGCCAGCTGGGAAGTGGTGGGCATGCATGTGTATAGGTGTGCACTTGCCCTGTCCCAGGCAGAGACAGCCCAGCTGCGTGTGTCATGTGCCCTGCACTGCAAGGGGGAGGGCTTGTTCTGTTCCCTTTGAGGCACCTGATCTGAAGCCCAGGTCCCCTCTGCCTTTGGACCCCTCTGTGGCTCCCAGCCTCTGGCTGCCAGACCCTCATGCCAGGCCCCTGCCACGGTGCCAGCTAGAGGCCTCCAAATGGCTCTTTGGCTTGCCACCCCCTGCCCCAGATGTCCAGCTTGGATCTGTGATGCCCCCACCGCCTGATGCATCAGCTGCCTGATGCGTGGGACCGACAAAAGCTTGTTCAGCACCTCCTGCACATGATGCCCTGAGGGGAGGAAGGCAGCTTGGCCTCAGCTGCCCTCTTGGCTTGTCCTTGCCCCCTGCCCGATGACTGATGAGGCCTTCCTGAGTTGCAGCTGCTTGCCCCGCGTGGCTCAATGCATCTGCAAGCAGTTGCGCAAAGCTGCCCGTGGCACAGGCTGAGTCAGGCCGGTGCCTGCGGCTCTGGAAGGGTTCAGACCCCTCGGTTCCCCTCTGATTGTCATGCAGGGCCCCTGGGGCCGCAGTTTCAGTTCGTCTTCCCTTCCCCTGCCAAGAGGCTCAAGCCCCATTGTGCAACCACAGCCTGGCTGGGCAGCGCAATCCTGTGATGGGGCCGAGCAGGGGTGCTCAGCTCTGCATCAAGCTCAGTGCAGCCCAGGCCATGCCAGGCTCCCTGCCATGCATCCCCTCTCTGAGTTCATCTCTCCATCCATGCGTGGGCCCTTTCTGCTAGGGACCATCCTGGGCTCAAACCCACATGGGGGAGCAGCCTGGGGGCTCCCATCCAGCTGGGGGTCCAGCAGGAGGGCCCATGGCTGGGCTTTGCAGGCCAGATGACCTAATGACCGCTTCCCGATGGAGCCCTGTGGTACCAAGCATGGGTTTAGTGGATGAGGCCAGCGCTTAGTCTCGGGTGCTGGCCCTTTTGGACCCTGCGCCTGAGGGAACTGAGGGGCCAGCCTGTTAGGGCTGGCAGCTTGTTCCTGCTCTGGGCAGAAGGCTGCAGCTAAAGCATAACCCCCAGCACCGGTGCACCGCATCCAGCACGCCTGGCAGAGGGTCCAGCTGCAGCCCCACTGTTTGCAGGAGCTGGTGTCCCCACCACCCCTGCGGGGTGCAGCTCGTGTCCCAAGGTGCAGCCCTGTAATGCCCGCCGGGTTCAGACAGCAAGGGGTTTGCATTGGGAGAACCAACCATCACTTTTGTTTGTGGAGCTGTAAACCAGCCTTTGCAGCACCTTGATTTCTCTGCTTGACGGCTTACTTAACTGAGGGACCATGTCCCAATCACCAGCATCCTCAAATTAAATGATAGCGCTTATCGCTGCAACCATAAGGATGCAAAGGCATGTGCGTTTGTAAGGGGGAGGCCACGGAGTGAAGGGGTGTCGTGCTGCAAGATCACAGCATCGTGGCACTCTGGGCGATACAGCAGACTTGGGGGGCACTGGCTATACCTGGTGGTAGCTCCCAAGGACCAAATGAGGCTTTGCACAGAAGCGTCCCTGCCCTGGAGATGCCAGCACTTCACTGGCCCCCTCCCCAGGAGGTGGGCAGGGGCCGTCACCCCCCAAACCCTTGTTCCAAAGAACCCCCCTGCCCTCAAGGGTATTTATGGGGTTGCCAACTGCCAAAGGGCTCTAGGCCTGAATTTTGCACATGCAAATAAATGACCCTGAATGCAGCTTGCAGGGCATTGTGGCCACTGGCATCCCTGTGCCCCTGGGGCTGTAGGCTGGCTGCTTTGCTGGGGTTTGTGCTGCTTGCTCCTTGGAGTCATGTTTGATGCATTTGGGGAGGGGGGGTCTTTTTAGGTGCCCTGATGCCACAATGACTGGCATAGATAGCACAGAGCTAAGCAGCACAGCCCTGCTCCTTCCCAAGCCTGCCTCCGAGCCAGCCCAGGCTCCGCCAAAAGAAGCCCTTGGTACCCAAAGCTAGCAAAACTGAAGTTATGGTAAAATCAGTGCTCCTGCGATGCAGGTTTGGCTTTTCCCCCTTCTTTCCTGTCCCTCCCACTCCTCAATGCTCCACCTGTTTTCTATGCCCTGAGTCGGACTCCAGTAGCCGGGCCTGGAGGCTCGCTCTGCTGGGGTTGCGTTTGGCAGGCTCTGCTCAGGAGAGACCTGGGACTGGCATAGCTGGGAGGGCTGTGGGTTGGGGCTGGGCTGTGCCAGCACAGCGGCGGGTGGGGATCTCTGGGCGGCCACTCTCTGGGGTGCAGCAACAAAGAGATGTGTGGGGCGTCTGGTGGGGGAGTGTAGTCATGGCCTCTGGCCTATACTGGGCATATCTCCTGAGGTCAGGCCACAGCCCCGACCCTGTTTTTGGGCCACTGTGATTTCTCAGGGGGGGCGCAGAGTGCCAAAGTGAGTAACTAGAGACGATCTGGCTGTCATAGAGCGGGAAACTGAGGCGCAGGGCATAGCAGGGACTCGCCCAAGGCTGCACGGTGACTCAGTGGCAGAGACGTGGGGTTTGAGCATCTCTGTTTCCATCTCTGCTCTTACAAGGAAGTCTGGCAGCCTCTGTAGCTGGCCTCAGCATCCATGGCTGAGGTATGGGGGTGGGCTGCACCTGGCAGGAGGGGGGCTGCTCCCTTAACTCCCATACTTTAGGGAGACCTATGTTGGTGCGAGTAGTTCCTGCACCCGATTGCGGGGGCTGGAGCCGGGCAATGTGGGGGGACAGGGGCTCTGTGGCCCTCCTTGGTGTTGCATTGCTCTTGCAATCGCCTCAGCAAGAGCAGAATCCAGCCCCTTCCCCTCTCAAATCTAATTCAGTCACAGTCTTGGCTCCCATACCCCCTCCCTTTCCACCCTGGGCCAAAAGCCCCCCTCTTCCTGCCTGGCATCTCATAAGGCTGCCTTATTCCCAGCCACTGTCAGGGGTGGAGGGGCAGCCCTGCATGCCCAGCAAGGGGGCAGAAGGACACGCGGAGATGGGGGGACCCTGTGGCCCAAAGCCAGAGCGTGCCGGTCTGGGTCTCTGCTGCCCATGTGGGTGCACCAGCCTTTCCCACGGCCGCCCTGTCAGGCAGGGAGGCCGGCTTAGAGGCAGCTAATGAGCAAAGCAGGAGGTGGGATGGAAAGCATTTGTACAGCGACTGTACATAAGGAGCGCCCAGAGCGGCGAGAGGAGTGGCTGAGGGAGGAGCCGCTGCTACAGGCACCCAGCGAGGCGGGCTAGGTCTTGGCCGGCAGTCCCGGGGGTCTCGCTGCCAGGAGCCCTCCAGGTAGGACCGTCTCTCCTGGGACTTGCCTCTCACATGTGCCTTTGATTCTGGTCAGCTGGTTTCTGCAGGAGCTGGTACCGGGCAGGAGCTTGTGAGCTCAGGGGTGCTAGCACTGGGGAGAGGGGACGCGGGGACCTGGGGGCTTGAAATGCCTGGCCCCGAATGGCGAAGCGCAGATGTAGGGCCAGGTGGATGGGCCGCCAGCTGCTTGTTGCCGGCTTGGGGAGGCTCAGCGAATACTTCAGACGCACCCGTGGCACGGGGGGTGCTTGCTGGGAAAGCTGGAGCCCCCCAAACTGGGAGGGACGGGGGAGCCACGAGGTTGGGATTGCTTCCAGCTCCCTTCTCACCGGCGTGTTTAGTGAAGGTGCGGCGGGGAGGCACCCCACGTCCCCAAGCAGCCGGCTGGGAAACTTTGAACCCAGGGTGTGTCTGGGCAGAAATCCACTCGCCTTCCCTATCGGGCCTGCCCTGGAGAGCAGGTCCAGCCCTGCCTGTGTCCTGCCAAAGACGCAAGGGACTGTCCAGCTATTATCCAATGCCTCTTCCCACCCAAGGGACTGTCTAGCTATTATCCAATGCCTTTTCCCACCCAAACTGAGCTCCGTGGGGTTGCGAGAGAGCAGAATTCAGCCCGGTATTTGCAGGCGGGATTTTATCTGCCGCTGAAATGCAGTTCAGTTATTACACCGCAAGGCAGCACAGGGGTCATTAACCTACCGACAAAACGCAACAACCTCTGGGATGAGACGTAGCTGGGGTTTGACAGTCGGCACCAAATGCTACTTTGCATGGGGGTTTAATTGCTGCAGCGGCTGAGTCTTCCCAACCGGACCCCTATGCACAGCTTTGTCGGAGCCCCCAGCCCGCC